>NC_090921.1:299763550-300065462 GCF_040938575.1 Ambystoma mexicanum
AAATACTCAACAGAGCAGTTTATGTCCAGATCCAACGTTATCCCAAGTCAAACCACCCCGTCAGTCGGGGTTCTGCCCAGCACACAGCACAGAGTCGGTACTCCTAGACCTTAAGAACCAGATGAACGAGATCAGGGATGAGGAAAAGCTCACCCTACTCCTCCTAGTAGACCTGTCCGTGGCGTTCGACTTAGTCGACCACAACATACTATGCCACCACCTCACTTCCGCAACCACGTTTTCCTGAGAAGCAGCATCATGGATAACATCCTTTCTAGAAGGCAGAGTAATTAAAATATTCTGATAATGCTTGTGAGGCGCCTTCCCCCGATCAATTGTGGAGTTCCTTAGGTTTATGTGTCTCACCAACACTTTACAACGCCTCATTTCGACTTCCTGGACTCACAGGGCATAGCATACACTAATTACAGACAATACCCAAATTCTCCCTCTCTGGCACTAATACCAGCGACATTTCAATGCTAAACTCTACATACACTACCATCCAAGCCTGGAAGGTGACCCATGGCCTCTGCCTCAATGACTAGAAGACTGAACCTCTCCTCGTTGGGCCCCCCGCTGTGCTAAAAAACTAAAAAAACTTGTCCCAGAATACTCAGCCTTCAACATCGATGGCCCCAAGATCTCGATCTCACCTGCAGTGAAAACTTTGAGAGTACCTACACGCTAACCCCCCCCCTATCCCGCCAGGTAAATGCAATATCCTCCTCAGCTGCAAATTCCACCAAACTCCTCCACGCTGCCAGACCCTATCTCTCGGTAGACAGCTGCCTAACAATCGCCTGTGCTGTAGTAGGCACAAGCCTAGACTATTGCAATGCCCTCTTCGCTGGCACATCTACCCACAACATACAAAAACTCCAAACTATCCAAAACAATGGCCTTTGAGCTGCTCGGAATCTGCCGAGGTCAGAACATATATCTGATGCCTGAAGTGCAGTACGTTGTCTCCCTATATGTCTATTCAAGACACTATCACACACTGGTGCATCTCAAAATCTGCCACTCCCTATGTGTCCCAAAAATTGTTAAGCACCAAACTGGCCAACTAGAACCCCCTATACCCATAGTAATAGACATGCAAGAGGGGGTCTTATAATATCAACCATTGGTGTCCTGCACTTCAGATGAGTGTTGACTACCGGGTGGAGTATTGGGGATATCCCCCTTCTCTGATTAAATATGAAAAGTAGTCTGGGATCTGAGAACCCTTCTCCACCTGAAGGCAGCGCCAAATTGAATAATACTCCACACAAGAAATTGTTGAAAAGTAAGTGTATTAGAAGAGCCCTATTTGAGACACGTTTTTCTGCGGCAACTCCGCCTTTATCAATCGGGGCTAATGGATGTGAATATATATTAAATTATAAATGACAATAGTACATAGATTTGCATAACATGATAGTAACAAAAACGAGAACAAGCAGTCAGAAAAAGAGTGCAAAATGATTATAACATACATTGTAACACAGACCTCGCAAGAGACGAATCCGTCCTCAAGCGTCAGCAACAATTGCTCAGACGCCGCGCTCGTCATTTGTGTTGTGCTGTGGTTACCGTGGAGACCACTGTCCTTCTTTGCTTACCATAATCAGAAATTAAAAACTGAGCGCCATGTTTTGGGAACCACAATGTTGTGTTGATGGTTTCCATACTGGTAAGTGCCCAATACTGATTCGGTATTTGGCATAAGATAAAGTGTATCCATGCCCAAAAGTTTCCATTTAATATCAAAGGCTGACCTTCTGTAGTTAAGAGTTCCGAAGGAAATTACAGTAAAGTAAAATTTTTGAAAACATTACAAAAATAAAATGTCAAAAAAGTTGAGAGAATGACAAAGGCGCGCCATTTCCAAAAAAACTGATATAATATCGCCTTAAGTGGGCATTGGAAAAAGCATACAGGAGTATGAGGGACAAAGAGTGGCACAAGTGTATTGTTAGTGGATACAAAGTCATGTGCCCTGTTGGGCTGATAGCATGGATTGAGCTACTTATTGATGTCATTATCATAAAATTAAAATGATACATAAAACATACACAGCTGTGATTATATTATAGTGCCCCCCCAAATGGTTATTTGCTTGATCTGTTAACGCATCATGCATCAACTTAAAAACTTTGATGTGTTTCTATTCACAGGAAAGCTCCCATCTCATTATCAGAGTTCAGACCCACTAGGGTGGCTCTGAAGTGGCAAATAGTTTGTGCTTCTTGTTGTCTCAGGCGCAATTCCTGATTTCCTCCTCGTCTGCCAGGACGTATTTTTCTCAGTCCAATGAATTTGATATTACATATATCGTCCATTTGATGGTGTGTTTGCCAGTGCACCGCAAGCGGCATTGATGAGTCTTGGCTGCCCATAGACGAAAGGTGTTCTCGGATCCGTACTCTGAGTTCACAAATGGTGCTACCAATATAGATCTTATGGTATATGCAGGCGATTGCATACACCACAAATTTGGATTTGCAGTTGATATTGTCCTGAATCCTTGTTTATGTGCCAAAGCTGTCGGTCATGTACATGTTTGCACATTGTACATATCCCACATTTTCTGAAACCCAACATTGTTGTGTCCAGCCATGTTCTCGTTTTGGGTTGTCTTCTTCCGGCAGCATGGATGGGTTTATATTGGATTTCAGGGTCCATGCCTGCCGATAGGTAATCATGGGGTGAGCGTTAATGTATTTGCCGATGTGTTCATCCAATTTAAGGAGATGCCAATTTTTCCGTAGCATTGCACACAGGGTTCCATTGTTGCTACAATAAGTAGTGATGAATTTTTCTGTGTCAGATTTGATATCAGAACTTTGTTTTCTTGGTGTCAGAGTAGATTCTCTGGTTATAATATGTGCTTTTACAGAAGCTGCTTTAATATGCTTGGCCTTGTACCCTCTTGTGTTACAAAGGGTACACGTGGATGGTCATTGTGGCGCCGCTGGCGCTACATGTCTTCAATTCATAATGTTACTCCCAAGATGGCGCCGTACGCACAGGGTGTCGGTCCAGGGTTCCCGCAGTTACCTGAGGATACTCTGCCCACATATCGGGACACAGTACATCAGCAACCTGAACGGAAGCCGCAGTGCGTTGCTACTGCCTTTAGTGGTTACGCTCTGTAAGTTATCGTCTAGGAAACCCTCAATCCAGTTATTTCGATATCTTGCTCTCTACACGATTACTATACTAACCCTCTCTTCCAATCGCTATTTTCCTTCCAGACAAACGCCACCCGCCCAATTCCGTGTGAGCCGAACCGAAACTGCTACACCGGCAGACTCAGCAAGCCTTAGCATTTAAGACATAGTAGGTCTTGTTCCTTTCTGTCTTCTTTTCAATCGCTTCACACAATAGGGCTGTAGTGTCTTAACCTCTCCTCACTTTCTTCAATGCCATTCAGATAACCGCCTGCACTCGGACTTCAATTCCCAGCATACACTTCCACTCTTCTAATTTGAGTAGTACCATATCGCAACTCGGTAGGTGGGGAACAAAGCAGTCCGCTCTTCCAACAGTCACATCCGTAATATCTACATACACTTACCTTCTTTCTTTATTTGTCTTTAAAGCTCCCGCGACCCGCTGAGCGCTCCCGGTTCTCATCTCCGGATTCCCGATACAACTTCTTCCGCTATCCGGAAGTGCTACTACAGTGAAACAATGGCAATATCAGCTCTTACGACAGAGACTCCCGATCCACGCTCACAAGCCACACAGGGTTTTTTCCCCTTACGAGGGTTTCCCTGCGACATCCTCCGTTTGCCGTGTCAGAGGCAAGGAGAGGGTGAAGTAGGTAAAGTCTCTATCTCTGCACGCCATTTCCAAATACCAGGTAGGACTCTACTTTGTTTCGTTGTTATTGTGGGGTAAACACTGAGTGGTAAACCAGTTCTCTGAGAATCTTGTGATAACGTGACATCTTGTTCTAAATCTCTGGTATAGTATTTTACATTCATTTTCGAAGATATTAGTCTCTGTGCAGTTTCGGCAAGCCCTTATGTACTCTCCTTTCGGAATGTTGTTCTTCACTTGGCCAAAGTGACAGCTAGTTGCAAAAAGTCTCGAATTGACCTCTGTGTGTTTTTGAAAAGTTCTTGTCAGAAGCTTATTGTCTCGCACATAAATTGTTAAGTCCAAAATGTTGATGTATGTTTTGCTGTTAGCTCCAGTCAAGATGATTCCTAGAGTGTTCATATTTGCTCTCAGCAAAAATTGGTCCAATTCCTCAGTTGTTCCTTTCCATATTAGTAGGACATCATCTATATAACAGGCCCACATGATAGCATTCTCTTTAAATGATGTGTCCGTGTAGATGAGTGTGTCTTCATACATTCCCATAAAGAGATTAGCAATTGCCGGGGCATATTTGACCCCCATTGCTACCCCTATTTTCTTTCTGGAATACTGGTCATTGAACAGAAAGATGTTATTCATCAAAGTTAGTGATAACATTTCTTTGACCATTTCCACAAAACGGTAGTGGGAAGCTGATTCTTCTTTAAATTAATATTTCAATGTTTGGATTGCTGCCTCATGTCTGATCGAAGTGTAGAGGGCCTTTACATCCCATGTTGCAAATATGTAGTCTGGTTGCCATGTAATTTCATTGAGTCTCCTGATTGTGTCTGTTGAATCTTTGAGATATGCTTTAAGTTTAGGTACCTTGGGTCTAAGTGCACAATCCAAATATTCAGAGTTTTTTCTGTTACCAGTATGGAAACCATCAACACAAAATTGTGGTTCCCAAAACATGGCGCTCAGTTTTTCATTTCTGATCATGGTAAGCAAAGAAGGACTGTGGTCTCCACGGTAACCACAGCGCAACACAAATGACGAGCGCGGCGTCTGAGCAATTGTTGCCGACGCTCGAGGATGGATTTGTCTCTTGCGAGGTAAGCCCTAAGCCCCTCGCAGCCTCAGACCATCTATCACAGCCTGATTAGATCACACGGCACACGCCGTATCTGGAATGGCAGCGCGCGAGCAGCGCCACTTTCATTTTCAAGTCTTGTGAGCACAAGCATTATTGCTGAAGCGAAGCATGCTTATGGATGCACTTAATAGAACGCATAGCACGTACATTTTAATGAACACCCATTACCCAAATATGAGCCATAATCAACTGTGGATAACGTTCCTTTGAATTACAATACTGGGATTTTTTGGCATAACGCGCGTCGTTCATAACACGTACATCTTAATGCACATTCCTCACCTAAGCATGAGCTATAATCAATTATGGATAACGTCCTTTTCTAGTACAATGCCGGAGATATTTGGACATAACGTGCGCTGGTAGCTCTGAGCAACAGGCTTACATCGTTTAAATGCACATTGGCATTGTCTAACCATGGCACTTTCACTTAGTATAATATTTCTTTTAATCGGGACGCCAATAGCTAAAAGAATTGTTTTTCACAGGTGCGATTTAACCCATGACCAGGGCAACCATCAAATTCTAATCAGTCAAACATTTACTGTCACATGAATTAGGTAAGACCTCCACCCTCATTTGTTGGGCAACATATAATACTTTTTGCCAAAGATATTAAGCTTAGAACTGTTACATTAATGTTTAATCTATCTCATTTTCTTTCTTTCTCTCAAATTGTCATCGTATCTGTTCACCCAAAATAATACTTCCCTTACCCCCTCCTCTTTCTCTGTGTTACAATGTATGTTAAAATCATTTTGCACTCTTTTTCTGACTTCTTGTTCTCATTTTGGTTACAATCATGTTATGCAAATCTATGTACTATTGTCATTTATAATTTCATTTCTGATGCTTATTAATATGCTTAGAATCACATGCTGTGCATATGGTCCGACATCCAGTGGTAACCGTGGAGTATTGCATCTTGTCTTTCGGTGGACCGAAAGGGGACGTCGGCATAGGCGTGTCTGAAACACTATCCCTATCGTGACATGTGTAGTACCCAAAATCCCTCACGCGCCGAGTTCCCTCAGATTGTTTTTTTCCACCCAGATAACTGGTCGCCCTATAGCGGAGCTCTTCATGAGACATTGTTTATTTTACCGAATTGTCTGTTTAATCCCCGTTAAGTCACTTCGTCTATCAAGAACATCTTCGACGAAGACTACCGGGGAGCCGTCTATGGCTGTCGATTCCGGCACCTAAGATCCGATGTTCCGACCTACACGTGGCGGGCCTTCTGGCCGGCCTACACAGTAGGGAGAGTGGGCTCGGGGTTTGCCATACTGCTATGATGTCTTTCCTCTTTTCTACTTCTTTCCTTTTTGGTCTGGTCACCGTTCCCTTCTGCTATGGAAAGGACTCCATTTAGATTCTGCCCTATGTGAAGGGTCAGATATCCGTGGAAAGACGAGCACACTTCGTTTAGGCTTGTCTCTCCCTAGAGCACTAAAGCGGTGTTCGGCGTATAAACTCCTAAACCTAATCCCTTAAGGAGCGGCGGTTGAAGCGGTGGGCCGCATACGGTATGTCACGCATGGAGCCTCCCTCCCCTGCCGCGACACCAGCTGAGAGTGACGGGGGTACATTGGATGACCAAACGTCCAACGCAGACGTTGTAGACCTTGAGGCGGACGATTCTAGAGCCGCCACGCCCGTCCCCGACCCTTCCAGGCTCGACTCCGGTCTTGCTACAGGGACCACACCCGGTGACAGGGGCGTACAATCGCACCACACAAAACCCACAACCCAAGCGCCCTCCTCGACGATGTCGAAGAAGGCGCAAGCGCCATCGGTTTGATCTGATCCGAAGCCTTCCCCGCATCCGCAGCAGCGCATGACGACTAGGCTTAATAAACTTAACAAAGGCGCTACTCCCCAAACTACACACGCCGAAGTTTCTGAACAAGAAACTTCGACGACTTTCAAGGTTTCCAAGGCCTGTGCAGGCCCGAAAACTACGAGTAGGCCTCTAACTAGGCCTCTACCCGGGAAGCCACCACCGGAGGCGTTGTCCCCCGAAGATTCGGCAACTATCAGTAAGAGCATCAACAGGATTGCTACGGTGGTGGGCCTAGTACCGGTTTCGCCCACAGTTATGGGCCAATCCGCCGAAAGGTTTTCCACGGTTTTGGAAGACGATCCTGGGGACTCTTACGAAGAGAGCCAGGTACCCCTCTCAAGCACCCCGAGGAGATCCTCTGAACGCCTTAGGGCGGAGGACCCGGTTCCTGCTCAGCTGGGTCCATTTGGGTCATCCAAGTGGACGACGGAGCAATTTGAGGGGTATATGGATCGGCTGCAGCAGGTTTTCGGTGCTTCTGATCAACCTAAGCCGAAAAAGCTCGGGTAGACCCTAACCCTCATACACAAGTTGCCCAACACCTAGATGTTCACACTATGTTGATTATCAAGAAGATGTCCAGAAGGACACGTATAGAGACATTTATACAGAAGAAGAGGAGACTTCTTTTCTGGACAATTATGGGGAAGATCCAGGTGCAATGGACAACTGGGAGGACACCCAGCAGGACAATCACAATTCTGATATCGTTTGCCTCGACTCTCCCCCATCCACACTGGTTAAGCAGGCTCCCCCGGTGGATGATCAAATGGCTTTCAACAACACGTTGAAAAAAGCAGCGGAATTCTTTAAAATTGCCACGATTGAGGCATTGCCTGAACAGGATTTCGCGGAAAACATTATTAATGACAAGCCTCCGGCTAGCCAGTCTATCCCTCTCTTGAGCTCTGAAGAGACGGCTGGCCCCTTCTTTACTCACACCCGCTCAGACGAGGGCTGTGAACCCAAGGGTCGAAAAACTCTTCCGGCCCTCCCCCACCGACCCGCTTTACATCAAAGGGCACACAATCCCAGACTCGCTGGTGGTGACCAACACTCGCAAGAGAGCAGGGGTTCCCCTTGCCACGGGAGAGTCACCCCCGGACAAGGAGTCCAAAAGGTTGTATGCCTTAGGCAAACGGGTCACGTCGGCGGCTGCTTATACCGTCCGGATTGCCAATAACACAACGTTACTGGCAAGCTACGTCGACGCCCAATTGAATCTACTCCAGGAAGGCCTCCAGGAGGTTCCGGAACCAACCAGAACCAAGCTTCTCGCCATTGTCTCGGAGGGTAAACTTGCCCATCAAAATGTTGTAAAGAATACCCTGGACTCCGCAGAGACAGCAGGCAGGTCTCTCGCACAGGGTACTCTCCTAAAGAGACACGCGTGGCTGCGCACGTCGGGTTTCAGGCCTGAGACCCAGGCATCCATCATCAATAAACCCATAGAAGAGGCATTTGTTTCTTTTGGAGAAAGGTGCTTGAAACTCTGCTGAACGCTCACCTGGATGCTTCAAGACCTACATTATAGCAGCAATATAGCACGACACTGCGAGCTAGTCACGCTTTTGTTGTGCCAGTTTTTACTTCCTGGAGGAGGCGGGTCCTGCTTGGATGACGTGACTCATCACGTGACTCTGTCCGTGCTCTTAAGCGGACTACAGCCACCCTTGCGGCGTTAAGCCCGACGGCGAAAAGCCCATTGGCTGTTGTGCGGCTGTTTGGCGGCGCATCTAGAAGGGAGACTGTGGTGATTCTTCACTTTGATCCCTTAGGTTTCTTATTCTTAAATAGTGCTGTTTGGTTAAGTGTCTTGTGCACGTCCATCTATTAAGTGATATGGTGACCAGACTTGCGCACTAACTATGAATTCATTTGCATATCGTTATAGTAGGCGCTCAAGGTATCCAATTTTGTAGATTTTATGCTCATATTATGTGTGTTGTGTGAGGGAGTGAAGCTCTGTTTTAGCATTCATTTTTTATACTACTTCTTATGAAGTGCGAGGCGTTAGTCGCAATATAATTGCTAACTGGTATTTTACAAAATTATTACTGTAAACCAAGACTGGTTTTATACTGATTATCGTTTATTTTTTAGATCAACTTAGTAGGTTGATAATTTTGTCTCCTCGTTAATTTATCATATAAGTGTTACTATCTTTATCTTAACAATGGCTAGGTTTGCGCAGTGGGAGTTGTACTGAAGCAATGACTAAAGCTCTAAATCTAGTTAACACAGACTCTCTGGAGTTTAAAGGGAATTTATCCAACAATGAACTACCTAATATTAATAATTCAGTAGATGCACATAAAGATGGCAATCTGAACCATATTGATGCTTTTACTCATGCTACTCATTTGGCTCAGGTTCATGCCGTCTCTACTGATAGCATACATAATCCCATAATAGATGAAGAGAAGGAGTGTACCAGGGCGAGTTTGAGTCATTGTACAACTCCATTGTTATCTGGCACTTCTAATGAAGATCCGTTTAAGATTACCATGAGGAAAATGGTTGAATTAGATGAACAGGTCAATCAATCAATTAATATGATGACCCCACTTGTTCATAGATCATCTAACATGGATATACTGAAAACAACCTGTAGAGAGGATACTATGAAAAAATATGGAACACTAGGTGACGGTGTCTCTAATGGCACTTCGCATGTTTTACTGCATTCTCCTGAGCAAATTAAAGATCAAAGCAGGTTGTTAAATGATGACCCTGAAGGGTCTATATTTGACAGGGGAGGGGCAGAACAGAAATCGCCTAGTTCCCTCCCAGTGATTACAAAAATATTGGATCTTCTTGATAAAGGCCATGAACTTACTCACTTGGAGCTTAAAGAATTAAAGGCAATTATGCATTACCTATGCTCTAAGATGGACAAAATTGAGGGATTCATTACTGCAATCGACTCCCTGAGATCAATGCAATATGAGATATGCGGACAAAGAACCAATGAGGTCTCTAATATGAGACATGAGAAAAGTATGCAATGTGTTTTCAGGAGCTTGATCATGCTAGACGGATAATTGATGTACCATGCGAACCTCTGAAGTGTAATTGTGAGAACGATTTAAGAGAGATTAAGGCATCGATAACAGCTTTAAATGATACAATTGTCTCACAATTATTGAATAAAGCTCAATCTTTAGATATGCCGCTTAGTCCATCGTCTGTGGCTCCTAACCTAGTACCGCCGGATAGTCCTTCCGTCTTGTTGGAAGAAATTGAAAAACATAAAAAGGTTGAGAATGAAAATCCTCCTATTGAAGTATCTCCCACCTTTATGTCTCGTCGGGCTAAAAGGATGCACATGCGTGCTGTGAAGAGACTTGCCAAAAGAAGGAGAGAGGCTCTTTTAGATAAAAAGACTCTATGACGGGGGATATAAAATTAACTCCTCTCCTAGAAATTGCAGATGAGGAGCCTATCGACTTGGATCAATTGTCCAAAGAGATCCGGGATGCCCTCACACCTGTAAATGATGGAATTATGGACACTAACAGTGGAGGTTTGGGTAATTCCCTGATATCGAGGGAAGACGCGTATACTGATACAGGAATGATTAAAACTTGTAACACACAATTGGCTAAAGCAAATCCTGAGATAATTACTTCTTGTAAAACTGTACCATATCAAAAAACAGGCACAACTATCCCTAAATATCACGTACTTGATGATAAAGGAATTGAAAAGTCTGACACAGAAATTACTCTTAAAACCTTGGCTAAACCCACGTTAAGTAAATATTTTCCGACTATAGGTCGATCCTGTACGTCAAAAAGTCAAATGAAACATCATGATGTAGGTGCCAGTATTTCCTCACAAACATCAGTAAGGAAATCTTATAGTGAGATATCTACATATGTCCCTAATAAGGGAACAAATTTAACCAATGAGTGTATGCTGAGTAAAGAAAAACAATTAGTAGTAGCCAATAGACAGGGCAATAAAATGAATGTAACATGTGATCATTCTTTGAGGCTTGAAAATGGTTTATTGGACAAAAATAAGAACTTAGTGGTGTTAAATGGTCAGGGGAAAAAAACTGAAATGGCTGTGGCATATTCTACTACCCTGTTTGGGAATCGGTCGACTAACGAAGTGGATAATGCCCCCTCAGACATATTTATCCATGGTCGTGCTTTAAGAAGGTCCCTATCTGAAAACAAAATTAATATGATCCACTTACATAAGGAAATTGATTCGTGTGATTGCAAGCGTGAACTCTCACTTGAGACCAATCACAATGCTAAGGGTAACAATAGAATATTGCCCTTACAACTTCCTCTTGTGATTACTAGGGCCTCTTCGATAGCACCAATGTCTACAAACATAGTAACAAACATAAAATCTACTAGGCCTCAACTAATGGATTCTGAAAGACTGTATATTATTGGATTTGAGGGGGATGAAAGGGCATTGATGGACAATTGCATTAATCGATCCTTTGTATTCTCTGTATTTTCAAAAATACCTCAACTAAGAATGATAAAATCTGAAGATATCACAAGGGTTTCTTTGGCAAGGGTTAACAATCACAGGGCTATTTGTTATCTGAGCTCTGAGGCTATAATGAAATTTATCTGGTTCAGCCGTGAGGAAATAAAAAATGAAGCTTTGGTGTTGTTTACCTTCGATGGTGAGTTGGATGCTATGGAATTTTTAGAAACTCCAGGTAAGGGCGTTGAAAAGATCGTAGAAGTAGGCTGATCTAGTATGCAAACTGAAACAGGTTTAGAAGGAGGAATGTTGGAAATTCTGAAATTAGCAGCCAATACAAAAGGGCTACCATGGTTGGAACCTATGCTCACTGCGATTCTGTGTCCAAAAACATCTTTGCCTGTTACATAGCTATCCAATGATATTAGAATGAAAATCATATCTTGGAACTCTTGTGGATACGCAAACCTAATGAAGTGGCACTCTGCTCTAACGCATGAAGATCAACCAACAATAATAATGGTACAAGAAACGATAAAAACTGAGCCATTTCTGTTTCCTGGATATTTGATCTTTTCCTCGCCCGCTAAGAGATCCCTCCAAGAGCGGCCCTCGGGGTTCTTGATGGTTGCAGTCAACATATCTTTGCGGGCGCAATCGGAATTGGTTTGGGAATCTGCCAGTATATTGGGGATACATCTTACTCTACCTTCATTTAGATTCACCTCACTAATGATAATTTCTTTATATTGGAACCCCGTCTCCTTAACAGTTGAGGAGATGTTGGATGAGCTTGATGCTTGTTTATTATTTATATCTGGCAGATATCAATCTTGTGAAATTATTATAGGTGGCGACTTTAATTGTGACTGTAGAGACCCGACAGAAAGATTTACATTTAAACCTTTCACTCTTTCTCGCAGTAGTGGAGCCAAATTTAGAGAACTTCTTACGGAGTGGGATATCGAATTAATGGTTAGCAATGACCTGAAATCTGCAAAAACATGGGCAAGAGGTTCAATGTTCTCAACGATAGATTATATATATGTATCTCACAATCTTATTATGCATATGGCACCGCTTACAATAGGCTTGATAGAGATTGGAGACCATGCACAACTCTCTACTCTCATTCAACCGAAATGTCAAATGCTTATGCCAAATATAACATTGGCAGTTGTTGAAACTAATCGACCTCAGCATTCCATTAGATGGAACCGTGGGATGTGTAACTTTGTTGTTAAACAAATACACTTAGAGATGGAGAGGATTAGAAGAGCAGGGGGAAATTATGAAGAAACATCTTGTACTCATTATTCTGAAATAGTGGCTTTAGCTCTTGAGCGGTGTGGTAAAATACAAAACAACGTGTAACACACACTTATATGATCATACATGCAAACTTTAAAAAGGGATAAAAATAGGGCGTTGAGATATTTAAAGAAAAGCAGATTGGGCACTGAAGATATTAAGGCAAGGCGGAATAAAATTTTATCGACATACAAACAAAATTCAAGATTTGCTCGTATTGCAAGATATAATGAGGTGAACTGCACACTAATTCGAGCCATTACGTCCCATGATACAGGTGTAATCTGGCGCACATTGAAAGCTGATAATAAATGTGTGGCATTGTTCTCCCCGAACTGCATTCCTGAACAGACATGGCAAACTTTTATTAAGGATAAATATCAACTGCCTTGTAAATTTTCATCAATTCCGGACGTTTCTCTGGATTATCCTACTATTCCAAAATTGAAGTGGAGCTGTAGTGATATTATCTGGGCTATTTCCAGGTTGTCATACTCAAAAGCTGCAGGACCTGATGGCCTTCCCCCATGTCTTTATAAGGCGGATCCCATCTTGTGGGCTGACATTATAAAAAATAAATTTGATATTATTATCAAGACGGGTGATGTTCCATCTTCTTGGTTAACTGCAAACATAGTGCCCATATTCAAAAAGGGTGATCCATCTCGTCCAGAGAATTATCGTCCAATATCATTAATGGACACTGAGGCTAACATTTTTGCTATTCTTCTCTTAAATGAACTTGAGAGAGTAATTGAGGTCAACAGCTTATACTCGAGATACCAAACCGGTTTTAGGAAAAATATGAGCACAACTTTAAATGCTTTTATTATGTTGCATATTATTGCTGGTGTGAAAGAAAAAAATTCTAATCCTGTCTATGTAGCAATGATCGACATTAGTTCAGCGTTTGATACGGTTGTCCGCAATTTATTATGGAAGAAAATGATGAAGATAGGGATTCCGTCTGCGTTGTTGTATTGGATTATTAAGATGCACAAGAATACATTGTATAGAATAAGAATTAGTCCAGAAGGTGGCACTACTCCTCCTATTTGTACAACAATTGGTTTGAAACAAGGTTGTGATCTGGCGGCCAATCTTTCTGATTTGGGTGAGAATTGGGAAAATGGGAATATGTTCTCTGTTAAAATTGGGAGTATTCATTTGAAATGGATTGCATTTGCCGATGATATTATTTTGTTTGACCCTACCCCTGCAGGACTTCAAGCAAAACTCTCATCATTCGAGACTTTTGCAGAAGCACATAACTTGACCCCCAATCCAGCCAAAACTGCAATCATGACATTTGGAGTGAAATCCAAAAGAGGCAATCTTAGATGGAAAATTTCAGAAACACAACTTTCTTGTGTCAACAACGCAATATATTTAGGGTATTATTTGTCAGCCCTTAACTCCATTAACTCATGGTCCATAATTATTAAAAATAAGACGCGTCCATTATTGTCTCAAATGAAAAGGATTTTCACCCAATATTGCAAATTCTCTTTAACTCCGTTAATAGATTTTATGACATTAAAAATTGAAAGTGTTATACTGTATACATTAGACATTTGTCTGTGATATGACAACTACCCTTGATAGACTACACGGTTCACTTTTGAAATCTGCAATGTTCCTACCAATGTCAGTTCCAAATGCTATTATCCGACATGAATTGGGATTGATTTCACTTTCAACTCGTTGGAAGTGGAGACAGTTGTCCAATTATGTTAAGATTTACTATCCTCCTTCAAACTCACTGTATATGGACTTGAACAAAATGTTGGGCTCTCGAACTTCCAATTCCCTTTTTAATTATCATCTAAAAATTCAACAAATATTGGATAATGTAAATATAACTGTCGAGGATATACATTATCACCCGTGCTTCGCCAAGAAAAAATTGTTTGAAATGGATTGGTGTTTAACTATTGATTCAATCAAGACCTATGAGCTATATAAAGAATATGGTTGATATGTCAAATAGCGCATCCCACGCTATGACCATGTTTTGTTGTTTCCCTGTGAAAACATTCGAAAGGTATATATTCGTTACAGATTGAACTTATTTCACATAAGAGAAAGAACTAAGAATTGGGAAACGAACAAACTTCTAAATGGTGTGGGATGTCGATTTGATGAATGTAACGAACCATATGAAACGTTGAGTCATCTTAAATTGTATTGTCAGCATTTTAAGAACATCAGGACACTCAAACTCATGAAATTTGTGAAGGTTGAATTTGTGGACTGCCTCGAAGTTTTGTGGTCCAGAATGATGCAGGATTCACACAAACCTTTAATATATGAGTTGGCAAGTTTTTGTAAACACATTGAGAATGAATTAGCATTGATGTTGTAGTTGATATGACTGTTTTTATGATGATATGTTAGATTTTAACTTTTGTAAAGGTTCTACATGAAATTCTTTTATGTAACTGAACAAAATGCAAATAAAAAAAAAAAGAGGCCAACCTCTTCGGGAAGGCGGTAGACGATGCGTTGGAGACAGCGAAGAAGGAGCATGAGACTAAGTCGCTGCACCAAATTTCCCAAAAACCCTCTTCACAGAGGGGCAGCAATTCTCGGCGGTCCTGTCGAGAACAAGCCCGCGCCGCTCAAAATAATTTCGGCATGGGCAACTTCAACGCAAGTCAACCGGCTGCAAGCCCCACTTACTACCCCCAGAGGGGTCAGAAGCGCGGAAAGAATAGAGGCAGAGGCTCCAATTCCAGATGTGTGTCAAGCTCGGGTCAGAAATTACCACCAACTTCAGGGCCCCTCCCATGTCTCCCCGGTCGGGGGGCGATTAACATCTTTCCTCAAGGCATGGGAGGGGATAACTTCAGACCAGTGGGTATTAAAGACGGCCGCCCACGGTTATTGCATGGAATTCGCCCGACCCCCACAGTTCAGACTGCCGAAACATCGACGCCTTTCACCGGAACCTCTGCAGATCCTGGTCCAAGAGGTGGAGGTGCTGCTGGGAAAAGACGCCATAGAAGCAATCCCGATTCTTCAGGTAAACAAGGGTATTTATTCAATATACTTCCTTGTACCCAAAAAGGATCTCACCATGCGTCCTCTTCTAGACCTGCGCCCAGCGAACAAGTTCATAAAGCCCCAGAAGTTTCGCATGGTAACACTTCAAGAGGTGATCCCATTGCTAAAACAAGGGGACTTCATGCCAACATTGGATATGAAAGATGCATACTTTCATATTTCAATGCTGCCAGCGCACAGAAAATTCCTAAGGTTCGTGATTCAGGACAAACACTACCAGTTCAAGGTACTCCCCTTCGGCATAGCCTCGGCAACACAGGTTTTTACCAAGGTCCTGGCAGTGGCAGCAGCACACCTGCGCAGACTTTCAGTTCCAGTTTACCCTTACCTGGACGATTGGCTCATCACGGGAGACTCGTTCGACGTTTGTTTTTTGAACACCCAAAAGACAGTAGACCTACTGTTCAGCCTAGGATTTTCTATCAACGAAAACAAATCCAGCTTAGTCCCCAGCCAAGTAAAACAGTTCCTGGGGGCTCTAATTCGCACGGAAGACGGTCTAGTCTTCCCTTCCAGTGAGAGGGTTCAGAACATGCTCTCTCAAGTTCCTCAGTATGTAGCCAGTCGGAAGGTGACGGTACGCAAAGCTATGCGTTTGCTAGGGATGATGGCGTCATGCATATACTTGGTCCCCCACGCGCGGCTGCGCATGCGTCCCATGCAGGAGTGGCTCAACAGCCAGTGGTGTCAAGCCAGCGGACAATGGGAAGATCTGTTAGTTGTCTCGCCAGCCCTCGTTCTCTCTCTACAGTGGTGGTCGAGGGAGAACCTCTTGAAGGGGAAAACCTTCCCCACCCCTGCAGTGGAAGCCACTCTCACAACAGACGCATCTCTCACAGGGTGGGGTGCTCACCTGCTTCAACAGACAGCGCACGGAGTGTGGTCCCCTCAGGTAGCGTCCAACCATATAAACCTACTGGAGCTACTAGCAGTGTTCAAAGCATTGAAGGCCTTTCAGGAACAACTGCAAGGGAAGACAGTGCTGGTCCTAACCGACAGCACAACTGAAATGTATTATCTGAACAAGCAGGGGGGCACTCACTCTCCAGGGCTATCCAAGCTGTCCCAAAACATCTGGATATGGGCTCTCAAACACAAGATGTTCCTGATATCCCAACATGTTCCAAGGGGACTCAATCTTCTGGCAGACGTACTCAGCAGAGATTTTCCTCTGCCAGAAGAATACGAATGGCGTCTGCATGAAGACATTGTATCCAACGTCTTCGCAGAATGGGGGTTTCCAAAGATCGACTTGTTCGCTACTCAGGAGAACGCCCAATGCCCAGATTACGCCTCCAGGTACCACCAGAACCGATCCAAGTGGAACGGTCTCTGGATAACTTGGTCGGGGAAATTTGTTTACGCTTTCCCCCCCCCCGACTCCCCTTCTGAACAAGATAGTGCACACGATGCACCAGGAACCAGTCACCATGATTCTGGTGGCTCCCATGTGGGCCTGCCAACCCTGGTTCGCGCACCTGATGGAAAAGTCCCTCTCCCCACCAGTCAAGCTGCCCTGCCTGTACAACATGTTGTCTCGGGACAGGGGGGAGACTCTACACCCATGCCCACAAACTCTGAACTTGGCAGCCTGGCTCCTGAAGTCATAGAGTTTGGACATCTGCAACTTCCTCAAAGATGCATGGATATACTGAGGGAGGCAAGAAAGCCTAACACACGTTATTGCTATGCCAGCAAATGGAAACGTTTTGTCATTTGGTGCAGTTCCAAAGGCGTCAATTCCACCGATTGTTCGCCTTCACACATTGTGTTATGTCTAACCCATCTGTTGGACTCTGGGTAGTCTTCAATTCCTTAAAGGGTCACCTAGCGGCGTTGTCAGCCTACACCACGTCACAGCAGAAGGTGTCGTGGTGGAAAATACCTGTGATTAAAGCCTTTATGGAAGGGGTTAAAAGAATTTATCCCCCCATTACTCATACAGCCCCTGGGTGGGATCTAAATGTGGTTTTAACTAGGCTCATGGGACCCCCTTTTGAGCCTATGCATAAAGCTAGTCTGAAAGACCTGACTTACAAGACAGCCTTTCTAGTAGCTATCACTTCTATCAGAAGAGTTAGCGAACTACAGGCCCTCTCGGTCTTGGACCCCTTTGTTACAGTCCACAAAGAGAAAGTAGTTCTGCGCACTCATCCCAGATTTGCGCCGAACTTTATTTGGAATTTCCATGTGAACCAGTCAATCGAACTACCCACGTTCTTCCAGAGACCTACTAACATGGCCGAAAGAAGCCTTCACACACTAGATGTGCGCAGGGCAGTCATGTTCTACATGGATAGAACTAAACCACTGAGGAAAACTAAACAATTTTTTGTTTCAGTGGCAGCTGGTAGAGAAGGGGACCCTGTCTCTAAATCAGCAATATCAAGGTGGATTGTCAAATGCATCACACTATGTTACACTCTTGCAAAGAGAGAGCTGCCCTTCAAGCCTGGAGCACATTCTACTCGAGGCACTGGGGCATCCATAGCATTCATTGCAAATGTTCCCCTAGAGTCCATTTGCAAAGCGGCAACCTGGAGTTCTGTACACACCTTTACAAAACACTATTGCCTAGACACTCATTCTAGGTCTGATTCTCAGGTGGGACAAGCAGTACTAAGACATCTTTTTTCTTCTGTTCCTTCTCACAACCCACCTCCAACTCCGGGTACTGCTCGCTAGTCTATGCACAGCATGTGATTCTAAGCAGATTAACAACCATCAGAAGTCATGCATTACTTACCGTAAAAGCATTTCTGATGATTGTATCTGCTTAGATTCACATGCGCCCTCTCTGCCTCCCCGCTCGTGGTGGAAGGAACATAGACTTCTTACTACTTTCTCTCCATGTACTCACTCACTATAGCCTTGGGCTCCCTTATGGCAGAATAAATACAATCGGAGGGACCTCGGAGCGTGAGGGATTTTGGGTACTACACACGTCACGATGGGGATAGTGTTTCAGACACGCCTATGCCGACGTCCCCTTTCGGTCCCCCGAAAGACGAGATGCAATACTCCGCGGTTACCACTGGATGTCGGACCATATGCACAGAATGTGAATCTAAGCAGATACAATCATCAGAAATGCTTTTACGGTAAGTAATGCATGTCATATATTCACATCCATTAGGCCTGATTGATAAAGGCAGAGTAGCCGCCGAAACACGTGTCTCAAATAGGGCACTTCTAATACACTTTTACTTTTCACCAATAATACTCCACACTTTTCTTGTGTGGAGTATTATTCAATTTGGCGCTGCCTTCAGGTGGAGAAGAGTTCTCAGATCCTAGACTACTTTTCACCTCTATACCCAGACTTGTGCAACCTAAGTTCAAGCGTGCTAGAGCTGGAGATTCCAGCTTTCCAGTCACTGACGCACTGAGAGCGGAAGAATCCTCCTGGCCCTTTCGCAGAGCCCTCAAAACCTGGCTGTTTGCATATACCTGATCATGCTGCAAGACCACCCATAAACCCATGCACTGTTTCTGATGTATGTAACACTGTTATTGAATAGTTTTCTGATATATGTAACGCTATGTTTTTGAATCTGTACCCAACATGCCCTCGAGCCACATGTAACTGGTTTCTACAAGCGCCCTGATGCCTGAGGGTTTGTGTGCGCTATACAAATGTAAAAATAAAAGAAATGAAATAAAAACAGGGCAAATTTCAAATAAGCCTTATGTTCAACTTGGGTTTTTTAACACTTGCAGTTCCCTAGGAGGGCGAAGCTACCCTCGAACATCCCAGTCAGTCCGGTTGCAGTCAGGGGATCTTCATCTTCCCCATGGCATACCTCAGTCGCATCCACCCCTTTTCAATCCACCTTTCAAAGTGGTTCTAATTGAGGAAGAGGTTGTGGCAGGGGTGCAGCCACAAAAAGCTCTTCAGCCTTACAAAACAATGACACACCCATCCAGGTTCCCTCTCGCATTTCTTAATTCATCCACGCATGGTAGGGAATCACAACAGACCAGTGGGTGCTGTTGACTGTATCCAAGGCTACTCCATTGCATTTCTAGAAAACCCTTGCTATCATCCGCTAAGACACAGGAAAATGTCAGTGGAGCATCAGCTGATTCTCTAATACGAAATAGTCTCTGCTACAAACAAAACAATGGAGTTTGTCGCTCTGCACAAGATAAACAAGGGTATGTATTCAATATACATCCTTGTACCAAAAAAGGACTTAACTGTGCGCACTCTAATAGACTTGCACCCTGCAAACACATATTTCAAACTGCATATGTCTAGAGGTAATCCCACTTCTGAAAAGGGTGTTTTACATGGCAACATTGGAAATGAAAGATGCATAGTACTTGCACCTCCAGATATGTGACACACACACTACCAATTTAAAGTGCTTCCCGCAGCCAAGGGAGTTTATAAAGTTAATAGCAGTAGTGGCAACACAATTACGCAGGCAATCCATCCCAGTGTGCCTTTATCTAGACCACTGGCTAATAACAGGCACTCGGGCCAGAATCATTTCAGTTGGGGTTCTCAAATCAATGAAAAGAAATCAAGTCTTGACCCCACTCAGGTAAAACAATTCCTGGGTGCATTAATTGGGACGCAAGTTGCCGTCTTTTTTTCCCTCAAACAAGAGTCCAAAACATGCTCTTTAAAAAAATTCCTCATTAAGTAGTCGGTCATCGGATAACCATGCGATAGGCAATGCGCCATCTCAGGATGATTGATGGCTTCATGCATTTTTGTTGTGCCATACGCAAGGATGTGGATGTGTCCAATGCAAGAGTGGCTAGTAAAACAGTGGTCTCACACAAGCGGTCACTGGGACGACGTAGTGGTTGTTTTGGAATCTCTAGTTCAAACGCTGCAGTGATGGTCAAGGGAAAACATGCTAAAAGGAAACCCCTTTCACAACCTTTGCAGTAGAGGCCACTCTAACAACAGACGCATCACTTTCCGGGTGGGGAGCACATTATGTCCATCAAACTGCAGGGCATGTGGACACAAACTGTCAAAGAAGCATATCAACTGTCTATAACTACTGGCAGTTCCAAGGCCCTATTAGCATGTCCACATAGGTTACGGGGAAACCAGCTCTAGGCCTCACAGTCAGCATTACTAACATGTTTTGCATTAACAAACAAAGCAAGACACACTCACTAGGTCTGTATAGACTAGCCCAAAATAATTGGGGCTGGTCTCTGTAGGGAAGGCATGGTATCACCAGTATTGACACTGACACAATGGATACAATTTGTAAAACCTTTATTAAAAATGTTGGGGTTGGAGAAACTCACAAGGAAAAATGTGTTCAAATGATAATGTCGCTGAACCAGCTCTCCTCCCCACGTTAGGCCTCTCGGGGTAAGGCGATCCTTCAAGACAGGATGACACACACTGGCTCGGTTTCCAACACAGTTCAAAACCGTGGATCGAGGCTTGCCTGGCCTTCCACGTTAAAGTCTCAAAACGTACACAAAGTTCTCCCTCTGCCGGGCTCAGACCTCTCATGATAAAGTTCAACACAAAGTTTTTGCAAGGAGGGGCTCCCTCCACCAAGCTTAGTATACTTCGGGTGTCCCTCAATCGGGCTCGGACCCCTTTTGGATGTCGAAGTCTTTCGAATGTGCGTGGTTTTATTACAGACCACTGCAGAGCAACTCACCAGCTGTGTACACTTCTTTCGTGTTCTTCGTTTCCAATTTTCGAGTCAAGGTTAGTACGACAGCCTTGCCTCGCCTCCCCAAATATGTCGTTCACCCGGGAGGGTTGCTGGCGTCCTTGAAACACAATGCAATGTTCACTTGTGAGATCTGGCCTTCTCCACGTGTCTTTTGCAATCTGTCGGAGGCCAAAGAGCTCCAGTAAGGAAGCCTTGGGGGTTTGCACCTTCTGCTCTCGTCTCTTGGTCCGTTGCTCTGCTCCATCAGGTGTGCCTTCATCCAAGAGGTTTTGCTCGTTCTCGTGTTATGCCTTGCTCATAGTGTGTCTTTAGGTGTTGCCTTTTATTCGTGTGAGGTAAGCTAACTGGTATCAGGTGTATGTGCTTAGGGTAAAGTGCCTAAACCGATTAATGGGACATGTCCTGTACGAAGTGAGACACTCTGGTTACTCTTAGTCACCCTCTTCCTCAGCCCAGTATTTGTGTTAAAAGGAGGCCAGGGGCAGTTGGGATTTTGATAAATCCTAAAAATATAGGATGGGGTAGATTAACAAAAGGGGCAATACTGAGTCTCACCCCCACTCCTCAAAGACCCCTCACCCAGGTAATCCTCCCACACTGGTTCACCCCTAGGGTCTGGATCCAAAGGCGATGGCCGTGCCCTGGCCACCTGAGAGAGAGATCCCCGGGGACTAGCGGGTGAGACACCCACTGGTTTCTCACATCTCTCAGTGAGAACATATTCCTCCTGTCGCAAAATGTTCCAGGGGAATACAACTGTCTAGCAGATGAGTTGAGCAGAAGCATACAGCTTCCCTCGGAGCAAGAGTGGCTGTTAAACAAAGACATTTTATGCAATGTCTTCAGAAAATGGCGACAACCAAACCTAGATCCCCTTGCAACACAAGAGTACGCTCAATGCCACGATTACGCATTTAGGTTTCCCCAGACGGGGTCCAAGTGCAATGAACTGCGGATCAGTTGGTCAGAGAGATTTGCGTACGCTTTTCCCCCAACACCACTGCTGAACAAAGTAATCCGCAAGATGCACCAGGAGCATCTCACAAGGATCCTAATAGCTCCAATGTGGGACTGCCAGATCCCCGGGGACTAGCTGGTGAGACACCCACTGGTTTCTCACATCTCTCAGTGAGAACATATTCCTCCTGTCGCAAAATGTTCCAGGGGAATACAACTGTCTAGCAGATGAGTTGAGCAGAAGCATACAGCTTCCCTCGGAGCAAGAGTGGCTGTTAAACAAAGACATTTTATGCAATGTCTTCAGAAAATGGCGACAACCAAACCTAGATCCCCTTGCAACACAAGAGTACGCTCAATGCCACGATTACGCATTTAGGTTTCCCCAGACGGGGTCCAAGTGCAATGAACTGCGGATCAGTTGGTCAGAGAGATTTGCGTACGCTTTTCCCCCAACACCACTGCTGAACAAAGTAATCCGCAAGATGCACCAGGAGCATCTCACAAGGATCCTAATAGCTCCAATGTGGGACTGCCAGACTTGGTTTTTACAGCTGATCAAAATGGCACTTTGCCCACCAGTCAAAATACCAAGCCCTTACACCATGTTGTCCCAGCATCAGGGGTCAACACTCAATCTGTGTTTCCAAACACTGAATTTAGCAACTTGTCTCCTGAAGTCATAGAGTTTGGTCACTTACACTTATGTCAATGATGCATGGACATCTTAAGAGTCTTGTAAGCCTAACACAAAACATTGTCATTTCAACAAGCGAAGCGCTTTGTCTTGTGGTGCAAAATACAAAACGTCAACCACATTGACTGTTCACCTTCTAATATCATACACTATATACTGTATTGGTAGACTCAGGGTTAGTCTTTACTTCTCTTAAAGTCCACCTAGCAGCACTCTCGGCATATTCCACCTCTCAAAGTAATGTTTCTTTGTGAAAGGTTCCTGTGGTTAATGCTTTCATGGATTGGGTCAAAAGACTATATCCCCCAATTTCTATTCCACCCCCAGGGTGGGATTTAAATGTCATTCTTACCAAGCTTATGAGTCCCCTTTTTGGACCGATGCATAAAACTAGTCTTAAACATCTCACCTTCAAGACTTCTTTTCTTATAGCCATACCTCAATAAGACGAGTAGGTGAACTGCAAGCTCTCTGTTCAAGACCCATTTGTAACCCTTTATAAAGACATTGGGCCTCATTACGAGTATAGAGGTAGCCATGCTGCTTTTAGCGGCATGGCTAGCCCCATACCGGGTACGGGTTCTAGGAATGAGGAATTACCGGCCCATTCTGACCTTGGAGGGCTCGGTAATTCCCTTTCCTGGGACCCAGACCCGGTACATCCCCATTCCCATTTGAGCCCTTATAGGGCTCAATAGAAATGGGGAGGATGCTAACAACGGGTCCGTTAATGACAGGCCCGTTGTTAGCATTCTGGTCTGCTAATGGGTCCCGCTAAGGACGCCTGGTCTGACCGGGTGTTCCAGAGCGGGACCCGCTGCAGACCTTGTAATAGTGCGGCCCGTAATGAACGGTGCCAGTCCCTTACCGGCACCGTTCATTACGGGTCCACACTCATTGTAATGAGGCTCATTGTAGTGTTAAGAACACATCCATGTTTTTCTCCAAAATGCATTTCTGCATTTCGTGTTAACTTCCAGCGTTCTTCCAGAATCCACAAAATGCAGCAGAGAGAAGCCTCTATTCACTGGATGTTAGGGGAACAGTCATGTACTACCTAGGCAAAGCAATCAATAAGGAAAACGGGTACATTCTTTGTTTCCTTAACTGCTGGTAGAGATGGGGATCAGGTCTCTAAATCGGCTATTTCCAGATGGATAGTACATTGCATTCAACTCTGTCGTTCTCTGTCAAAGAAAACGTTACCATTCATGCCCAGGAGACACAACTCGAGGCACCAGGGCTTCTCTACCATTAATTGCAAATGTACACTTAGAAGCAATTTGGCCATGCCCACTGTATGTTTTAAAACACAGGGCCTCATTACGAGTCTGCCGACCCGGACTTAATGCCACCAGTAAAACCATACCGCTGTTGTTTCCGTGACCGTGCAATCACGACCCACGGACCTGGAAAAACCACCACCACAAACTGCCGCAGCAGAGTTAAGGGATCCGTAGAATGCGACGGCGGCGAAACCACCCAGTTACCGGCAACACGAATCACCATGGGCATCACGAGTACCACATACATGGAAACACCGCCACAAAAATGGCGGAAAAACCGTGGCCACGGAGGCAGTATCGACGCCACCGCGAACATGACGTTAAACAGTACCAGGTGAGGTGAATCAGGCCACAGGTGCCCTAAATGAGGCTAGCCGGACCCAGCAGGTCACTGGGAGGCTACAAAAGGGCCACACCCACTCCCAAGCCAACTCCAAACACAACAATGCAGGCAGCAGCATTGGGACTGGGACTATTGAACCTACAGGCAGCAGTGCACATGGTGGCAGCAATGGTGCAGAGGAGAATGAGGCGGAGGAGGCGCAGGCGTCAGTTAGGAAACCCTGCACCCATGCCAAACCCAATTGCGCAGCCGGCACGACCCCGCCGGCAGCCTGCAATACCCTGCATCAGGGCCTCACCCTGGCACATGACCCCAGGACAGATCCACACATTATACCGGCTGGACCGTCCAACAATCATGTACATCACCGCCATGATTGAGGACGACATCAGCAGCCACATTGCCATCTCGACTGCAATCCCCCTCCCCCTCCTGAAGGTGGTGACAGTACTGCATTTCCTAGACACCAGAACTTATCAGCACACAGTTGGTGAGCTGCACGGGTGCTCACAACCCTATTTTAAAAAATTATTGGGACAGGTACTGGACGCTCTGCTGCGCCATGTGTCGGAACACATCACCCTACCCCGTACACTTGCCAAGGTCATTGCAACCAAGTTGGCATTCCATGCCATTGCAGCCATGCCAAATTGCATAGGTGCATTAGACTGCACCCACATACAGCTGACAGTACCACGTGCAATGAAGATGGTGTACCGCAATAGGAAACAGTACCACTCACTGAATGTACAGATGGTATGTGATGCCGGACTGCTGATTACACATTGCTGCGCACGTTTTCCGGGGTTAATACATGACTCAATGGTCCTGCGGAATTCCACATTGCCACGCTACATGGAACACTACGCTGGACAAAGCACATGGGTGAGCAGAACTGCCAATGCATAGGCCCTGTTGAAGTGTGTTGAGTGCCCAGGCCAATGACCTGTGTAAGTGGGCTGCTACAACTGCACATGCATCACCCCCTGGCCCATGTAATGGACGGTCAGCATAACCCACACATCACATATCTACACATGACCAGTTGCCACAGTACACACCCTGCCTAAGGAGACATACGACCAAAGCTACCAACAGGCCATACAAGTTAATCCACTCAATCCAGCCACCCACACTTAGGACCACTTCCCCCCCCCAAAGCACATGCCGGCTGCACATGAGACATCCTGTAACAGCCAAATCATCACAGGCCATGGAATGACTCCCCCATGTGTGCTTGTCATTGCATAGTGCCTTACTTACCAACCACTATTGTGTATAAGGTCCGCTTCATATGCACAGCAAGTAATAGTGCAATGTCCAAATGCCACCATCTACAACAATTACCCATGGATGGCAATCACCCGCCCTTCCGACCACGGCTAGGTCCATATGGATGAATGTATGATGACACAATATTGCATTGTATCAGATCGTGAGATGAACCACAAACAATGACATGTCCCACACATTTACATCCCATGTAGGTGATACTGGATATGCACTCACGCCATGGCTGATGACACCTGTATGGAGGCCAAGGAACAGGCATGAGGAGGCGTACAACAGGGCACACGTCCGCACACGTGGCATGATTGAGAGGACATTTGGCCTACTGAAGGCCAGGTTCCGCTGCTTGAGCAGATCTGGAGGATCACTGCTCTACAACCCAGTGAAGAAGGGTAAAATTGTGCTTGTGTGTCCCATGCTGCACAATCTGTGCTTGCGCAGGAACATTCCGCTGCCCCCAGACGCAGAAGATGAAGATGGGGAAGGAGATGGGGATGGCGATGGGCATGGGGATGGGGTGGCAGCACAACCTCCCAGGGGTGCGCAAGATGGCCAACAAGCACGGGATGCACTCATTTCCAGTTACTTTTGAGAGACTGCACATTGACAGCAAAGCATGGATATAACGATGCCAGTGAATAAATGATTTTTGTCTGCTGATGAAATGACAGATGTCCACTCATTATGGTAGTTTTCAAAGGTTTTGTATTATCAATTAAACAGGTAAGAAAGTGCATTGGGTAGGGAAGCTGTACACCCATGCCCACCCACCACCCAAACGTTCCCACCCCCAACCAGGCCCCAACAACTAACCACCTAATGGGCAACCCCCACCGCCCCCACCACTCAAACGTTCCCACCCCTCCAACACCCATGGTGTCCCCAAATGTCATGTTGACTGGCATCCCCACATTTGCAGGGGTGCTTGTGCGCAGGTGTGTCCTTGCTGGTGGATCCAGTCAACCGACTTGAACGCCTCCGTGGGCTGCCAGTGGCAGAGCTGGATGGGGTGGTGCTGGCTGAGGTGACTGTCGGTGTAACTATGGGCAAGCGTCCTTGAAACGCCTGCTGAGCTACCAACATTGACTTGGCAGTGCTGGACTGCACACTGTTCCCTTCCCTTCCCTGACATGGAGTGCCAGGGTGAGAATTGTGGCCGCAAATCTTCCAATCGACCTGGTGAGCCGATGCACCGACGTGGCATTGCTCTCCCGCTGCAGCCTGGCCTCCTCCCGCTGCAGCCTGGCCTCCTCCCGCTGTTGCATGGCCTCCTCACGCTGCAGCCTGGCCTCCTCCAGCTGTCTTTCCACCAGCTGCGTCAGGGTGGCCTGTTGTTGCTCGATGTGCTGCAATCGTGTACAGAGCTCGCCCATGGATGGAGTTGGGGAGCGCATGGGGCTGTGCAGTTCTGGGGGGCTGAACTGTAGGCCATGGATGGGTGACAGGCCATCCATGTTGTCCCCCTCACCCTGTTGTACTGCTTCGGCCTGCATGGCCGGGGCACTCCCATCACTTGATGCAGCCTCCTCAGCTGTGCAGATGGGTTGCGAATCATCATCCGGGGCCAGGGTGGGTGGCTGCATGGGGATGGTGTCGTCTGCTGGTGTGCCTGCTGCAGCCGGTGTGCCTGATGTTGCCGGTGTGCCTGATGTTGCCAGTGTGCCTGCTGCAGCCGGAGCCTGTGTGCCAGAGCAGCTTGCATCATCCTCCTGGACATGAGTGCTGCTTTGTGCGCCTGCAGGTGGCCACTGCGTAGCCTCTTGTCCGTCGTCGCTGTCACTTGTCACGACTGTGGGGATACCAAGGGCATGCGGTTAGTTGTGTGGTGTTACGTAATGTGTCCATCACATGCATCAAACATCACTATCCATGCCCACTTGCAATTCAACACTTTTGACTATTGATACACACAGGTGTGTGTCTCTGCTTCCAGTCAGGCACGCATTGTGTGAATTTCGAGGGATCGTGCTTTGGGGATGTGATACTCGTCGTTTGGCCAGTCAGTGGGTCCATTGGGTCACTCCTGCCTTGTTGGGGGAGTGGGGGGGGTGCAGCATTGGGAGTGGGTCCATTGGGTCACTCCTGCCCTGTTTGGGGGGGGGCAGCATTGGGAGTGGGTCCATTGGGTCACTCCTGCCCTGTTTGGGAGGGGCAGCATTGGGAGTGGGTCCATTGGGTCACTCCTGCCCTGTTTTGGGGGGGCATTAGGAGTGGGTCCATTGGGTCACTCCCAATCACACGTATGGCTTTGTACTCTGTGCACTTACCAGCATCTGCAGGTGGGCTCACTCCTGCCTCTGCCTTTCCTATGCCGTGGATGCCTTTGAGATGCATGACACTGCTGCAGCGCTCCTCCCACGATTGGAGCTTCAGAGGGGATGCAGGGCCTCCACCAGAACCAGTGCTGTGTTGGCGGTGTGCTGTGATGAGGTTGCGCACCCGGAGCCTGAGGTCATCCCACCTCTTGAGGCACTCCTTCACTGAGTGTGTGGTCACGCCAACCGCTGTGCACTTGCGTGCTGCCTCTGCCCACACCTCCTTGCAGCGTTGCTGAGTAGCGCGCTGCTGATCTGCACTAAAGAGCATTTCAGCATGCTCAACAATGTGCTCCACCAGTACTGTGAGCTCAGCCTCACTGAAGCGCTGCTTTCTGTGTCTGTGTGCTGGTATTCTGGATGCCATGATGGTTTGGATGGTTTGTCAGTCTCAGGGAGGTGATCTGACCCGTCGTGTCTGAGGATGGCAGTGGATTGTGCTTTATATAATGGCCGCCTCTCTGTTTCCATTTTTTTCCCCGCGGTCATGGTATTTCAGCTTCCGGTGTTTCCGTGTCGGCGGAGGCGGACACGGTTCTAGCGCCGTGTTCTGTGGCGCTAAGTCCGCGCGCGTAGGTGTTTACGTGATGGCGGTGACTCCGTTTCCGCCTCGGTGTGTTGCGCGTGACCCACGTGCCATAATCGGCCCATCTTTCCGCAAACTTGCGGTCGCGGAAGCGGAGTCACCGTCGACACGGAATCACTGCATTCCAGCAAAGCGGACTCGTAATGAGGCCCACTGTCTTTCTTTCCCACTCACTAGCCATGGCCTACTCCCATGACCCTGGTCTTCGGTCGGGGCCTCTTTACATGTTGCCCCAATAGCTTTCCTCCAGTCCCACTAGCAATGGCCTTCGGCCATATTGCACCATTCGGTTCATTAAAGTAACCCAGTCGCCATAGCCTTTGGCCAGACACATTACACCCTCCCCCCACTCCCACCTCACTGTAGCTGTAACTGTAGGGAATGCATGGTATCACACGTATTGACACTGACACAATGGATACACTTTGTAAAACATTTATTGATAATGTTGGTTTCGGAGAAACTCCTATTCTGCCCTTTAGCTAAAATGGGAGTAGTCTGGATCATCAAACGATAAACACAACAGTCCTGGTGGAGTCTGTCAAATCAAAGTGTCCTGTAGTAACAAAAATCGAATGCCTGCCCTATCTCTTGTACAAAAAGTGTAAAAAGGAGAACATTTATGCAAAAGGAAAAGTCAGTGTTCAATTGATACTGTGGCAGAACCAGCTCTCCTCCCATCGTTAGGCCTCACGGGATAAGGCTATCCTTGTAGGCGCGATGACACACTCTGGCTCAGTTTTCAGCACAGTACACGGTTCACAACCATGGATCGAGGTCTGCCGGCCTTCCACGTTTTAAAGTTCCTTTCTCTGGCTTTTAAAATAATGTGGTGAAAAATATAGGGCAACGACCCTCTTTTTCTTTTTTGACAGGGGGGCCTGTCTCTAGAGGGTTAATAAGTAACAAAAAAGGAAACAAGAGTCAAGACTACCTCTCCTTTCAACGCACAGGTAGTGCTAAAAAACCTACAGCAGGCTAGGAGTTAATTAAACTAGCCATTTTTGATAACACATACAAAAATAAAAAAATACTGTTAAAGTTTATTCTAACTCAAGATACATAATAAAATCACGAATAAACAAGTGAAGGACATTATCATTCACTATACATGAACCATGCAATTCTATACACAGTGTGGTTGGTAACAGAAAAAGTGTGGTTTTATGTACAGTAAGACATTAGCAGCACATTTCTACTGTCGCCATATATTGTGCGTTTCTGGAGTCAATTTCACAGCAAATTCTCTAAGTGACGCCAGTCATACAATTGTCCTAACTTTCCTTAGGACACTGTGGGAAGCTGTTATCAAGGGACGTGTAGATGTTACTAGTCATCTAAAAATGGAAACTGAAGATAAAATATGTTTAGAAACGTGTGATCAAAAAAACCTATTTCATGAGATGCACAAAGAACTGTAGGTTGACACCTACCTAAAGATAGTTGAAGGTGTCTTGGGATACGATTTGCGAAAACTGTCACATGTACAGTGTTATTTTCTCAGGGGCTCTGATGGTGTCTGCAGAGAATGGAGAAGGAGCTAAAGTTAGATATGGTGATTCTCTTGCGGTGTATAAGTCACCTAATTTTGTAGGGGTCAACAACAAATTTCTCAGGTGGAAATTACCTGGTTGCCGGTTGTGGCAAACGTAATTTATCTCAGTGGCGTCAGGAAAAATTAAAGACGAAACCGGCACAGCACTTGAAGGCAGCAGTACTCCGGTGGCGCTAAAAAAGGCATGAAGAGTAGCTGAATTTGTAGACTACTAGTGTGGGCCAGTGTATGCACACAAGCTAGTTATGTACATGGCCAAATAGGTGGTGCTGAAAGTGCCATTCATCGCCGATTAGCTGCATAGGGTGGCGCGACATTGGGAGCAAAAATGCAAGCATGCTGATTAGGTACGGGTTGGTGCATGGCAGAAAATGGAAAACACTCTTGACGTTGAAGAGAGGGCTGGAAAAGAGTGACAGTGGAAAAGTGCTGGACCTGCTGGACTAGAGGACTTAACTGCAGTGAAAAGCAGGCATGCAGGGGAGGCACTGAGCTACCAGTATCAGGGGCCACACTGCCTACAAAACGGGTCATGTCGTTTGCCTAGTGCTTAACAAAGTAGCGTCTATAAATGATCGGCAAACGCACTGCGATGAGCGGCTGTTGCACACGTGGAATCTTAGAATGTGGTGGTGGACGTCTGCTAAGGGCATAACACAATGGGGGCAGATATTTGTGGACGGGCAGTTCATTCGATGGGAGGATATCAGGGAGGAGGTGGGTAACACACCTACGGCTAGGCGACAATACTCTGGTCTGCGGGCAGCTACACAAAATATATGGCCAACCTTCCCTGATGAACCCCCAGTCAACATGGGACTGGGATACATGTTTATGGGGGGACGCCAAAAAATAACAGCTTCCACACTGTACAAGACCATACTCCACACACGCCCACAAGAGCAGCGTCCGGCAAGGGCAAAATGGGAACAGGACCTTGGAGAAGAGGTGGGGGAAGAGGAGTGGTCTCAATACTGTGCACTCGTGAAACAGATATCCTGCAATTCCAAATACAGGCTAATCCACTATAAAATTCTTCAGAGAACACATTACACCCCAGAGAAACTCAAACGCATATACCCAACCATGACAGGGGAATGCCCGAGATGCCACGCGGACAATGCTGGCATTTATCACATGCTTTGGGGGTGCAGTGCACTGAGGGGATACTGGGAAGCTGTATGTCAGACGATAGACGAGATGGCAGACCACCCACTAGAGTGGACCCCACGATTATGCCTGTTGGGGTCAATTGAGAAAATAAGCCCGAGTTGGCGAAAGCTTCTGAATGTAAGTCTGCTCCTCGCCAAAAGGGCGATCCTCCTCAGATGGAAGAGTGCGCACTCCCCTACTAAGGCGGACTGGGAAAGGGACATGGCATGGGCGAACGACATGGAGGAACTGTATATTGATACTGTGCTCCCAGCCTCGCGCCCGAAAAACATTTGGGGCAGGTACAAACAGTATCTCGCCGAGAAAAGCGGACTTGAACAACTTGATGCTGTAATGTGATTCATATTGTAAAATGTAATGTCTATAATTATGATGTCTCTGTAACCAAGTGAAAGTAGTGACCAAGTGCAACAAAAATAAAGGTTTTAAAAAAGAATGTGGTGGTGGACTGAGGGGTCAGAGTAAATGTTCAAAAATAATGTTTCCTGAGTAACTTGATGGGCGAATTGCCTAGCAACTCAGTGCGAATAGCCACAATATAGTATTTTTTAAGGCTGATGTTAAACGTTGCTTGCAAAGGGGAGATATTTTCCAATGAAAGCTCATCTGCCGCAGCTGTGCTAATTCTTTCACTTAATGAGCCCATTAAGGCTGCTAACATTCCAAGAAAGGATTCAAATAGTTATCCTTTTCAGCCTTTCTGCCTGTAAGTATAAGCAGAGACATAAGCTTACCTCTCAGTTCAGTAGACATTGCTGATATCTAATTGACTTCCAAAGTCAAAGGAGTTAAAGCTGGCTCCTAATCGGAGAACTCAGGGGGATGGTGTCTAAAGAATAGGCAAAGAGCAGTTGGCTGAAGTCCCAGATCGAAGTCTTGCTGGGAAAATTGGCAAAAATATCAGCAAGGCTGTCAAGGTAGGATTATTTATTCCAGATGCAGCAATGCCCACACCGCTGTATTCCTCGAGAGAGTGGTATGTTTTATGTTACTAGGATTCATACCTTGCTGTGCTGCCAATTGCATGGTTTCAAGCCGTTATTGCGGGTCAGAGATTGGACTGGGTTATATTAGTGGTGAGAAAGGGAGAAAATGCAAGATAGCTTTACTGTTGCATTGATGCATCCAGGCAGGAAGTACCCTGACCCTCTGTGTGCGGGTCAGGTTTCTAGATGTTCTGTGTCAAGAGTGTAGAGGTATTTGTTTTCAAAGGGAACCTTGTTTGCCCTTAGGACTAGGGGACTGTAGCATGCAGGTTGGTTGTAGAAGTGTCGTTTTCTGATGTCTGTGTCTTCTGACTTTTCAGCTCCACACTGTAAAGACTTGATTGGAACTCTGGAGTCCAACCCCTTAATTCGGATCATCTGGAAGGGTATCAAACCCCTCTTTATGGGGAGGATCCTCTACACTCCGAACACAACGGTTACCCAGCGCATCATGAGTGAGGTGAGATATCCCCTTCATAAAAAGTCTGTGCACGCCACAGTTACTCTGGATTAGGTTCTGTCAATTGTCGATGCGTCCATGGGACATAGTGATGGTTGCATGGCTATAAATGGCTAAGCTAGGTTATTCAAGAGTCCAGGGGGGATCAGCTAGTACATAATATCAGAATGTTTCGGTCAGATAACACAGTATCAATGAATTGGCAGATTGGAACTTGTGAATTATGGATAATGAAAGGACTGAAGAGGTCACAAATGGACAGTGAGATTTCATAAACCCAAATCCTTGATGAACACATTCATTGAAGAGCCCTAGTTGTTCATTATTAGTCACAGAAGGTGATTGCAAGTCTATAGTCAGTCATTCTTAGGCATGATAGAGTTCTTCCAGAAGGTGGTACACATATTTACTGACAACCTATTGTATATGAAGGTATTGATGAAGAATAAAACTAAGCTTGTGTGGAAGGCTAAAATCAGAGATCGTGTTACATTGCCCCAATGGAAACTATATCTTTAAGTTTCCAGCACCTTCAACTCTGGCCTGGATGATAGCAAAATCTCGGTGGTCCCAGATTGGGATATTGCAAAAATCGCAAAAGAGGCTTTAGTGTGCCATTGGGTTCTGGAGAAATGTTACTTTTACAGGGGTGGGGAGCGCTCTGACTTTTTTCATGTGAGTGGAACAAAAACACTTGATAATGGTGTAAAAATATACAGGCAGACATGTTTATTTTGGGTCATTCATGGTGGGCGAAGGACAGGCAAATCCACTTTGGAATCCTCATTTAAATAAGGCTTGTTTGGCCCTCTTGTAATTGTTTATTTGTAGAGCGCTTCTACACAAGTGAAGCGCTTCAAAGCGCTTCAAGGTGGGAAGGGAACAAGGGAATACAGTCTTCATTCTTAGGCCTTGAAGATTCTGAATGATCTAACAATAATAACTAGAAAACTAGGCCGGAGGCATATCTGCTAGTGAAGTGTGTGACAAAAAAGGTGAGGGGAGAAGGGGACGGGGGGAGGAGAGACAGATCAAAAAGCTACAGCACTGGTCTGGTGACAATTCAGATTGCTTGGTGGTATGTCATCAATTGTGCCTATGCGTGAGTATTTCAAGCACGACCAAGCTAGGGAGGGGATAACAGAGGGAGGATAGATAGACAGACAGACTTGCTAGGCTTGATACAAACAGGTCGTGCAAGTGTGCAGAACAGGAAGTGAGAGAGAGAGGGGGGAAGTGCACCCAGTCCAGCAAGGGCAAGGGTTAAGTGCAGAAGTGGTGCCATGAAGTTAGACGCAACAGGTTCTAAGTCTTGCAAGACCATGTTATTGGTCATATGATGTGAACAGAGGGCAGACATCAGTTTCATGGGTTTAACGGAGGGTTTAATGCTGAAATTCTAGGTCTGGTAAGATCACTAAAGATTTGTTATGGCCAGCCTTGGTCCATGGAAGTCTGTGAGGAGCATTTGGGGGCATCCTCTATCCCATGACGCCCGAATAGAGATGCAATTGCCTATCTGGCATGATGATGTCCGTGAAGAGGTGTGATGGTCGTTACAGGTTCTATGAGGTCTTTGAAAGGCAGAAATGCTTATATGTTGAATTGCACACACTTGTTTCTATTTGCTCTTTTCTCCTACAGGTGAACCGTACATTTCAGGAGTTGGCGTTGCTGAGGGAGGTGAAGGGAGCCTGGGAGGAGCTTGGGGAACAGATCCAGAACTGGATGACAAGCAGACAGGAAATGATCCTACTCACAGTCAGTTTCTCTTAAACATTATGTTTTGCAAGTGTGTGACTAATATGGAGGAAGCCTGCACAGTCATTTATGGATGGTTTAGGTCTGAAGAAGTGTAAATACTTTTGTTTGGGGATGTAATGTACATTGTCCTTGCATAGCACGCTTCTGCCATTTTCCCTATTTGTAGCTGTAAGAGAGGAGGGAGGAGTGGTTGTTAGAGGTAAAGAGAGGAAGGCTAATGCAAGTTCTGAGTGTCAGGGTGATCCTTGGTGGGTAGTGGTAGGAACACTTTGGTGTGTGTGTCTGGGCTGGGAGGACCTAATTAGCTGCTGGTGTTAGGGTGGGGTTAAAATGTGATAGAAGTAGTGGGTGGTCATGCTCCATTAATGTGTATTTTTAGGCTGCTTGTTGCCACGCTCGAGGGTTGACTGCTTGAGTAGTTTAAGGTGAAGAGAGAAGAGGATGTGAATCGATTAGCGGGACAACTTGGAATCTTTATGCCAAAGAGAACTAATTGGTTGAAGAATTATTGGTCCAGGTGTTGCTGGAGGCCAGGAAGGTGATGCTGCTACCCAGTACTCAGTGGTAGAATCTCATGGAGGGAGGACCCCATTGAGAGTAGTGACTGGTTTGGGAGAACGCTGTATCCCTTTTGACCTTCCCAACTTTACTCAAAATCCTTCTCTTACCCCTCTACCAAGAATGTACGTTTGTGATGCAACTTAAGGGGGGATGATTGATCAGGAAAACTCTCATCAAGTACCCAATGGTAGTAGTGGGCTGAGGAAGAGTGCAAGAAGCGATATGGATCCAATACCAACAACCAAGACCTGCAGTCTAGTCTTTCGCGTCAGCTGATTGGCCAGCCGTCATTCAAAGTAGGAGAGGGAATGGAGAGATGACGTCTTCAATCTCTTGGCACAGACCCAGAGCTTGGAGCGCCAGTCGATGGAGATCCTCCCTCGAGGAACCGGGAGCACAGGGAGCACTCGCTGCAGGGCGCAGCTGGCAGAGGATGGTGTCAAGAGGACACACCGAAGGAGCAGAAGGCTGGAGGCCAGCTGATGAGGACACCAACACATGGCAGAAACCAGCAGCTGGGCGGTGTCTGGTGCAGACGCAAGCTGCAGAGCCGAGACCAGGCACCGGAGGAGACGGTGAGAGCTCCAGCGAGCCGTTGTTCTCCCAGGAAGCCCGGAGAAGCCCACAACTGACCAGAGGATGAAAGCCAAGTCTCCACAGATACCAGGGTGGCTCAGTCCGTGGTTGGGGTCCCCAAGAGCACCTCAGTCACCTTTGGCTTTGAGACATGAGAAGTGGGAAGATAGGGGAGAGTCCTGTTTAAACCCCTTTTTCCAGAGACTGAGATACCAAGAATATCGGGTGTGGGTCCCACCTGGGCAAAACATATCCCAAACCATAACTAGAAGGAATACAAACTTTGTAAATGCAAATTGTCTACACAGACCATGGCAGGGGAGTGAACCAGTTAAAGAGAACTGTGAATCTGACCAACTGAAGGGAGTCTGGGGGGACACACAGGGGGAAGTACACCATGAATAATAGAAAACACAGTTGACATGCACAAGTAACACCCAGAGACCTTGGTAGGAGAGTAAACCAAAGCTGTGGGTTGGAGTGAAGTCAGATGGTGAGAACGAGATCATTGAGTACCCTACTTGGTAGGACATTGAACCAAGAAGGGGGTTCTCAGAAAAGGGGTGAAGTTCCCTCACCAAGGTTTGGGAAAGCAAACCAAGCCATTCTTCCTGCTTGCGGTACCTGATGTGAGAAACTCCTTCCATGCAACATCTTTAACCCATCCTACCAGGTAGGATATTTAGGAACTCAACCCCCACCCCCTTTTACAACACAAGCACTTTTTCACAGACAGCCCGCAATGAGAAAAAAAGGACTAACACCCAAGCCGTATACCTGACATAATCCAATACAATGGTCAGACAAGGTCAGGAAATTACTGACCATCGCACACACCTGACTTCCATTACGCTTCCCCACACGGATTAAAGGCGGAGCACGAGAGCACACTCTGAGCGGGGCAAAGCACATGTGGAAACAGCATTGTGTGAAACTCGTGTGATAACAAACACGAGTAAAGTTGAACTGCAGATTTCGGAACTTTCAAACCAAGATACGATACCTTTGACAGAGTGGTCCGGCACTGTGTGCGTGTTCAATCAAAGGTCTCTGTAAGGTATCCAGCTGAGAGTTGACAAAAGTGAAAGAGTGGCAAAGGATTGTAAATCGAATTGGTCCTGCAACGGGTCGGGCAAAATCCTGTGCTCAATCGAAAGTCTTTGATGTTGGTACAGTAAAGAAAGATGATGGCAAAATAGATAACCTTGGTCCGAGCCTGGCGGAGGGAGACTGATTGAAGATTGTGTGTCAAAAGGAATCTGAGCCCTGGCACAGGGGCATCCGGGGCGAACCGTGACTCACACGAGAAATTGGATACATGAAAATTGTAAGAAAACTGTGTATATGTGAAATACGAACTTTATGTTAAAGTCTAAAGTGGATCTGAGCCTGGCAGTGATAATCCGAGGTGAACAGTAAATCACCTAAGAAGGTTGTGCATAAGAGAATCCTGAAAAGGTAAGGAACTTTATTATTTGTTTGTTGCATCAGGCCCTCTGAAAGAAGAGACTTTGAATGGCAAAGAGACTTTGGCACAGAAGCCCATGTTGTTGGGGTTTTCAACTGCACCCTTGTGCTAAAGAAGCCAGAGACTGTGCGAAGCTAGAGTGCGTTGCCTTGTCCCGTGCTGAAAACGTGGGGAAGGGAAGCCAACGCCTTGAATATCCTGACATATCATTTCTTGAACACTTTTCTTTTGTATAACATTGTTTCCCACACTATTTGTATTTATAGTTAAGGATTAATAGGTTTATTAGCATAGGCCCTTTTATTTTGACAAGACATCACTAGGACTGTATTATTATTATTTGATGGTCGTAGCTTGCTCCCATCTTTAGATTTAGGTTTAGATGGGCGTTTTTCAAACCCAATTGAAGTTCAATAAACACCCGTGAACTGTGGTCACTTATGTCTGATATTTTCACACTTGGATTTGGGTATTTTTATTTAAATGATTTTCTAAAAAACAAAGTCTTTGCAAAGCTTTGTTGTTTGTCATAAAAGAAGACTGTCCTCAAAGTGAAACAATGTTAGCTTTATTGAGTTTCCCTTGGGGGCAGATTTTTCTTAAGAGAGACCCACTGTTCCCTAGTTGAGTTTTAAGGCATTTTTACCACTGCAACTGTGGTGCTAGGGGGTGGGTCTGGTTAGTACATGGTGGACCTGGGGTCCTCGTGTCGAATTTCTTTGTTGTGTTTTGTTTTTTTCTTAATATTAATGGTTTGAGGTTTTTTGTCCCTGTGTCCTGGATACACAGGAAAGATCCTTGATCAGTCCTTGTCTTCGTTTGGATAGATCAAACTGTAGTCTGACATATTGCATTCAATTTAGTTGTGCAGATACAGTGTTGTGATGAGCCGACCGGTTTCAGTGGTGAGGACCACTTTCATCAGGGCTGGGACAGCTGACTATTAGTGGCGCAGTTGTTGGTAGAGGAAGCTGAATCTAACTCCTTTATTTCAAAAGGACCAATTATGACTAGTAAATGGCTAGTGGTGAGTACACATTTTGAGGACTAGGACCATGCATTGTACGCACACCTGTTAGTCTGTTCATTAGAGTATTAAACATATTAGGGAGACCAACCCAAATGATTCTGGTCTACTGTAATCCTTGACTGTCCTGTAATTTGCTGGTGTCCAGTTGGTATCATTTTAATAGCCAGGTTTTCAGGGATTTTCTGAAGGCCAGGTGTGCAGATGTCTGACACAACAAAATCCCAGAGTTCAGAGGGAGGAGAAGAAAGGTCCAACATGATTTCTGGTTGAGGTGTGTCACTGTTACTAAAGTTACATCGGTGGATGAAAGCATTCTGGATAATTTGTAGTGGATGAATTTCCTTATGGTGAATTCCGGGCCCCTATCGTACAAAACAGGGCGAGCTATATATATATATATGCTTTTGATTTCAGTCCCCCATTGGATCGGGAGAAAGAGACTGTTCAAAGTGCTAGCATGATATCTTCATGTCTTCTAAGTTTCAAAGCCACAGTTTGGTAGGTAATATAGGTGCCCTCAAGTAGAGGCTGTTAACATAAGAGAGTACTTATTGTGAGAGTACTAGTCTGATCACTGCTGCGTGTGTGAAACCTAAGGCGTTTCTCCCAGGCTATTCCCGGGGATCCTTTGTTGAGGTGGCCAGAAGAGGGCCATCGCTCCTGTATCCCAACCCTGCGGGCAGATGAGCGAGGGAGGATCACCTGGGAAGGGGGTCCTTGGGGACTATGGGAGACACACCCTCGGGCGAGACATGGTATTCCTCACGTTCCGATAAAAAACCCTACCCGACATCCCCTCAGTTGGCATGGAATATTGTCAGCAGAGTCCCCTCATACCTCAGTTTTATCCTTTCTGTAGGAAAAAGGAGAAAACGACCAGGGAAATTAAAACCCAATAGAAAATCCAATTACCCATCACAATTCATTTACCCCGTTCATCCTTACAAAAACCTACCTGTTTTTTCCATGATGTCCAGGAAAACCTACAAGTCTCACAATCCCTACTTCCAATCTAGAAGTCCAACTACTGAGACGAAAAAGAGGCAGATGGGGGTCATGAGGATTACCCATAGAAATCAATGGGCAATCGATTCCTATGGGCAGTCTCCATGTTGTCCCGATAATGAGGTCAGGCAGAGTCAGGCAGGGAGAGACAACTGCACACATGTGATTCCAATCAACTCTTTCAATGATTACAAAAGGTCAGACACCCACGCACACTCTGAGCGAGCTGGGGATGCTGAAGGAACCGTGAAGACCAGAAGGAGAAGTCAGCAGCTGCGAGAACCTGGGAAAGCCAGAAGGGGGTACAGACTGCCAAGACACTGAAGCCTGGGAGTACAAAGGGGGCTACAGTTTGGCAAGGGAGCCGTGGCCCAGGGAACCAAAACTCCAGCTAGACTTTTTTGGTAGTGTTTAAATCGGTTTTTGCTCCCTGGGTGAGTTTCAGAAACCCAGGTAGTCGAGGGGCAGGTGCTGGGACTCTGACCTCAAGTGAATCTCCATTGAGGACCTGCTAAAACCTCATCAATGAGGGTAAAAAATTGAGACCATGTGACTCGAGGGAAGTTAATGCGGGATAACCTGTTGTGTCAAGAACTTTGTTTAAATTCCAAAAGTGTCTGTAACTGGCGAAGTGATAACAAAACAAAACCTTGAATGTGCATTCTGGGACTTGTAGTCCAAAAGAGCAAAGCTGTGAGACAGTGTTCTGGCACATCGTGTGTGCCCAATCGAAGGTCTCTGTAAGGTATCCAGCCCAGAAGTGGCAGAAGTAAAAGTTATAGTTGTAGAGAATTGTAAACCGAAGTGGTCCTGCGACGGATCAAGCAAAATCCAGCGCAGTCGAAAGTCTTCCATTCTGGTGTCGAAATTGAGACCAAATTGTGAGAGAAGGGGTCTGAGCCCGCACGAGGGGGACCCGTGGTCCGAGCACGAAGGAGGGAGACTAATCGTGAACTCATGAATGTGAGAATCCTGACTAAGGAAAGTATCGTTTGTGTTTTGTTTGCTACATCAGACTGCAGTAAGAGACTTTGAATGGCAAAGAGACTTTGGCACAGATGGTCCTCATACTGAGATATTGAACTGTAAGAGTAACAAAGGGAACTACAAGTGCCAGCAGCCCCTGGGAAAGAATGTAATACTGTATGTTGTGACAAGTAAAGTGAACTTCTGTTTAAAGGCGGAGGAAGTCTGTATTATGTCAAAGGTAGAATGTGATTGACAAGCAAAGTGAACTTTGTTTCAAGGCAGAGGAAGCCTGTGTTTTGACTAGAGACGATTATTTTTGAGAATTCTTTTTTCTGTTTCTTTAAGATTTGCTAGAGTGGTGGGAGACCAGCTGAACCATTGAACTGTGTCCTTGTGCCGAGGAAGCCAGAGTGTGCACAAGGCTCGAGCGTGCTGCCTTGTCCTGTGCTGAAAGCATGTGGAAAGGAGGCCAACTGCTCAATTGTCCTGACATTCTTGAACACTTTTCCTGTTTTGCATACACTACTCTCCCACACCATTTTGTATTTAGAAGTAAGGATTAGCAATAGATTTATTAGCATAGGCCCTTTTATTTTGACAGACTCGACTACGACTGCATTATTATTATTTGATGGTTGTAGCTTGCTCCCATCCTTAGATTTAGGCGTTTAGCCAAATCTTTAAAATTCCATAAACACCCTTGAACTGTCTCATTTGTGTCGGTCTTCATTGATGATACCAAGCCTTTCCTTACATGTGCTTTTGTGCAGAAGTGTCCAGTAAGGCATGATGTGCCAAATAGTTTAGAATCGAAAGAAGCAGCACTTTTTAATGTCTTTATCCGGCAGTTCAAGTGTGAGGTCGTTATCAACCTAGGGATTTTAACTTTGTCATAGGCAGAAGGCAGAAGATAGATTCCCATTTCTACAGGTCAAAGGATTGGTGTACGCTTGGTAGTGCAGTACCCCAAAACGTAAGGTCCGTTTTGGTTGGGTTAAGTTTATCTGTTGTCACCCTAAAGCTATTGAGCGGGAGGCATGTGCTAAAATCATTTGGATTTGATGTAGAGTTGTTTGACAGCTTATAGAATATTTCGGTATCCACGTCATAGTTAAAGCATGTGTGACATAATTATTGTTTCAAGAAGCAGAGCCATGTAGATACTAAAAAGGAAAGACGGAAGACTTGATCCTTGGATTACTCCACAAATAGCTTTGGGGGGGACATGACCTGTAGGGTGTAATGTGTGATTTCAGTTCTATAAAGCCTCAATAAAGTGATCCGCTATAAAATGGTCCTCTTTAATTCATTGCCTTCTAGTCTTATTGAGCAGCATTTTATTGCTGATCGTATTAAAAGCACAGAAATGTCCAGTAGAATGCCTGAACTAGTTAAGTCCCTTATAGAGCAAAGTGTGGAATCTGACTTTGGTTGTTTGAAAATATGAGGGACAATGCGTTGTTCAATGGAAGCATTGAATAGGGCGAGAAGGAGGATGCAAGCCCAGTTTGCTTCGTTATTGCTTTGCAGATGGTGGGTGGGCATGGTTCTGCCATCAAACCTCATGGATTGCTACTGTTGAACGTGGTTTGGGAATCCTGAATCAAGAAAGGATGAAGGGCTGTTGCTGCAGAAAAATGTTGTGTTCGAAGTGTGCTGGGATTGGTGGTGTTCCTTTCTTAGCAAGGTGGTCCTGTATTCAGCAAATTATTTTGCTGAAATGTGCTACAATGCTTTTGAGATGGTGTTCGTGTTGTGTTGCGTGGACTCAGTGTGATATACTTAATGAGCTTTTTTTGCTTTGCCCTTTTCAGCTCTGTAGTGGCTGGTGGTAATTTATTTAATCATTTTGGAGCTCATTTTTTTTCTCCAGATTGTCTTGTGCATCTGGTTTTCATTTTGTTCAAATTGACTTGGGGGAAGATGATGTGAACCATTTGGCAACTTGCTTTCTTTATGAAAAATTAAAAGGCTACTTTAGGACCATTGTGCTGTCCTGGCATGAATGTTAAGTAGTTTGCCTGGTTTTCTTGCCTTGTTTCAAGTTGTATTCTAGGGTTTGGAAAATACATTTCCAGGGAGCTTGTCCTGTTTGAGCTCCTTCTCCAGTCAGTTAAATGTTAGGAGGAGGGACTTTGTAATGATGATGCTTGATGAAGATACTGAAATTGATGGAGTGTTGGAATAGAATGGTGAGAGAATGAGGTCTGGGCAAGACACAATGGGACTTGAAGGTGCAGATGTATAGGTGAATTCTGTATAAAAGCATTGTATATGAGAATGTAATGTGATGAATTGTGCAGAGTCGTCGCTGAACCCCAGCCTGAAATCACCTCCCATAAGGCCAGGGGAAGGCAGCCGCTACCCGATCCTGACCTTGGGGATGGCCTCATGAGGGGGGCTCACAACAGAGGTGATGGCTGTCAGCGTGAAGTGCTGACTCCCTTGGGAGGGACGCAGTATTCATCTTCTTAGGAGGATGAGAATCCTATAATTCGCAAATATCTAAAGGCATGTTGTCACTGTACAACTCCCCCCATGAGAAAACACAAAGAACATTCTATGAAAAGTCACCTAGACAAAACAAGTTTTATACTTCGGGAATTCATGAACCACATGTGACATCCTCTACTTGTTAAAATTCTGTCTTGGGTAGAAATCCTAACCCCAATGTTAAATCACATGTAACTCATTTAACATCGCCAAGCTCTGCTTGCATTCAGTTCACAAATCAATTGGAACTAAAAAGACATGAAGGAGCCAAAACCACTACGGACTTCAAGATCCATAATGCCTGTGGTACTGAACGAGGAGGAGGGACAGAGAGTTTATGAAGATCCAAGGTGCTTCTCATAGGAATGTGCTGTCTAGTTGTTGGAAGTCAAGGCACCTGAACGGGACATTCAAATCTGGGAATGAGTCTCAACTGTGCGAAGGAGTAGCAGATGGAGAAGCAGTCAGGAGAGAGGCCGAAGCAGTTGGAGCTGAAGCAAATGTGTGAATGCCAGCAGAAGCCGGCGCGGTAAGAGAAGGCATGTGGTTTTGCAGAGTATGCGCAGCAGGAAGCAGAGTCGGGGTCAGCAGCGAGGAGAGAAGGCCAGCTGTGTGGGAGATGTGCTCCCATCCCGACGTGAGTGCTTAGAGGTGCTGGAGGTGCCGACAGAGCTGGAGGAGCTCCAGAGAAGGGCTGTGCAGATGCTAGCAGGTACCAGAGAGCTGTCGAAGGGATTGCCGGTCTGCTGAAGGGCTGCCGCAGCAGCAAAAAGTGATAGAGACGCCGAAGGAAGCCGGTGAGTTGGCTTTCAGGAAAAGGTAACCCCGGGGCTCTCTGAGCTAAACATTTAATAATACCAAACCGTTTTTTATACTGAGCAAGTAGAATAGCAAGGCAAAAAGGCCCAAATTATCTTTTATGAGATGTTCACTTGGGGAAATCTGCAACCCACATTGGAGACAAAAGGGCAGCATGGTCCCAATTCACCTTTAGTGAGATGCCAGTGTGGGGAAATCTGAAGCCCACCTTGCCCTTTTGGACAGAAAAGACATTTATGTTGAACTGATCAGAATTTTGTTGAATCAGGCGTTTTTCATGGGTTTGCCGGGATTGATCCAGGGGAAGGGAGCTGTGATGTACCTAAGGGTATTACCCATTTGTGTGGGACAACAAGCACTAGTCCCATGTTGACCAAAACGACAGGTCCAAAATATTTTGCCTACTTTCCCTACTAGTAATTCTAATGAAACACGACATGGCATGCATTCCAGTAAAATAACACGAGTCATGAATGAAAATAGTACTGGGCCAGTAAGATGACCCATCTTTAAAAACATTCAGAAAACAAAACATGCAGTGGCCATGGTGGCAGAAGGAACAGCAGTGATTGTTGGAGTTACTGGGGAAGTTATAATAGAATACAATGTGTAGCATGCAGAGAAATGGAAATGGCAAGAAAAGCTATGATGGCAGAGTAAATAAGACGAGACGGGAGAGTGAAAGCCAGCAGGCAATTTGAATATTGCAACTGCTGACGAGTTGCAACAATAGAAGAAGCAGAAGTGAAGCAAACCGAAAGGTTTGCAAACAGCCCGCAACCTGTGAAAGAGACAGGAAGAAAGTTACTTCCTCATATATTTTTGTGTTGGAACACTTTTTGCTATATTCTTCCGCATTAGAAGGTTGGAGAAAAGCGTTTTGGAAGGCTTCAATAAAGCACCCGACGGATATTACATTTTTCCCGGCAGTAGATTTTTGTAGCAATTGGAGTGAGAGGGTCAGAATACATTTTTGGACATAGGACAGTGAACACAATTTTGACATCATGATTGTTTCATTAGTTCCTTTTGTTGAGGCAGGGAAACCCCTCAGAGAATTAGGGCTACTGAGGTATGTTTCCAAACCCTTTTATTTTACTAATAGCATTTGTGAAACAAACACTGTGTCCATCTTCTTACTCCGACCCCTCACAGAGCCAAACTCTGCTCACAAGGAATTCTTCGTAAAAACTGTAAGTTTGAAGTTTTGGATTGTTTTGTTGAACTGAAATCTGATACATTTACCTTGTACACTTTGGTTATATGTATTAGTGTGATGGTCAGCTACATTTGGACACTAGGTCATCTTTCTTTAGTTTTAGTTTTCTAGGTAGGAACATTCACGTTAGGATAAGGACAGGTAGGTGGTTATCTCACCCCTCGTGTCCGTTAATAAAAATGGCAAACATTGAGAAAACTACAACTTTGTGTCCGTCTCGCATTTCTGACCCCTCACAGTAATGTGGTAAGGGGGGGGATTTGGTGCACATGCTTAAGATGACTTGGTTGTTCTCCGTGCTGAACATTGCCAGGTCCACAGGTTTCCTGCCTGAAAGAAGTCTTTCATAAAACTGCTGCCATGCCTGTCCCTTTTTCCAGAAATGTATATTGTCTTTTTCCCACTAAGAAAATGTGTCTGTATTACTGGACCACTGAATTTGCCGACCTACCAGCCAGGGCCAGTGGAATCACTAGGCCAACAAGGAGCACATTAAAAGGGAGGATGGTGCAATCGCCATGCTGTCCAATGAAAAGGGTAGTTCATTTCCAGAATTATTGATAAACATAAGAGCACTTTGTTGAAGTGCTAGTGCTTTACCCCCCTGATCAAGTGAAAGAGAAACTGAACAGGGGTTGCTGCTTGGGCACCTGTTAGGAATGGGACATTTCTGCACACATTCTCGAGTCTGCAACCGGAGCGGCAGCATTGTAAGCAGGAGCAGAGCAGGAACAGACAACCACAGCCATGTGTTTGTTTGTGGGTGTGTAAAAACAAAACAAAATGATGTGTTTGTATGTGAGCAGCTATGAGCAAGGGAGCTCATTAGGTAGGAGAGGATCTGTTTTGCACAAAAGCATAAGCTGGCGGGACTGTTGAATGCCCTTAGTTGAAGCGCAGGCCTCCATTTCCCATATCAGAATATCATGGATTCCAAGATGGCCGCCGGGATGCTCGCATCGTGAGGAGTGAGCTTCTGCCACCAATAACAGCAAACATTTAGCATTAGGAACCCACTTGGGGAGAGGATAAAGTAACGTTCACTTTGGAGCCAAAGGAAGTCGAGAATGCAGTGGATTCTTGTGGTTTGGCAGTAGTTGGCATCTGAAAGAGGCAGTGCCCCGTCCAATCGTGCCTTTTTTACTATTTTAGAAAATGGGAAATCCCCCTCACTTACATGTCAGGGGGTTTAGATTCTATTAAAGACAGGAGGCGAGTATTATGCATAAATCTTTACTACTGACACATTTAGCAGCAAAGAAAAACTTTTACAAAACAAAGTTTAAATAACTAAACTCAAACACGGTTTGAATGCAATGTAAGGGGAGAACCCCAGTCCTACATGGTGGGCAGGTGATGCCCTGTAGCCACCCAATGAGCTTAGACCCACCCCATACAAGTCCTTTACTCTAACAGCAACTCCTCTTTCTGCAGCTGATGGACCTAATGGTCTACCGTGCCAACATTCGGACTATCTCATCTCTTAATTATTAGCACGCGACCAGGCGAAAAGATTTCTACAATCGACCCTGCCCGGGAAGAGCAGACAAAATACTGGCCTAAGTGGCGAGCCAAACCCCTTCATGTAACAGCTGCATAGTGATAGACTACTAAGCGGAGGTTGACCCGCAATCCTTGCCAATGTAAACAGAGTCTTACGAGAGTATTTGAAAACTCAGCTATACCAGAGAAGACCACACACACCTCAAAAGAACCGAGACGAGAAGAACACACATCAGGACCACAGATGGGGAGAGAGCATGGGACACCTCCTATCAATTTCTGGAAAAAAGGAAAATCACCCCCAAGGTGAACAAAAGAATCACTAAATGGAAAACAAAAACTGACGACCACGGATAACTAGTGAAAACCGAAGGAGAAGAGCCCAGCTCCAATTTCAGGGAGAAACAAAGGCCCCCAGGAGGCCCAGCTTAAATTGCAAATGCCAAGAATAGCACTGCATTAGAGGGTACCACAAAACATCATACCAAAGCCTTCTTGTCATATCCCAACCATGCCAGATGGATAAACACCTGAGGCGCCACCTAAGCTATAACCTGGACCCAGGGCCACACTCACACTAAAGAAAGAATGATACCTACTGGTGAAAAAACGTTCCAACCCCCCCTTCCCCCCAGGCACTGAAACCCCTTGTGATGAAAAGAGATGGCCCAAAAAAGGAGGCAAAGCCTCACCCTTTCCTTCTGCGAAGACAACAAGGAACACTACCACAAATATAAGAAAAAAATAGTGCTTAATAGAATCACTACCCTGAAAACAGGGGTATAGGGAGAAACTGGAAATTCTGCGCTCCAAAGGTAATCAACCAAGATCAGTGGGCACACCCAAGACCCAACAGCGCAGTGCAGAAACAGTTGAAATGGAAACCCCTTTGCGAAACCGGAGTGAAACTGGGCGGGGGGGCAGAGTGGGGGGATGGGTTTGTGGGAGAAAACTTTTAAGGGTGAACCCCCCCGACCCCCCCCCCAAATCGAAATAGCTAAAACAATCTTTCAAAATATATATATACACAACCAGACGAAGCCCTTTCGGGTGAAACGCGTAGTTGTTTGTGTACTCTCCTGAGCAACTTGTCCACTATGCTTTACAAATAAAGGACGTTTGATGGAGATCCTTTTTTGACGTGTCTGGATGTTTTCTATGATTGAGGAAGAGTGCCGTCCAGGAAGCGATATTCCGCTTTCTTTTTCCTTCTTTTTTGTTTTTATATATATATATATATTCAGTGAAAAAACGTTGTTAAAGGGACGTTATGGTTCCAAGTAAAACCGAAAAACCCTTGAAATTCGCCGGTTATGGTAAGCTAAGCAACCATAACTCGCGCCACCACCGTGCACTGCTAAGACTAACACCCACGACATCAAAGATGACATCACAAATGTCATTGATGACATCACTGATGACATCACATGTGTATGTACTTTTCATGAAATATGTGTACAAGGGATTCTTATTATAATGTTGCGAAAAAAGTGTCAAGGATCATTGCAATAAATATCATGCCCTAATTAGTGCATTGAACGATGCATTGATATAAATAGCATTCTATTATGGGGTTCTATCTAGTATACTAAACTACTCATGCAGAAACATAGCATTGTGTGCAGCGTACAAGATGAAGGTATAATATTCGTAATGTTAATATGTTGAATAATGAAATGATAATTGTTTTCTTAATAGATTTTTGTGTACTGTGAAATGTGTAATAAGTAGCTAATAAATCCCATTTATTACATAATTGCATTACTATAGACAAAACATAAAGAGACAAGAACACATACCAATATGGGTAAATACAGGGAAAGTGAAGTTAGCAAAAAAGCACAAGTAGTAGCAGAAACAATTCATAACCTAACTGATTATTTTCATGCAAATAAATGATTGCTGTTTCAAAGCTGCTATTTACCCTATGTATATGTATCACTTGATGTGATTGGACCCTAAGGAAAGTAGCGTGAGTACAATGTATACAAATATGACCATATACAGGGAAAGTACAGCCATAAAAAAACAACAGAACTATCAGAAAGTGCTGATAAGTCTATTGATTATCTTTATGCACAAAAAGAATTGCTGTCTTTCAAGCTTGTGTCTTCCCCTATGTATATGTTTCATATGATGTGACTGGACTCTAAGGGAATTACTGTAAGAACCTACTTGAAGGATACGTCTACAAATAAAATACATTTTTTAGTTTCTGACTGTTACTGAAGAAAACCATGTGGCCTAGATATGTCGGCAAAAGAAAAAAGAGTGAGCCAGACATGTGATGTCATCAGTGATGTCATCAATGACATTTGTGATGTCATCTTTGATGTCGTGGGTGTTAGTCTTAGCAGTGCACGGTGGTGGCGCAAGTTATGGTTGCTTAGATAACCATAACTGGCGAATTTCAAGAGTTTTTCGGTTTTACTTGGAACCATAACATCCCTTTAACAAAGTTTTTTCACTGTATTTCATAGGTTTTTAGTAGCGCAACTTAACCATAACGTCCCTTTAACAAAATACGCTAATTGGTATCTAACTGTCCCAAAATTTAACAATATCCAAATAGATAAATCAATACCACTAAAATATGTCAAAAAAATAGACAGTTAGAATACGCCAATTGGTATCTAACTGCTCCAAAATTTTATAATATCAAAACAAATAAATAATATGTTACTGCTCCAAAAAAATACAACAAGCCAACGTATAAAGCATTAGCCAGAAACAACAAGTGAACACTGAAAACAAACAAACAAATAAACTGTAGCATAACAGAAAAAGGTTTTTTTTTAATCCAACATGGATTTTATTTTCTCCCACACACCCAATGATATTAGCAACAAATACAGAAACTGAGCAAATTGCACAGTACTCTGATTTGTAATCTACTAAATATGAGGGTCCAAAAAAAAAGTATATTGATTATACAATGTAATAAGTCATTACAAAATACTAATACTAACATGCTATTTTCTTTTATCACTGAAATTAACAAGAAATACATGTACTCCGGTTACTAGACCAAACAGTAAGTATACAATAATAAGGAGAAACATAGCAGCATATCACATCCATAGTATCTAATACCTTTGTTCCCTATACATTTGTTTTTCACCCAAAGTTATAAGCAAATATGAATGTGATATGCTGCAGTGCTTGTTGCCAGGGCATAGAGTCTTGGGTGCATGGCCAAATGGCCATGCACCCAAGACTCTATGCCCTGGCAACAACCACCGCAGCATATCACATCCATAGAGTCAAACATTTCAACTATGGTCTATGGAAACTTTTTTATGTCCGCGGACATTATGAGTGTTTTTAGAACACTTTCAACTTGCCAGTGAACAATACGGACAGCGTTATCAGGACACCCCCTACGAACATTTCAGAACAACGCGATAGTTCTTAGAACACTGTCAACTTGACAACGAACAATACGGACAGTGTCCTCAGAACACCCCCATTTTGTTTATTTGCGAACATTTCAGGACACCGCGAGTGTTCTTAGAACACATTCAACTTGACAGAGAACAATACGGACAGCGTCCTCAGGACACCCCCATTTTGTTTTTTTGCCAACATTTCAGGACACTGCGAGTGTTCTTAGAAAAGTTTGTTTGCTTGCGAACAAAATGGACACATATTGAGTCCTCAGAACACCCCCCATTCAGTTTATTTAGAACATTTCAGAACACCCGTGATGTCCGCACACAAATCAAACACAAAAAGAATGTCTAACACATAAAAAAAACACAACTTTCATCTTATCTCATACACTCCCACCCTCCCCAGACACTCCTACACACCAACACACTCTACTAAATACAAATTTTGAACAAAGTTTCACCGCGCTGTCTGCGGACGACCGCGAATCCAAGATGGTGGGCGCCACCGAAAATGACACGCTTCACGCTCACGCTTCACGCTCCACGCCGTCCAATCAGTGAACACGTTGCATGCCCGCGAACATCACTCAAGCCGATTAGCCAATCAGGACACTGTCCACGGAGAGAATAGGGAAGTGTGTCCGCGGACCGAACACAGATATCACTAATTTTTTTTGACCTACTTTTTGTTCATTTTAAAAAAAACTACTGGACGGATTTTCACCATTTGCAAAAGCACGCTTTCGGGACCAAGCCGCTGCCCCTGGTCCAAATTTGGTGAAAATCCATCCAGCGGTTTGGGCTGTAGACGCAAGCAAAGTTTTTTTCCCATTCCGTCTATGGGGAAAAAAAAGTTTTGGGACTCCCCCTATAACTTTGCCCCCCCTGGACGAATCCTCAACAAACTTTGCAAACAAATTCAGAGTGACCCAAATACTTCTTCTGCAAAGTTTGGTGTGGATTCGTCCAGGGAGAGCGAAGTTATAAGCCACCCAAAAAGTGCTCTTCCTATGGAAACACCAACTTAACCATAACTACATGGCCACTACCCTTTGGGATCCTCTAGCAGAGGAAGGATGAAGCGTCGCGTGGGAAGAATAGCGCTGTGGACAGTAAGGGGCCTGGAAGGAACTATTGAAATTGGGATGGTCCTTACCCAGGGCCGTGATAGCAAACCCAAGAGTATGGAGATCATTAATGAACTTGTCTCCAAACAGGTTACCTAGAGCGCTAGGGCCAGCTCCTTTTACTGCCATGTGTAGCCGAGTATAGTCAATGCGCATGAGGGACTGGCGCCTTTCCCTGGAAAGACCAGCATTGACGTTGCCGAGCAGGAATATTGACCTCTGCACCCAACCTCTGAGTGCCTGGACATCTATTGGGGAATTGGCAAGAGCCGCGTCTTCCGCCAATTCAAAAATTAGAGCCAAAGGTCCTAACATGTCTAGTAACTTATCTTGACAATTACAAAGGACCCTATCAATCCCTCTAGTGGGATCCTTACCTTTCTGAGAGAAAAAGGATCAAATTGCACTATCAATAACAGGGGTACAGGCTACCCAGTCCAGAATAACCGGTCTGGGGCATTCGGCACGTATTCTTCTGCTATCATCCCGGGAAGTGGTCTCCGGACCCAATGGTGAATAAAAGCAGAAACCGCTTCTGAAGGACACCAATCCTCAAAGCTCGGCCGTTGGATACCAGACGGGTCAAGAAATGGACACCCATTACCATCTAATAATAACCATTTAGATTATTGGGGCACAATCTCAGGGGTACTCTCCCTCCTAAACCTCTTAGGGGGAAAACCCAATCTTCTAAAGTATCTGGAGAGGATACAGGATTGTTAATGGCCTGTGCTGAAGTAGTTGGCTGAAGGAAATCCCTTCTTACATTACATTTTTGAACTCTATCAGGGAAACCAGCAGGGGAGGGAGCCCTAAACCTAGGACTGAGTTTTCCTACTAAATGCTTCAACTTCCTTGAACTCTTCACAGGGGCTAAAGAGGGATTCTGGGCAGGCTTGGGATGGAAAACAGCCATTCTTGCAAATAACCTATCAAAATTGGAGGACAGCGGAGAGTTAAAACTCAACAAGGCCGTGTCAAAACAATCCTCGACAGCCCTGGATAACTCTGGGGTTGCTAGGGAAAACTGACCTGAGCCAGAACTCCCCATCCCACAATCCTCAGTAAGCCTCGCATTTTTGTTTGAAGGTGTAACACGGGAAGCCATAATCTCTCAAGGAAAAATTTCCTTTGGAAGTAAACAACACTGCCAAAAAATGTGAATTCGTAATATCAGGGAGCACCCGAAAAGAAACAGCAGGCTGGAAAACAGCCAAAAGAAAAAAATAGGCCAATAAATAAAAGAGACATAAAATAAAAATAGGAAAAAATAGAAAAAATAGAGTGTGCAACTCAAAAGCTTTACATGAACTGAAGTGGGCTAATCAGCCGTCGAGCAGGCTGTGAAACACTTCACATTAAATTATTACAATTCACCACTTCAGGCTGAGCCTGTAACCAAGCAGGATGGTGATAGAGCAATCCTGTCTGTGGCCAAAAAAAAGAGAGCTACTGTTATGTGTAAAAATAAATATGCAAAAACAAATAAAAATATATGGCAGTCAAAGCTCCCCTAGCAGGCGTGTATATTCCATAAAATAACTTGGTACAGGAGCACAGCGCCGTGTAATATAATTGTATGGTAGGCCATGCTTCACCTAGCAGGTACAAAATAACTCTGTTCAGGCGCGTAGCGCCATGTAATATAAACACATCGCGTCCAAGGCTCACCTAGCAGGAGAGTGTACTTAACTTAAAATTGTTCCGTTCCTGAGCGCCGCGCTGTGGAGACAGCGCACGCCCAGAGAGGTCAGCACAGAACGCTACTCAGGTGATGTCAACGCCGAGCAGGCCCTTCAACCTCCTCAGGAGAGCCACGGTAAGAGACTATGTGAGAAGGGCAGTCGCAGAGCGGGCAAGGAAAACAGCCCTGTTGGTCCAAAATTTACAAAACAATGCTAGGAACCACCTCCCCCCTGCAGTTTACAGCGTGGGGAAAGGAAACAAATAGGCTGACAACACTAATTAGAACAGGTGTGACCGCTGAGGGGTAAAGGAAAGCAACCCCTGCTCCCACAAATTAGCCCCCCCAAAAATATCGCCTATGGCGAGACATACAACCATGTGTACAGCGGTATATTTGGTGGGGATAATATGTAGGGATACCCCCTAGAAGAGCAGAACCTGGTGCCAGACCCCATGATGTAATAACTGCACTCCAGCGATAGACAAAAGGAGATTTCACAAGCGGCAAGAAAGGCAAGTTCCATAAACGTAAATGGGGTTGAAATACAGTTATATCAGTATTTGGCACAGTCCACTTTGGTGAAGCAGAGATGGAGGCAGGCTCAAATACACTACAGATGGACATTCCCATTTGGATAATTTTTTTCCTGGGAGGGACGTCAAAATTGCTACACCTTTTGTGAAGGTCTTAGGATTATGAAAATTGAGGAAGATGGGGGTGAACAGGATACAAGGACGTCAAGAGAGACAATAAAGACTAAACATTGGAAATGGAGGTAAGTACGCAAGCTACCATCAAAGAAGAAGGTTCCATCGGGACTGGGTAAATAATGGTCAGCACAACCCTTTTAGGTGGATGAATTGGTACAATATACTTGGGGCATTAAGGGGAGGGGGCATATTGTGGAATTTTCATGTGAAAATGAAAATACTTAACCACAGGGGATAGAATGGAGGATTGGTGGTGCCGTGGTAGGTGTGAGGTGATCCCAGCATTTGGAATTCGGAAGAGCATGGGTCCTAGTAGACCCGCACATTTTGTCTCTGGGTGTGTAATGAGACTCAGCCTCCATGGTTTGTCGCATGGGGGGAGAAGAGGGTTGAGTCCGACTGGAGCGTGTTGCGGGGGACAAGCTTAGGCTTTTGTTGTTGCAAGGGGCGAGGGGCGGGGACGGCCGCTAAGGAAAGTAATAATGTGTCAAAAGGTTTATGAGGGAAAACCGAAGCTTCCAACTCTTGTCGCTGAATGTAATGGGCCTAAACTCCCTGGTTAAGAGAAGCAAGGTAGAAAAATTCTTAGGTAGGGGAAAAGCAGATAATGTGGCATTACACGAGACCCACATATGCAAATGAGACAGTCATAAAATAAGGATTAAGGGGTACCCCCATATACTACAGTCTAACAACCAGTGGAAAACTCGAAGGGTCCTTATAGCATTCAAGAGACTAGCGGGACTGCAAATAACGGCGAGAGAAGTGGATAAGGACGGTAGATATATCTTTTTATTTTTTTTTAACAAGTTTATTTTAAAGCAGCAGACGGATGAAGAAAATACAAGCAATTCAAGAAATGTCATAACTCCCCTTACAAGTCGATGTGATTGAGCAGGCGATGTCCGTGCCTACAAGAGTCCCTTCCCAACCCTCATCCCCCCTTACGCCCCATTCCCTCCAATAATTTGAACATACACACACATTTTCTTCATTATGTTACTTTATATTCTCATTGTATTTTTATTCAATTGGGGCTGTTCTTCTCCCATCTTTTTTATCTTTTCAAATAATAACATTCACTGACATAACACACTTTAACATCACGTTCAATACCTAATTCAATAATTTGTAATCTCAATCTGCCCTTAAGCAGGGCTTACTTCCCATTAAGCGGCTTCGTTTTGGCATCTTTGATTCGGCTGTGTGTTTATTCATTGTCACGGCTTTGGCCAGTACCTTTGAGACCACGCGGCGTCGAGGGGTTTTCCTTCCCGGCTCGGGCTCGTGTTTCCTTGCGTCCAGCTGTGGCTCATTCGGCCGATTACCTTGCTAAGGCGGTTGACGCCCACTCGGATACTTAAATTTCTCCTGCAGACGTCTTTCGTGAGATCCTTCGAGGTCCCAGGGCTAAGGACGGACGTATTTCCAGACGTTAAACATAATTCAGGTAAGCCGGGCCGTTAGAGGAGTTTGTTCGTCTATTCAACACCTGCAAGGCTTGCAGCCACATGCTGAGAGCCGGGGCACTGCGTTTTTAGTAACGTGTGCTCAGTAATATATGGAGTGTGAACTACGGCTACAGCAGTCATTGCAAACGTACGCCTGCTGGCAGCCGTTTGAGAGGGAGGGGACCAGCATGGGCCACTTTAGCCTCGTCCGTTTTGCTGTGAGTCCTTACATTGTTTTGGACATTGCTCCTAAACCGGCATATTGACTTTTCCAACATTTGGGAAACCGCTAGCCATCACGTTCTATGCTGCTTTATATTACGCTCTGCAATGCCGCCATTCACATGGGCGTTATAATGCTTTTACTGCCTCAGCCACTTGTTGAAAATGTTTCGAAACATCAAGGAATGTTTTTCATTCATGGCCATGGCGGCAATTGTATCGCCTCAGCAATCTGTTGAAGTGGTTTGAAACATTTAGGAATGTAACTCGATTAGCATTGGGCTGATCGCCATAATACAAGCATGATCTGTTATGAATCCCAATACATTGGTGGTATATCGCTTATTTATTTATTTATTCATTCGTGCTGTTTCAGTTTCCGGCGTGTCCACTACACCATGTCGAATATCATTCCGTCCTGGCAGGACACCCTTTTCCAGATGCCCTAACGCCATCTGTCGTTTGTGACACAATGTCAAGATCGATTTTTTTCTTTGTTCTGTCTATTCCTACTCAGGTGAGCATAACTTTTTGATCCAATGGTCACATTGGGAAGGACTGCAGCTTCGTGGTTTTTCACTGTTTTTTGGAGAGGTTTTTAGTTACTTACTACCCCTCCCTGATTATAACATCTTCCTGCTTTTGTTTTCTGATTTTTGCAGTTCTACTTGGTAAAGAACTTGCCCTGTTGGTCTACATTTACTTCTCAGGATTTATATTCCGGAAAAGGTGACCAGTTTAAAGGTTGAGATAATGGTAAATTGAGAATGGAATTGCTAAATCTTTTTCTCCCGTTAATAAGTATGGTGGATTTTCTGCCGGAACATTTTGGAGGGAGGCGGTCATCCTGTTTGCTATTCACAAGATCATTCTTATCAAAACCATATTTTTAGTTTATTCTGTTAGTATTCAAGTTTTGTTTTATATTTATTGTACAATTCATTTATGAACATGTTTGATTGTGGTCTGTGTTTTTCTATTTGTCTGATGTTTTAGGCAAAATTATGATTTCAGTCTGCACAAATCTCCACAGTTGGGTGCGTAGCACTGCTTGACGAGTTAGAGGGTGAGAGCACCCGTGTCAGAATTGCAAGTAGGAAAACCTGCCCGATAGGCTGTTTTGCGTTGTTCAAAGGAGCGAGGTAGGTTCCCTTATAGAGTTGCCGAGGGAATCCAGTCCCCTCGCGATCCTGTTCCCAAAATTCAGCGGGAGGGATCCCGGTGAGAAAGCTGGGGTATGAAATATTGGGGAGAAGGGACCCAACCCCCTCGAAATGCCCTTATGCCTCATGTTAGGGAGAATTCTCACTTTATGGCTTATCTATAGAGGCCCCCAGCAGCTTTGCTGGATTTGAAGGGTTTGTTTCTTTTTACCTGCTAAGAGTGAGACTCTTTTTCCACTCTTAGGCATTTTTGCTATGTGTGTTCTAGGCTATTTGTGTGTTTAATGCCTATGGGATTCTCTCTCCCCCATAGGAACCATTTCTATTCACTTGTGTTACACAGCACCCTCAGTGCAGTGACACAGGGGTGTCGTAGCGACCCCCAAACATAGACTCCATACCCTGGGACTGACTACTGTCTCCCAGGGCATGTAAAGTCCCCATTGACTTTACTAGTCAATTTCTATGAACGAAACCAGTACAACCCATCTTACTATGTAGGTACTGGAAGTGGTTAATAGTTTTTCCCCTATGTTCATTTTCGAGAGGGTACCGTACAATATCTCTCAAAAGTTTCTGGCTGGTGGCAGTGGTTACTACCATAAATATTCGACGCAAATATTTCTCTATGGGATTTTCCCATTGTTCAAGGCTACCACTTTTTCTGACAGCCTCTAACATACCGCCGGTGCATTTTAATATTAACTTTGCTCCGGTGGGTTTTATTTGCCAGAACTTTTATATAACTTCTTTCTCGTGTCTTTCTCTACAATCCTCACCCAGGTCGGGGATCCTTTGTTTGTCCGTTTGGCGGGCTTCTGCCCAGAAGCCCTCCTTCCGGCGCCACTGAGTCTGGGGTGGGTCCATTGTGTGGGAGGGGGAGTAGGACCCCTGGACAGGGTTGCCTCCACAACCCATGTCGCACTCTATCCTCATAGGCTGGAGGGTCTCCCACCAAGATGACCACTCCACTGTGTGAGTGACAGCTGGCTGTATGAATGGGGCTCTTTTTGCATAAAAGCAGGGTCCTGAGGACTGGAAGAGCAAGACGTTGCCACTGGAACTAAGAAGCCGAAGAGGAGAGAAGCCAAAGACATCTGCAACGACTGAACCACCGGTGAAGCCCTGCTGCAGCGTCTCACCACTTTTCTCCACACGACGAGAGGAGATCTTCATCCGAAAGAGCCTCCATCCCTTGAGCTGGTGGGGACAACCAGTTTGCAAATCGCCTTCCCGAACCTGCTGTGGTCGAATCGCCAGTGCCCCGCACTTGGAGACCGGATAACCAGGCAGCTATCGACCCGGACCGTGATTAAAAGGAGCGTACCTTTTAAACTTCGTTTGGCAGCACCGCGGCTGGTTTCATCCCTGGGTAGTTTAGTGCCTCGAGCCTTCCTCCACGATGAGAGCCTCTCTTCCTCTGCTGGACCCCTCAAACTGCAGGAACTACCAAGAACAACCGCCACAGCAGGAGCCACTTCTTTACTTTAAGGGTACATTGTTCCGCCAGGCTGCCCTTTCTCTGCGGTAGCTCTAAAGGTGTTTTAAATCCTTTACCTACCTGTTGGGTCGGCCGCCCCTCTCTTAACATTGTCTGTTCAAACTTTCGCAACTGTTAGGCAGAAACCTGTGCAGTTCCCTTGGGGAACACTGCAAAAGATTTAAGACTACAGGTAGAGCAGTAAACCCCTTTGGTAGCAGTCCGCACCACCCAGATTTACCTGGTAGCTGTGGCTGAGCAGTCAGACTTCTCTCAAGAAGAGTTAGGCAGTATGTAAAGTATACACAATATGTACCAAAACACAATAGCACAAGCAAACACTGACCAGAGCTTGGTTTCAAAAGTATATAGTTATTTATTTAAAATACACATAAGTTAAAAACACTCTAGCAAAAATATAGTAAAAGCACTTCAACACAGTTATACTGAAAGTAAATTCAATCCTTTCTCCTATCTAGACAACTCTAGGTTAACACCACTTAATTAAAACAGAGGTGAGTGCTTAACGTTAGATGACACTCTAGTAGTTTCCAAGAAAGGGAGAGAAAAAGCAGAAATAGGTTAGACACACCACTCTAAGGTCCAGAACACTTGCAATAGGCTTAAAGAAGAATAAAGTCACAGGTGAGCAAAAGTCACTAGGCAGGGCCCACTCTTAGAGTAGCCGGAGCGAAAATGTGCCCAAGATCACACTGTTAGTTAGAGATTCAAAGTCTTGCAAAGAGTCAAAAAGAGTTTAGAGTGGCTCAGAAAGTTTAGCCAAAGTGTCCCAGGCACTCCCAGGTTCGAAAGCCGGGGACTAAATCTACCCCGTACAGTCGGTAGCAAGGGAAGCCAGGCAGAACACGGTACCTTAAGCGGAAAGGATCCTCCAGCGGTGGCAGTTGTTCCAGGCAGTGGCAGCAGGGCTCGACGTCGGTCAGGGGAGAAGAAGTTCTCGCTGAAGAGCAGAAGAAGAGGGTCGTTGCACTGCCCGGGAAGAAACCAGCCGCGGAGTCCTCCGGTTAAAGGGTTGGTGCCGACTTTCGCGGTATGGGGGTAAAGTGTGGTATTCCGGTTGCCGGGGTGCTTGGCACAGGCAAGGCGGCCACGAGATACCTCAAAGAACGGAAAGAAGGCGAAAACTGGTTGTCCCCACCAGTCAAGGGAAGGAGCCACTCCGTTAAGAGTTCTCCTCGGTCGTCGGGAAAAAGTGGTGAGACGGTTCAGCAGGGCTCCACCGGGTGGTGTCGTCGAAGCAGGTCGGCTCAGCTCTTCCCTCGTCGGATTCTTGGTCCTGTGGCGACTTCTGAAGTCCCAGTCCCCAAAGCCCTGCTTTTATGCAGCAAACCCCCATTCACCCAGCCTAGCTGTCACTCAAACATGCTAAGTGGTGAGCCGGGCGGCTCACCACTTGGGCCAATCAGGACGGAGTGCGACTTGAGTTACCAAGGTAACTCAGTCCAGGGTGCCTAAATCCCCCTCCACCCCTCCTAAGTACCCCAGACAGAGTGGCACCACTTTGGAGGGCTTCTGTGGAGAAGCCCGCCAAAAGTGGAACAAAGGGCTCCACTTTGGGTCAGAGTTACAGAGGCGAACACCAACGCCATTTTAGAATCAAGTTTTGGCAAAAAATCCCAACCGGAGTTATAAAAATAAATATATAAACCGGCGGTATGTTTAAGGCTACCGTAAATAAATAATTAAATGTGTTAGCCTAAAACAATGGGAAATCCCATAGGGAAATATTCGCGGTCGAATATAAAAAGTAGTTTCCACTGCCACCAGCCAAAACTCGATCAGGGGGGACGGAGACGTGCCCCCTCGACTAACAGACCCTGGGGCAATCGAATTGCCCCAGCCAGTACGTCCACAATATGATGGTTTGTACTGGTTCTGTTCAGGATTTAAGACTAGCAAAGTCTTTGGTGACTTTACATGCCCTGGGAGACAGTAGTCAGTCCCAGGGTATGGAGTCTATGTTGGGGAGTCCCTAGGACACCCCTGGGTCACGGCACAGAGGGTGCTGTGTGACCCATATCACAAAAATACATGAGGCCCTATGGAGTAAAAGACCCCATAGCCCATTCAACACAAGGTTTAACCAAGAAAACACACTTCAACATGTCCAAGAGTGAGGGTAAAAGAGTCTCACTCTTGGCAGGAGAAAAAAATTAAACCCCAGAAATCCAGCAAAGCTGCTGGGGGACTCACTAGGTAGGGAAATTCAGCCTAAACAGAGAATTCTCCCTAACACTCGCCCCCCCCAGACTAAGGGACAGGAGGATTTAATCCACTCCTGGATGAACCTCATACCTCTAGTCGATGATATACATCCTAGAGAGTCCATCAGCATTTTGATGGTGACACCCTGACCTGTGCTCAATGGTGAACTCAAAGGTTTTCTTTTGTAAGCTAACGGACCTACAGACCCTTTGAGGAACATCAGTCTTTTTGTTATAGGGGATCTGGTTGACCAGTCCCTCAGAAGTTGGTACAACTTCTGAACCTATGTTAGGCTTTTTCAAGGGGTCCTTATAAAGGATTCCCTTAGATCTAGAGGGGCCTCCAAGGTTCCTCACCACCTCTCTTGTGGGAGCAGGTTGGGTCTTAGGCCTCTTGGTTGGAGGGGTTGGGGTTAGGCAATGTACCTGCTTCCCCTTCCTCTTAGATCTACCCTTACCTATTTTAGGAGTTCCCCCCCTAATATTAGGATTTGAGTTGGGGTCTTCAGTAGAAGGTCCAACAGTCTGAAGGTTTTTGGCCTTAGACTTTTCTTTTCTGGTTTTCCACCAGCACTGAGAATTACCAGTTCTCTCGGGTCCAGATAGGGGCCTAGTTGGTCTATCCACCTCTTCCTCAGAAGCAGGGGGAGTCAGAGACTCTGAGACTAGGGGAACAATGATGGAGCTTGGTTGGGGCTCCCATGTTCCTAGCATACTATCCTGAAATGTGCCTGGGTTAGAGGTCAACTTACTAACACCAGGGCTTGTAGTGGGGTTCTCAGTAGAGGGTCCCACAGGCTTAGAAGGGTCCTTCAAGGTAGCCTTTCTAGCCAATTTGGTTACGTTCTGCTTCTCCATACTGGGAGGCCTGGGGGTATGTGACACTACTCCTAGAGTTCTTAGGTCATTCCCCAACAGGACCTTCCCAGGTACCTCAGCCTGAACACTGACAGGGATCCTTACTGTCATGTTGTTACATTGAATGAGGGCTGGTAGAATAGGAACCATTTGGACAGGGCCTCCAGACATCTTAGTGGGACCTTTGGGTGCTTTGGCCACATCCTCAGGTTGAAAGAAGCTTTCATCCACTACTGTTCTGCTGGCCCCAGTGTCTCTCCTGGCAGGAGTATCCTGGCCATTGACAAGAACACTGTCCACATAATACACCTTAGAGTTAACAGGTAGGGAGTTATACACAACCCTATTCTGGGGACTAACCAGACCCATAGGCTCTAAGTTTACAGTTGCTTGAAGACCCAAGGGTTCTTCAGCAAAGAGTTCAAAGTGGGCACTAGCCATCTGTACTTCATCCTCAGGAGTGAAGGCTAAGGAGACTGTGCTGATCCCTGCAGGTTTACCCTTGCACTTGGGATCTCCTTTGATATGGTCAGTACCCTGACAGACATAGCATTGTCCAAATGCTCTCTGGAAGGGTGGCTTGTTCTGACCTCCTTCTGGCTTGTGGCCAGAAGGTACAGTAGCCTGACTAGGTTTCCCATGTGGCTTACCCTGGTTATTTTGTGGTTTGGGGCCCTCTTTGGGATAGGAATTATTAGAATTCTCTTTGGAGTCTTTTTTAGGCTGTTTCTCCCCATCCTTCTTCTGAGTTACCCCAGAATCCTTGTGAGTGGCCCTGTTGGCAACCCACAAGTCAGCAGCCTTAGCTAGTTTCCGGGAATCTAATTCCTTGGAATCAGCCAAGTGTTGTCTGAGCTCAGGAGAGCAGGCATCATAAATAGTCTCCAACATAAACAAATTCTTCATACCTTCATAAGTGTTCACCTTGTAACCCTTAATCCATCCCTCTAAGTTTTTCAAACATTCACTCACCCAGGTAGCCCAAGGGGTACCATCATGCTTTTTGAGGCTCCTAAACCTCTTAAGATACTGGGAAGGGGTCTTCCCAAACCTAGCTATCAAAGCTAGTTTCACACATTCATAGTCCTTCCTATCCTCCTCCCCCATCTCCATTACCACATCAGTTGCAACAGGGGGAAGCCTAGAGAACAACCAGGTGAGTAAGTCATTTCCTGTGATGTTCTGGAGCCCATGATTATATTCAAACAGAGACAACCAATCCAACACATCCAACTTAGGCTCATACATACCAACCAATTCTTTAGGCATCCGGGGTCTTTTAGGACTGGAACTTCTAGAGGAGCCAGAGAGAGAAACATTCTCAACAGATAATTTCTTCATTTCTAAGTCATACTTGAGCTCCATTTCCCTTAGCCTTAGTTCTTTGTCAGTTTGAGCATTAAGTTTCTTATACTCCAATTCTAGCTTCATTTTCTCTAGTTCAAAGTACTGAGGACTAAATGTGGGACCTGGTAAAGGTCCAGTAGGCACAGCAGGTAGAGCAGGCCGAGGCCTAGGGGGGACAGTTACAACAGCCTCACCCTCCTCTTCTGACTCTTCCTCAGAAACATCAACATTTTGCTCCATGTTAACTTCAATACTGTCATCTACAGTTGCTGGAGTGGTAGGCTCCTCTGAACCATCACCCAGACTTTGGTTAGCTAACAATCTTTCAATCAGCTCCATTTTCTTGCCCTTAGTCAGGAGATCCTTATGTTTACAGAGCACTCTTAAACAATCAGCAGTTTTGGCTGCAAGGGACTCTTGACTATAGCTTTCTATAACTGACATGTTAGAGGTTTTACTTTTTCAGTGCTAAGCTTTGTGGTTAGTTGCACTAAGGTATCTAAAGCACAATAAAATGTATACTCAATACAAATCCCACCGCTGTACACCAGTGTTAGGCAGAAACCTGTGCAGTTCCCTTGGGGAACACTGCAAAAGATTTAAGACTACAGGTAGAGCAGTAAACCCCTTTGGTAGCAGTCCGCACCACCCAGATTTACCTGGTAGCTGTGGCTGAGCAGTCAGACTTCTCTCAAGAAGAGTTAGGCAGTATGTAAAGTATACACAATATGTACCAAAACACAATAGCACAAGCAAACACTGACCAGAGCTTGGTTTCAAAAGTATATAGTTATTTATTTAAAATACACATAAGTTAAAAACACTCTAGCAAAAATATAGTAAAAGCACTTCAACACAGTTATACTGAAAGTAAATTCAATCCTTTCTCCTATCTAGACAACTCTAGGTTAACACCACTTAATTAAAACAGAGGTGAGTGCTTAACGTTAGATGACACTCTAGTAGTTTCCAAGAAAGGGAGAGAAAAAGCAGAAATAGGTTAGACACACCACTCTAAGGTCCAGAACACTTGCAATAGGCTTAAAGAAGAATAAAGTCACAGGTGAGCAAAAGTCACTAGGCAGGGCCCACTCTTAGAGTAGCCGGAGCGAAAATGTGCCCAAGATCACACTGTTAGTTAGAGATTCAAAGTCTTGCAAAGAGTCAAAAAGAGTTTAGAGTGGCTCAGAAAGTTTAGCCAAAGTGTCCCAGGCACTCCCAGGTTCGAAAGCCGGGGACTAAATCTACCCCGTACAGTCGGTAGCAAGGGAAGCCAGGCAGAACACGGTACCTTAAGCGGAAAGGATCCTCCAGCGGTGGCAGTTGTTCCAGGCAGTGGCAGCAGGGCTCGACGTCGGTCAGGGGAGAAGAAGTTCTCGCTGAAGAGCAGAAGAAGAGGGTCGTTGCACTGCCCGGGAAGAAACCAGCCGCGGAGTCCTCCGGTTAAAGGGTTGGTGCCGACTTTCGCGGTATGGGGGTAAAGTGTGGTATTCCGGTTGCCGGGGTGCTTGGCACAGGCAAGGCGGCCACGAGATACCTCAAAGAACGGAAAGAAGGCGAAAACTGGTTGTCCCCACCAGTCAAGGGAAGGAGCCACTCCGTTAAGAGTTCTCCTCGGTCGTCGGGAAAAAGTGGTGAGACGGTTCAGCAGGGCTCCACCGGGTGGTGTCGTCGAAGCAGGTCGGCTCAGCTCTTCCCTCGTCGGATTCTTGGTCCTGTGGCGACTTCTGAAGTCCCAGTCCCCAAAGCCCTGCTTTTATGCAGCAAACCCCCATTCACCCAGCCTAGCTGTCACTCAAACATGCTAAGTGGTGAGCCGGGCGGCTCACCACTTGGGCCAATCAGGACGGAGTGCGACTTGAGTTACCAAGGTAACTCAGTCCAGGGTGCCTAAATCCCCCTCCACCCCTCCTAAGTACCCCAGACAGAGTGGCACCACTTTGGAGGGCTTCTGTGGAGAAGCCCGCCAAAAGTGGAACAAAGGGCTCCACTTTGGGTCAGAGTTACAGAGGCGAACACCAACGCCATTTTAGAATCAAGTTTTGGCAAAAAATCCCAACCGGAGTTATAAAAATAAATATATAAACCGGCGGTATGTTTAAGGCTACCGTAAATAAATAATTAAATGTGTTAGCCTAAAACAATGGGAAATCCCATAGGGAAATATTCGCGGTCGAATATAAAAAGTAGTTTCCACTGCCACCAGCCAAAACTCGATCAGGGGGGACGGAGACGTGCCCCCTCGACTAACAGACCCTGGGGCAATCGAATTGCCCCAGCCAGTACGTCCACAATATGATGGTTTGTACTGGTTCTGTTCAGGATTTAAGACTAGCAAAGTCTTTGGTGACTTTACATGCCCTGGGAGACAGTAGTCAGTCCCAGGGTATGGAGTCTATGTTGGGGAGTCCCTAGGACACCCCTGGGTCACGGCACAGAGGGTGCTGTGTGACCCATATCACAAAAATACATGAGGCCCTATGGAGTAAAAGACCCCATAGCCCATTCAACACAAGGTTTAACCAAGAAAACACACTTCAACATGTCCAAGAGTGAGGGTAAAAGAGTCTCACTCTTGGCAGGAGAAAAAAATTAAACCCCAGAAATCCAGCAAAGCTGCTGGGGGACTCACTAGGTAGGGAAATTCAGCCTAAACAGAGAATTCTCCCTAACAGCAACCACCATTTTAAATATCGTTAACCAAAGACTTGACTGCAGCTACGAGAACATTTTGCTCCTGGGCCCTTGCCCTGTAACTCGAACCTTGGCACAGGCCTATTGACTCTGGTCCCATTTGTTAGATCTGCCTTCTCGAGATTGATTCTCCATTCGACCTGTGTGGTGCAACCCTTTCTTAGAACAACTCTTTCTTCCCACTGCTTAATCATTGTGAAATGCCATTTTGCTCAGTTTTCATTCTAATTAATGCTTATATTGATGCACTGTCTTGTTGATCTGGTTCACAACTGATGGGAAGTGTTGCTAGGGTATGTAAGAACCTATTTCTGAAAAACTTGTGCTTTCCCTCCCTTGTGAGGAATTGTTAGAGGATCCCTTGTGTGTAGTTTTCATTGTGCCATTTTGCTTAGTTTTCACTCTGGTTCACTTGGTCTACAATTCATATAGGGAGTGTGGATATTTTTACTTGACTTAATTTAACTTGCTCGATACTTGTGATACATGTGTTTGATTAGAGGTGTATAAAATAAATATATATTTACTTTTTAACTACAAAGCTTTGGTCAGTGTTTCCTTGTTCCATAGTCTAGTGTGCCTAGTGTGTAAACCCTGAATGCTGCTCATCTCCCTCTTGAGATAAGTCCGACTGCTCAGCCACAGCTACCAACTAAATCTTTGTGGTACAGACTGATACCGAGGGGATTTATTGCTCTCACCTGTAGTCCTAATCTTGTATAGTGCCCCCTAAGGGAACTGCACGGGATTCTGCCTAACACCTCAAGGCCCAGTCCCATGTTTTGAGAGTATGTTTTGTGGACGACAGAGTTCTACTCCAAATCCGGCGCAGCAGGGGCGGGATATGTGGAAGGAAACGTAGGGGGAGTGGCAGGCGAGAATGTTCTACCTCCACCCATTTCGGGCATCCAGAGGTTATGGCCCATGCCCGTATGTGTGCCAACTGCACTGCTACTTGATATTTGCAAAGGTCAGGGGCCCCCAGCCCCCTCAATTTAGCGCTGCCCATCATAACTGTCTGGGGAATCCTCGCCTTCCTACCCCTCCAAATGATCAGAACATTTTCCCGGGTAATCGTCGCAGGGGGAGTAGTGGGATCGTGGTGGGCAAGGAGGAGCAGGCGTACAAGAACCGCAGAAGGAGATTCATTTTGCAGGCGGTAATACGCCCAATGAGTTAGATCTCCTGAGAGAGCCATCGATCAATATTGCTCTGCAGCTTCTTTAAAAGCGGGGGGAAGTTAATCTTATAGACATCTCCAGGGCGGGCAGGAATCTGGACCCCTAGGTAGGGAATAGCTTTCTCGCTCCATTGGACCGGACACAGGGTTTCCAGAGTCTCCCAGTCCCCCGGCTCAAGGCCAATCCCCAGGGCAACCGACTTCCCGACGTTAATAGTAAAGCTTGCTACCCTCCCAAATCTACGGATCTCAGTGAGGGCTGGCAATAGGGATGAGCTGATATCCGTGATGGATAACATCACGTCGTCAGCGTAGAGTGCAATTTTGTGCTTGGGGGTGCCGATGAGAAGGCCTTTAATCTTGGCGTCTAGCCGAATCCGTTGGGCAAAGGACTCCATGGCCAAAGGGGGCATCCCTGTCTGGTTCCGCAGGTCAGGGGCATAGGGTTTCATAGAGAGCTGTTGATCCTAAGAAGAGTTTTCCGGGACTGATAGTTTGCCAGAACAAATTTTTGAAAGTTCAGACCAAACCGGAAGGTTTCTAGTGTGAGTTGCAGAAAGGCCCAATCCTGGTCTGGTCGCGTCCAAAGCTAGCAGTGCTAACTTCTGCGAATCTTGTGTCGCGACAGCTATTAAATTCAGCGTTCTACAGATATTATCTCCAGTCGATCTATGCCTTATAAAACACGTCTGATCCAGGTTTATTATATCGGGTAGGTCGCTCGCTAAATGGTTTGGTAATATTTTCGAATAGATGTTGGCGTCAATATTTAGTAGGGAAATGGGCCTATATGAGGCATTGTCCCTAGGGTCTTTGCCCGGTTTAAGTAAGAGGACCGTGATGGATTCCGGCATTGAGGGGGTAACGGATCCCGACACACCAAAGGAGTTGAAAAGGGCTGTTAGTGGGGCTATCAGTTGGGGGCGAAATATTTTATAGAACCTTGTTGTATACCCGTCTGGGCCCGGGGCTCTAGGTTTGAGAGACTTGATAGCTGCGTCAATCTCCTCAACTGAAATTGGGGCCTCAAGTCCCTCCCTGACAGTCATTTAAGTAAGGGGCAGTGCAGCACTTTGTAGATACTCTAGCTGTTCCTCATGGTTCCGCAGTGATGCAGTTATTACCTCAGAGGTGGCCGGCCGCCAGGCGCATTTTGTCTTGATCTGCATATTGGACCCTGCCCTGGGGGTCGTGAAGTCCCAAAATAGTATTTTTCATCTTTGCTTTGGCTAGCTTCTCCACCAACAGTTTATTCGCCATGTTATTTCTGGCATAGTAGTCCTGCTTACATTTAGCCAACAGATTTTGGGGACCAGCCTTTGTGTTTATGGTTGGCTTCGGCTCATTTTCGAGATCCATACGGACTTGTCGCTTGCGTCTGTGGAATGCTGCCCCATGTGCTATTAGTTCTCCCCGCACCACAGCTTTCATAGCGTCCCATGTGTTAGCTGGGGAGGTGTCTTCATTTGGGTTTTCCCTGAAAATGTTTTAATAGCTTTAGCTACAGAGTCTCTTAAGGGCCTTTCATTAAGAATGAGATCATACAGGTTCCATCAGCGTCGAGGAGGTGGGTCTGGATCATGAGCCCAGGAAGTCAGAGTTACCGGAGCGTGGTCGGATAGTACCCTTGATCCGATGGATACATCATTAGCGAAAGCCAGAGTTTGTGGAGAAGCCAGCAAGAGGTGAATTCGGGAGAGATCCTGTGTACCTGTGAATAGAAGGAGAAGTCTCTCTCGCTGGCATGAAGCACTCTCCACGTACGTATCTACTACCTCAAGGGTTCTAAATAATTCCAGAAGGCTTGTAGCAAGTTTAAAGTCTCTGGAGGTTGGAAGGTGCGATCTGTCCTTTGTAGGGTCAGGGACCACGTTGAAGTCGCCTCCAATGATGATTTGACCTTCAGTGAACGGAAGAAGGGTAACGCCCAATGTTCCGTAGAACGCTTCCTGCCCCTCATTTGAGGTGTAAATTGAGATGAGGGAATAGAGCTGGCCAAATATAAGACATTTGATCGCCACCTAATGGCCTGCCGGACATAGTAGAGTCTCTAGTATCTGTGGTCTCACCCTTTTTGCAAAGAGAATCGCTGTGCACCCTTTCTTGGTGCCGTTTGAAGCCAAGTGTTGAAGCGGAAAATGTCTATTGCGGAGGCGTGAAAAATCTGCTGGTATTGGGTGTGTTTCTTGCAGGAAAACCAGTTTTCCCTATCTTGTAGCCGCTGCAATGTCTATTTTCAATTTGCGGGGGAATTCAAACCTCTAATGTTCAGTGAGACGAATCTCAATTTCTGATGTGGGGGGTCGTGTCCTGGGCATCTGCGTGTTTCGGGGGTGGGGTCTGGGCCGAGCTTGGCTCAGTCATCATCTGGGGGCTTTGTTATCTTGATATCATCGTGCAGCCAGGGCTTTAACATCAACCTCCAACGGGAGGCTAAAACTACATAAACACGAGAAGCTGATTTCTCTTCATCAGCGTATCCCAAAGCCAACAGGGCTTGAACAGTTTGTTGAAATGTATCCTGTGTCCTACTCCAAGAGGGTTCTGGTGACATTCACCTCGGAGTTGGGCATGGGCTGTGTGAAGCCCGCAACTATAAATCAGTAGCTTTGTGATCCCTTGCCATCAGCGCTCAGCCGAACAAACATTTCAGGCTCTAAGATCTGGAGGAGGGGTGTGGGGGGAGGGGCAGGCTGCAGGAAAGCGCAGCAGATCGGCCTCTCCAGGACCCGAGGGTAGGGGTCATCTCAATGCCGATGGGGGGGGTTCAATGTACATGATAGCCACCCTTACCCTTACGTCCGGCCCCCTTTTCTCCATACTGTATGGGCGTCCCTTCCAAGAGACGGGAGACGGAACCTTTTTCACCAGATAAAAACCTTCTTCACCATTAAATTAAATTTAAATTTAGAGGCTGCCCTACTCCACCCTCCGGTGCCACACCTCAGTCCCCTTTTCTGCACTGACGAGAATGTGACGAATTCACCAGCGCTCCTGGGTTTGGCTTCGGCCATGTAATTTCACGCGCGGATTCTTTTTTTGTCATTCAGGTACTTGGTCCTCGGATGTCACGCTCCTCCGCGGCGCATGTCGGCTTCTACAGAGTTCAGCAGTTGTTCATCCTGCAACGGGCTCTACCAACTTCAGACCCCCACGCCCTCTGTCTACGTTGCCTTGCCCCAGACCACGGTTGGCAGTCATGTTCGGCATGTGATTCGCTGTCCGCGAAATCGCTGAAGAACAAACTAGCCAGGTGGAGGGAGCTCTTGCAGAAGTCATTTCCAGAGGATCTCAAGAACTTGGTGAAACATCGAAACAGGCCCAAGGTAGGGCCCATAATCTCCAGCGCACCCCGCAAGGGAGTCTCGTTCCCAGGGACACCCCCGTGGGGGAGGGACAGATCAGGTCCTTCTACCAGCACGTGCACCAAGGCTGCTTCAGCTACCGTCTTTCAGGTCGAGGGATCCTCTGATCCTCCCGGTCGCAGTGTTGAGGGACCGGAAGGTTCTTTTACTGGGTCTCCACCCGAGGGGCTCCGCCCTTATACCGTCACCATGGCCGAGGGGATATGCCCTAATACTGGCAATACGTCAGAGGGGGCGCCTAAACGTAGCTTTACCGACCACCGGGTCGAGGGTGTCGCACCTACCAGGCCTATGCTCGAGGAGCAGGGTAGGACTCGTGATCCACACGCAAGAGTCTTGGAGGAGGCCGGGCCCAGCGGGCCGAGCAACACGACGCAGGCACGTGGCAGGCAGTTTGACAAAATGCCCGCTGCGCCAGAAAGAGGCACCCGTCCAACACCATTCCAGGAATTCAGCGAAGAACGAGCTTCGAGGTGGGACTGGCCTCAACCAGGTACGTGGCTTACAGTCTACACCTCCTTTGTGCAGGGCAGCTTTCCTTTGCGCGCTTATGGACCGGGTACGCAGCGACTCCAACAGCTCCCTGCTAACCCGTTGGCATCCCCTGCCACCTCTTTGGCCAGTGAGGCGGTGCTCTTCGAGAAATTCCTCAGCCTCATGAAGTTGCCTCAGATGGGTGTTATCATCAAGGACGCCATCAGGGAAGTCTGCCATGCTAGCGGCACCACAGACGCCTCCATCAGGCCCCCAGGCCCTGGTGCAGCCGACTCCCCTGGCTCCACAGCCCACTCCGCAACATCCGCCGCCTCCTCAGCCTCCGGTTGCGGTCTCCGTATCCCAGCCTCCAACACCATCTTCTCCTCCTCCTCCACATGATCCTCCAGACCCCCAGGATACGGACGAGGAGGACCCGGACACGCCATCCTCAGCCAGGGCCTTTCACAAACCTCTTGCTGGGCTGGCGGAGTATCTGGGCCTACCCCAGCCAGAGGTCGAGCAGCCGGCAGAGGGGTTTTTTGGCTGAAGTCCTCACACAACGCCTCTCTGCCAAATCGGGGATTCCAATGCAAACTGATGTAGTCTCCCTGGCCAAGAAGGGCTGGCTCAAACCTCACTCAGCCCAGACGGTCATTTGACGCCTGGACGCCAAGTACAGGGAGATGGAGGGGGATACACTCTTGCTTTTGGCCCATCTTCAGCCACACTCCTCAGTGATTGCTGCGGTATCACCATACTCCAAGCCTCAGTTGTCCTCAGCCGCCTTCTCTGCGGCGCTGCTAGGCAAGGAGGAGAAGATCTTGGAGGCGTATGGCAAGAAACTCTAGTCCAAAGCCTCTTTACATCTATGTCAGGCTAATGCCATGCTGGCAGCCGCCAACCAAAGATTATGGTGGGAAATCACGGACTTCATCGCGGAACTCCCCACCCAGAGCCAATCACGCTTTGAGGCGGGGCTAGCTGAGGCCAAGCTGGTTGCACATGATCTTATGGAATCCACAGTGGCCCATATTGACACCTCAGGCCCTGCCATGTGCATTGCAACGGATATGAGAAGGACAGCCTGGCACCGGGCAACAAAATTCAACCCGGATGTCCAGGAACGCATACTAGATCTACCATTCGGGGGGGGGGCCTCTTCCACTCCTCTACGTACGCAGAGCTGGACAAGAAGAAAAACAGCTCACAAACCGCTAAATCTTTGTCCATCCTTACAAAGACCACGCCCACATCGTACACTCCATCTCAGCAGTGCTCAGAAAGAGGTTGTTCATGCAGAGGGTTCTGTGGCTTCCAGGAACGCAGATCCAGGCAGCCTGACCGCTAGCCGTCTCAGAACCGGTGCAAGCAACAAAAAGGGGGGAGGGGTAAGGGCTTTTTCAGTCCCCCTCCTCTGCAACAGCCTCCGAGGGAAAGAGGCATGACACGCCCCTTCGGGTCCACGTGTCTCCGGTGGGGGAGAGGCTTGCTCTCCATGCTCATTTCTGGTGCCAGAATTTCGCGGACCCCTGGATCCTCTCCGTAGTATCCACAGGGTACCACCTTCCTATCCCAGCCTCTCCTCCTTCCTCCGCTCCGCTCCCACAGGTTGGGACAGCAACTCTTTTGGCGGAAATCCGATCGCTGGTAGTGAGCCAGGCAGTGGAGGAAGTCCCAGCCTCCCAGCGAGGCTTTGGCTTTTACTCCAGGATTTTCGCCATTCAGAAGAAGAACCAGCTGGGCCTGAGAGTTTTGTTGGACCTTTCCACCCTCAACCTCTCCTTACCCCTGCAAAAATTCAAGTTGGTTACGCCAGATTATATAGCGTAGACATTGGACAAGGGAGACTGGATGTACTCCCTGGATCTGAAGGACGCATACCTACACGTCCCGATTTGGCAGCCCCATCGTTCATTCCTACGGTTTAGATCATCGGCTTCCATTTTCAATACAAAGTCCTTCCTTTTGGCCTCAACTCGGTCCCCAGGGTCTTTACCAGGCTCATGAATGCGGTGACGGCCCTCCTCAGAACGCAGGGCCTCCACTTCTACCCATACTTCGACGACTGGTACGTCAGGGCTACATCTCCGGAAGCGGTTCTCCACTCTTCCCGAGCCCTTATGAACACACTGGACAATCTGGCTTCTCGCTCAATCTCTAGAAGTCACAGCTGCACCCTACGCAGACTCTGACATTCTTGGGCCTCGTCTGGGACACGTGCTCTGAGAAAGTATTTCCGTTGGAGGACAAAATCTCGGCCATCAAGAGGGCCACCGCCCACTTTCTCAGCAGAAAGGTGACCTCTGCATGGTTGTACCAACATCTTCTGTGTCTACTGGAAGCGGTCTGGTTAGCCGTTCCGCACACAAGACTAAGGATGAGGAGGATTCAGCTGCACTTCGCAGCCTCATGGAACCAGGAGCGGGGCTCTCAATCCGAGATGATCAATGTTCCTCCATTTTTCCACCCGGTCCTCACTTGGTGGTCCAGGGACTGCAACCTATGGACAGGCAAGCCCTTCCGGCCGCCCGCTCCGCAGGCCTCCATCACCACGGATTCCTTGCTCGAGGGCTGGGTGTCATGAACCGTCGCCTGCGTCCATTCTGGACTTCGTGGTCCCTGACCCATAGAGGACTGAATGCCGTGATCCTCCCACATGGCCGCTTGATATGGAACGCAGCTTGCCAGTCTTTGCGCAGCCACGCTCAACGTTCTACTAAACACACGCCCCTGCGGCTCTTCGCGTCTCAACGCTACCGCTCGCTGTAGTAGGACGTGTGTTGCCGGAGTTCGCTCGGGGCTTTCTTCCGAATCCTAATTCCCGATTCCTTGAATCCTCCTCCCTTCCCTTCCTTTCCTCGAACTTACCTTCGAGCTTCTTCCTGGATTTTCACCTGCACTCGGGCCACGGCGTTCCGTGCCGCCGAGCCTGGACATTGTTCTTTCCTGGTTCCCGTCCTGGACATCTGAACATCTCCTGGAGTTGGATTGCTATCCTCACGCTGGAACCCGAAGACCAACACACGGGTTTATATAAATCCCGGACCGTGAGAAAGGAATCATCAAAGAAGGTTGCAAGTAAACAGGAAAAACAGGTGAGAAGGGGAGAGACTTGTGACAGATTGAGACGCCTAAAAAATTATATGGACACAGAGATGAAAGCCGCGGTTCAAGACCTCATGCGAGGTATGCAGGAACTAACCACAGAAGTCCAGAACCTTAAGGCAGAGAACGTTGCTTTAAAGCAGTTAGTCTTGTCTCGTGACTCTGCAACTACGGAAAGTGTGTTATTGGGAGGAGTAGTGGACACATAAAGAACCTTTGTGCCTTCCTTGATTCATGTTTGGTGCATTTCACCTTCAAGCCTTACTACTTTTCCACCCCGAGAGCAAAGGTGGGGTTAATGATCTCACACCTCACTGGTAATGCCTTGACCTGGGCAACCCGCCTAGTCGATTCGGGCGACGCCCTCCTGGATGATTATGATGGGTTTGTGGAAGCCCTAAAAACCATGTTTGATCGTCCAGAGCAGGTTTACAGCGCTCAAGAACGGCTACTTGAATTTCAACAAGGATCCCAGGATATGCTTACCTATGTGACCCGCTTTAAACAACTTGTGAAGGAGGCTGATTGGTCCCAAGAAGCCAGCTTCACCCTCTTTCGAAGAGGTCTGAACGAAGAAATAAAGGATGAGTTAGCCAGGGTAGCTCACCCAAGCTACTTCCAGGCCCTCCTGGACCTTTCTCTACAAATCGACTTTCAAATCCAGGAAAGAAAGGTCGAGAAAAAGAAGTCTTCAGTCAACATTCCAAAAGGCTGCTACAGACCATCCATACAGACCAGAGCCTGCAACCTCTCCAACCTCGGATCCGGAACCCATTCAACTGGGGGCCTTCCGTGGACCCATTACCCCACAAGAAAGGATGTGCCGAATTCACACTGGTCTGTGCATGTACTGCGCATCCGATAAACACCTCGTGAGAGAGTGCCCTATCGCTCCTCCACGGCGTTCGGGAAATGCCAGCTCCTGATCCTAGATGGGGCACAGTTTCGGGAGAAAGGTGTCTGCTCCACATCAATTCCTTCCTTGAACTCTCCTGGACAGAATAATCTTGTGATTCTACAGGCATTCCTATCGACTTCCAAGAAAGAAACTTACCCCATCCTGGCATTAGTGGATTGCAGAGCCATGGGCATATTCATAGACATTCCACACGAAATACGAGAGACTATGCAACCTGTAGAAGCTATTGATGGGAGACCACTGTCTTCAGGACCCGTTACCCTTCAAACCAAAGAGATTCTTCTTTCTATAAATCACCAGCAAGAGAGGATTAAATTTGATATCATAAGATCTGCCCCCTATCCAATGGCTCTAGGCATGCCCTGGTTACAGAAGCATAACCCCTACATCAATTGGGCAGCAGGCTCTTTGTTTCTTGGTTCAGAACATTGTATGTCCTACTGTTTGTCCCTAGAAACCTTACCAAGGTCCTCTGAAGACTCTCAAGAAACACAGCAAATTCCAGTCACCGTCTCTAATATCATCCGGATTCCCAGGGCCTACCAGGCTTACACAGATGTATTCTCAACAGCCATTGTTCAAGCTTTACCACTCCACAGACCTGAGGATTGTGCCATCGACCCTGATCCTTCAGCCGTAATTCCTTACAGAAAAATGTTTATTTTATCAGAACCTGAAAAAAAGGCCCTCCGGGAATACCTGGATACCAACTTGGAAAATGGAACTATTCGACCATCCAAGTCCCTGGCGGGGGCTTCCCTTTTCTTCGTTCCCAAGAAGGATTCCAAGGAGCTTAGGCCATGTCTGGATTACCGTGGCCTTAACCAATGCCCTCTCAAGGACTGTTACCCATTGCCTCTCATCTCTGACATCCTGGAAGCAGTCAGAGGTGCAGTCATCTTCACAAAACTAGATCTTGGGGGTGCCTACCATCTTATTTGTATAAAAGAAGGTGACAAATGGAAAACAGCCTTTAGAACACCCTTCGGCCATTTTGAATACTTGGTCATGCCCTTTGGACTTGCTAATGCCCCAGCAATCTTCCAACGTTTTATGGATCGGGTGTTTTCTGATATGCTATTCCTCTTCGTCATTGTATATCTAGACGACATACTGATCTACTCCAAGGACCATTTGAATCACGAAGAGCACGTAAGGGCAGTCTTACAACGTCTACGTGAACATAAGCTCCTGGCCAAACCGAGAAGTGTCTTTTCCATGTATCTACTGTTCACTATCTCGGATTCGTTCTTAGCCCAAAGGGGATTGGAATGGACTCTTCCAAGGTTGACTCCATTCTGTCTTGGCCTGTTCTAACCAATGTAAAGCAAATTCAATCCTTCCTGGTGCTTGCTAATTTCTACAGGAAATGTATACCAGCATTTTTTGAGATTGTTCACCCTATTGTCACATTATTGAAGAAAGACACCCCCTTTCAGTGGACCTCAGCCCAAGATTTGCCGTTTCAACGGTTGAAGTCGGAGTTCACACAAGCTCCCATCCTAGCTCAACCCGACATTGATCGACCTTTCCTTGTTGAAACTGATGCCTCCAACTACGCCATTGGGGCAGTCCTGAAACAGCAACTGGGCGACAAGTTAAAACACCCCATCGCCTATCTCTCCCGCACCTTGACTCCCAGTGAAACTCATTATTCCGTCCTTGAGAAGGAATTGTTCGCCATTCGTCAAGCCTTCACTGATTGGCGTCATCTCCTTCTGGGAGCCAAACACCCGGTACAAGTCTGCACGGACCATCAGAATCTTCAAGTCCTACAATCCCTAGAATGTAGAAACAGTCGCCAAGCCCGTTGGGCCTTCCTTTTTGCCCAATACCAATTTCAAATCCATCATTTCCCTGGAACACATAACATTTTAGCCGATGCCTTATCCAGACGTCCTGATTACGAACCCCTTGAGGATCGGACCTTTCCTAAGATGTTTCCCAAAACAATATTTGTTGCTCAAGCAATTACTCTCCTGGAGGCTATTCGAATCCAAACTCAGTCCTCTGACCCTTGGAAGGAGTTTAAGAGAAACAATCGATGGAATCTCACAACAAAAGACGGATATCTATTCAAGGAGAATCGGTTGGTCATCCCTACTCCTGGACTGAGACAAAAGATCACAAGCTTATGTCATGATACTTTCCATTCAGGACACCGTGGCATCACCAACACCTTCCATCTAATATAAAGACAGTTTTGGTGGCCAAGGATGAAGGATGATATCAAGATCCATGTCCAGACTTGTGCACTCTGCAATCAGAACAAACATTACAACAAAAGACCAGCAGGTCTCCTGCTCCAACCAGCACTACCAAAAAGACCCTCGGAATTCATTGCCACAGATTTTATCGTGGAACTACCTTCTTCCAGGAGCTACACAACTGTAAAGGTTACCATTGATTTGTTCACACATATGGCTCATTTTACGCCTCTACACAAACTACCATCCTCATCTGAACTTGCTGGGATTTTCCTATAACATTCCAGCTTCATGGGCTACCATCCAAAATCATTTCTGACCGAGGACCCCGGTACATATCCTAGTTCTGGAAACAGCTATGTCGTATACTGGGAATCCAACGTGCCTTATCTTCGGGTTATCATCCACAGACCAATGGAGCTACCGAACGAGTAAATCAAACCCTGGAACAATATCTTCGTTGCTTCGCCACCAAAGTCCAGGATGATTGGTCACTCTTAATACCTGTAGTCGAATTTGCATACAACAATTCGGATCATTCTGCTATCAGGACCAGTCCCTTCTTCTGTAGTCTAGGATTTCATCCTCAGTACTACCGTCCATTCTTCCACATCTTACCCCAGTTCCTGCGGTTGATTCCTGGATTGAAACACTAATCAATGTGCACAAAGAACCAAAGGAACACCTAGAAGAGACGTTAAACATTATGCTGACTCCAAAAGGCGGCCTGGGCCTTCCTATTCAATAGGCGATAAGGTCTGGTTATCCTCGAAACTCCTTCCTCGTCACCTGCGACCAAACAAATTGGCTCCCAGGTGTTACCGGCCCTTTTCTATAAAAGAAATCGTCAATCCAGTGGCCTTTCGACTCCGACTACCTGAGTCATGGAAAAGAATTCATCCAGTTTCCACACTTCTCTGTTAAAACCATATGTTCAGCCCTCTTGAACTGCTCCAACATCTACCCCAGTGATCGTCAATGACCAACTCGAATACAAGGTCTCCAGAATATGTGACTCTAGGTACCGACGTGGTCAACTACAGTATTTGGTTGAGTGGAAAGGGTATCCTCCCAGTGAGCGCACCTGGGAACCCGTGTCAAACATGAATGCCCCCAGGCTGATTCGAAGATACCATCTCATCCATCCAGGCAAACCCGGAGGAGCTGGGCTTCAGAGGAGGCATACTGTCATGAACCGTCGCCTGCGTCCATTCTGGACTTCGTGGTCCCTGACCCACAGAGGACTGAATGCCGTGATCCTCCCAACATGGCTGCTTGATACAGAACGCAGATTGCCAGTCTTTGCACGCCACGCGCAACGTTCTACTAAACCGCCCCGCCCCGGCGGCTCTGCACGTCTCAACGCTACTGCTCGCTGTAGTAGGACGTGCGTTGCCGGAGTTCGCTCGGGGCTTTCTTCCGAATACTAATTCCCGATTCCTTGAATCCTCCTCCCTTCCCTTCTTTTCCTCGAACTTACCTTCGAGCTTCTTCCTGGATTTTCGCCTGCACTCTGGCCACGGCATTCTGTGCATCCGTGCCTGGACATTGTTCTTTTCTGGTTCCCGTCCTGGACATCTGAACGTTTCCTGGAGTTGGATTGCTATCCTCCCGCTGGAACCCGAAGACCAACACACGTCTTATATAAATCCCGGACCATGAGAAAGAAATAGTCAAAGAAGGTTGCAAGCAAACAGGTGAGAAGGGGAGAGACTTGTGACACTGGGGAGCAACCCTGGACGATCTATCGGTCCACGGCACCTGGACCCGACAGGAGCAGGAATGCCACATCAATTGGCTAGAACTGAACGCCATCGGGCTGGCGCTCAGGGCATTCCTACCACTTCCCAGGGTCAAGGTTGTCCTTATCCAAACGGACAACTCAACCAGCATGTACTACGTCAACAAGCAGGGAGGCACCAGATCCCCTCCTCTGTGCAGACTGGCTATCAGCATGTGGGAGTGGGCCCTGGAAAACATCATCTACCTCACTACAATCCACCTCCCGGGGGAATCCAACCTGGAGGCGGACAGGCTCAGCAGGCTAGGTGCGGACAATTACGAGTGGCAGCTAAAAAACCTTGTTATTCAGGAGATTTTCAACAGGTGGGGTCACCCCCAGGTGGATCTCTTTGCCACTTGGCACAACAAGAAGTGTCCCCAGTTTGCATCCTGGCAAGGTCAGGGCCCGGCTCTATGGGCGACACATTTCAACTCCAGTGGACCGGCATGAAAGCCTGCGCCTTTCCGCCCACTCCCCTGATTCACAGGGTAATTGCAAGATCAAGGAGTCTCGCCAACTCCTCATCATTCTAATAGCTCCATGGTGGTCGGCCAGGCCATGGTTTTCGGAGCTGCTCAGTCTCTCGGAGGTGCCCCCGATTCCCCTCCCGATGGGCCCAGCACATCTTCTGGCACAGCAGGGGGGGGCAGAGTCATCCACCCTTCGCCAGGGAAACTAGCCCTCACAGCATGGTACCTGAGCAGGTAACGCTTCGGCACCTTAGCCTCTCACAGGCCAATCTGGAAATCGTACAAGACGCCAGGAGCAAAGCCACCAGGGCCCAGTACAAAAGCAAATGGACCAGATTCTGCAACTGGGCAGACTTCAAGGGAGTCGACCCCCTTACACGCACCATGGATTACGTGCTCTCCTTTTTGGCGCACCTCGCCCATTCAGGTGGACACCTGCCGCACATACCTCGCAGCCATTGGGGCTTACAGGAACTGAAGGGTGTGTTCTCCTCCTCCAACCCTATTGTCAAGAAACATCTGACGGGACTCGCAAGGCTCTACCCGCCCGTCAAGAGACTGCACCCTGTGTGAGACCTTAACATAGTCTTGGGCGCCCTGGCGCCAAAACCTTTCGAGCCAATGGCGTCCGTGGACATCAGGCTGGTCACCATCAAGACGGCCTTACTAGTCGGCCTCACCTCGGCTTGTAGAGTCAGCGAAATCCAGGCGCTGGTCGCTGCTGAGCCATATACCACCTTTCACAAGGACAAAGGTAGTCCTGCGGACACACCCAGCATTTCTGCTCAAGGTTCCGTCTGTGTTCCACTTGAACGAGGAAATAGTTCTTCCTACGTTTTTTCCCCGATCCCAAGGACGAGACACAGAGTGCTGCACTGCCTGGATGTCAGGCATGCCCTGAAATTCTACTTGGACAGGACCAAGGGCTTTCGCAAATCGGACGCCCTGTTTGTCACTTTCGGAAGCACAAGACCAAGCTATCAGGCCTCTAAGGCTTCCATAGCCCGCTGGATGGTCTCTGCCATCAAAGAAGCATATGAGGGCCAGCACATGCCACTCCCGGGCCAACATGCACACCATGCAGTCAGGTCCAAGGCAACGCCCATCGCATTCCAGCGCCATGTCCCTTGGCAAGTCATAAGCAAGGCGACTTTCGACTTTCTGCAAGCCTTACTGTTTCGATGACTGTTCTATATCTAATGCCGCTTTCGGACAGCCGGTTCTCAGGAACCTATTTGCTTAAGGAGGGTCTCCTCTCCACCCTGGGGCTACAATCAGTTGTAATTGCCGATACAGTATGGAGGAAATGGGACGGGACATGAGAGTAATTATAAGTTAGTCACCATAGTGACTAACATACTCTTAGTCCCTAGTCCCCTTTGCTCCATATGTCCCACTAACCTCCCCCCTAATAATACTGGTGTCATCAGGCAATGGTAAACCTATTGTCGACGCGTCAATGAGGACTGTGGTGTGGCGCCGGAGGGCGGAGTCAGGGCAGCGCAAGCTCCCTGGGCCGCACCCCTGCACGCCTCTAAATTTAAAGTGGAAGAAGTTTTTTTCTGGTGAAAAAGGTTGTGTCTCCTGTCCCTTGGAAGGGACGCCCATACAGTATGGAGGAAAGGGGACTATGGACTAAGAGTACGTTAGTCACTACGGTGAGTAACTTATAATGCATGCTCCTAATGCGGGCAAAGATGGATTTTTGTTTTGCTGGAGGTGTTCAACAAACTTCCCATTGGGACAAAGTATAATAACAGGCGATTGTAATGTGGCATGGGACCCGTTGTCAAAGAGAAGTATGACTCAAAGGGGCCCTTCACAAAACCTTTGAGCATGTATGGCCTGACTTGCAGTGGTAGATTCCTGGAAGGAAACACAAAAGGGAACTAGAGGTTTTACATTTTACTCGCATGTTAATCGATCGGTTGCCCGGATGGATTATATATGGGTGTCGGCTACGTTATTGGGGCAAGTACGTAAAACGGACCTTGGGCCCATTAGTTTGTCCGATCATGCTCTTTTATCGATAGATATACAGCAAGAGCGGGGTCTGTCTGGGCTCCGGAATTGGACATTCCCAAACTACGTATTAGTGGGCCCGGTTATAAATAGCGAGATACAGGGTAACATTGGGGAGGTTTTTTTAAACAAACAGGACCCCGGAAATGCATGTACGGGACGCATTCAATTAGACTATGCGGGGTGAGTTAATTGCGAGAAGGGTTCTCAGAGAAAAGCAACTTAATGCGATACAAAGTCAGTTAGAATCACAATTGAAGGGGGTAATAAGTCAAATGGAAATGGATGAAGCAGTGACCTTAAGGAGAGAATATAGGCACATTAGGGGGCAACTATCGTTATTGCAAACTAGGTAAGTAGAGAAGTCTATACTATTTTTAAAACAGTATTATAACAGTATTATATAATGGCGAACAAAATGTGAGGATAAAGGAGGCTGCAGGGGCCATCCTTTGCAATAAAATGGGACTGGGTACCTTTAGTTCAAAGTCGGAAGACATAGTGCAGGTATTCACGGAGTTGGAATATTACTCTGCATTATACACTACTGATTCCCCAGATGCAGAAGTACAGGAGGACTATCTGGAGCACTGTCACTTGAATGCACTTCACCCTGGGGAAAGAGAGGCGTTGGAAGGCGATATTACTCCAGAGGCGGTATGCAGAGCAATGATGAAGGCTCCAGGACCGGATGGTTATCCACCACTGTTTTGCAAAACATATGCAGACACATTAACTCCAGTAATTACCTCATTGTACAATTCTTTTATCACCTCGGCAAGTATCAACCAGGCTATTGAAGAGGCAAATGTGGTGCTATTCCCTAAGCCTAACGAAGATGGAACAGAATATGGGTCATACCGACCCATAGCTCTCATTAACATAGATGCAAAAAGATTTACTAAAATTCTAGCAGTCGGAATGGAACAATGTATACACAACTAATCCATCCGGATCAAACCGGTTTTGTTAAAGGGAGGCAAACCTTCAATAACATAAGGAGGGTGAGTCACTTGATTGAGAAGATTAACAAATCAGTGCTGGCCGTGGGGATATTAATGTTGGACGCAGAAAAGGCGCTTGACCGTGTCCTTTCTATTCCATACAATGGAAATGATGGGGTTTGGCCCTAGATTTTTTAGCATGATTAAGGCAAATTATCGGACACCGGTCCTGCGGCTGGCCATCAATGGTCATGTTTCGCAAGGGATTATAGTATCTCTGGGCACAAAACAGGGATGTCCGTTATCCCCTCCTTTATCCTCACATTTTGTTCGCCATTATATAATACTGTTTTAATGTATATGCTATACATTGGAGCCGTTCTTATAGAAGATCTGGGAGAAGAAGAATGTCTGAGGCATTCAATTTGGAGGAATAGAATATAAAGTGATAGCGTTTGTTGATGGCTTGATTATCACGGCAACAGAGTTGGTTAACTCTCTCCCGAGGTTAGCAACAGAACTAGAGAAATTTGGCAAGGTAGCAGGATTAAAGATTAACACTCATAATTGGGAGGTAATGTTCTTACAAGGGGGTAATATTTCAATGGAACGGTCCATAGGTGTGGGTCAGTATTTGAGGACAGAGAAATGGCTAAAATTCCTGAGAGTTTAGATAACAATCATTGGAATCATTATATCAGGCTAATTGTCCCCCATTGTTAGAATCAAATAAAGTGGTTGGAAGAGTGTAATCCTCTGTTAATATCATGGATAGGTAGGATCAATGTAGTTAACATTATAGTGCTCCCTATGGTATTGTATCATTTCCAAGCTCTACCAGTAGTAGTCCCTCTAAAATTCTAAAAGGACTTAAATAGGATGCAGGGGATTTATATATGGAAATCGAGAAAACCAAGGGTGGCTTAGAAGATGTTGACGGCGCCCATAATGTGTTGAGGGATGGGGTCCCAAATTTCAAAGTGTATTATGAAGCGGCCCAGTTGCGGATAATACGGAAATGTTTTGGGGCGGGGAATCAAGAGAAAGTATGGTTACGGATGGATAGAGCGGTGGTTGGTAGGACACTAGAGGAAGTATTATGGTGTCAGAAGTTCGATGGCCCCACTAACATGTATAGGAGTAAAGTCACGGCTTTAATTGGTGACTTGTGGGATGAGGTGGTGCGGCGGGTGAGTGTAGCTACATTCCCATCTCTGTTCAGGCTGCTATTTTGTAAACCCCCAGTTCGTACCAGGGACAGAGCAAGAAGCGATTAGGCAATGGGAGGAGGCAGGTTGTCAGAAGTTGAGGGCCAGGAGATTAAAACATCTCGTAGTGCAAACAGGTGTTTGATATATCCAATAAGGAACAATTTAGATATTCCGAGTTGAGATATTGTTTGCAGGCGCTAGCAAACAAACGGGTGGGAACAAGGGACCTTACCCCATTTGAAAAGTATTTGATTACCAATTCAGGCAATCGTCATATGGTCAGAGCATTATATGAAATGTTTATAGAATCCCCAACCCATGTGCATTGGGGGTATATGGATCAATGGGAAAAAGTCTTGAACACCCCAAATTGAAGTAGCGGTGGCAGGGGATTGCAAAACATGAGATCGCTTCAGATTCAAGAAGTGTGAGTTAAGGTACAATGGCATCTAACATCGCCTTGACTCTTTCACCTTCCCTCAAGACCCCCCAATTCCCCATTACCTATTACTTCCATGTGCTGTAGTAGCATATCCCAAGGGAGAACTTGGACGTCGAAGAGGCCCCGAGGAATGATGGTCACTCGCCAGAAACCAACACACACAATCTAGTTTCCTAGACGCTCCTATTGGTCATTTAAAACTAGAGAGGGACGAGAACGGTGGCGTCTTCAACCTCGGCCCAACCCGGAACGAGTACACAGTACAACCCACGCAGTTCCAGAGTGCAGAAGGGTAGACCGGTATCCTGGAGGGAGGCACGCTCATAGGAGGCCCGCGACGCAGATGGCAGACCTGGGGAAAAGCAAGGAACCCGCCGGTAACCAAAGCTGCCGGTGTGATTCAAAACTGCCAGAAAGCTGCAGAGAAGGGACTCGGAAGGCCAGAGAAGGTCCCGAGAAGCCAGGAGACCCGCCGAAGCTCTTGGAAGACCCACGAAAATCCAGAATGTGACAGCCAAGACCCCACAGGTACAAGTGTCGCTATCCATGGGGCTGGGGAGATCCAGAGAGTGCAAGGCGCCTGAGCAATGCAGAAAGACAATATTCTTCAGGGCAGAGTAATCCGTGAAGGAGAACTGGGACCGGTATACAGAAGGCATACCCCTACCAGTAACAAGGGGGATAGGAACTTTACAAGTATAAGTGGCACTTCCCCATGCCACCTGAGCAGAGTAAACCAAGGCTGTGGATCAAAGGAAGATCGGCCAAGAGATTGTTGTGAACAATCCAGTGAAAGGGGTCTGGGACCCACATAAGGGAAAGCATACCCCAACCAGGAAGAGAGCGTAATAGGAAATTTGCATATAGAAGGGTTCACAGACCTTGGCAGGATAGTAAAACATGGCTGTGGAACAAGAAGAGAATAGAAAGAGAACATTGTGAACAATCATGTGAAGCGGGTCAGGCACCCAGCTTAGGGAAAGTAAACCCCAAATTGTAAGCAAGTGGAATGCATAGCTTGTGTATACAAGGGACACTCTGAGACCTAGATCTAAGTGAATATAAAGAAAGAGAACTGTCAATCTAGGAACGTTGAGTACCCGACTTGGCAGAAGAGCATGCCAAGAGGAGGGGTACTGAGAATAGGGTCTGGAACCCTCAACCTGGCTTGGCAAAGGTGTCCAGGCCATACTTCTACGTCCCGTGCCCTTTCCTCCATCCTGTATGGGCGTCCCTCATGAGGGATGGGAACAGGACCTTTTGTCCACCAGAAAAAGACATTTATCCTTTAAATTTACTGGTGTGCAGCTTCAGGAGCGTAGGCTCCCTTAACCCCGGCCACCGGCACCACACCTCAGTCCCCTTTTCCGCATCAACTGGAACGGACCGCTCCACCAGCGCTCCTGGGTGAGGCTCAAATCTTGTAATACCAAGCGCTTTCCCGGAATCTTATTTTTTCTCTTTCCATTACAGATTTGGGAACACCATCCACCAGTACTCTAGTTTGTCCCTGGCGCATGTTGGCCCCAACAGGCCTTAGCAGGTGCCCGTCGTGCAGCGGTTCCTTCCCTACAGCAGACCCATGTCATGATCACGGGTAAGACACATTTTAGTTTCCAAATGAAAACATCTTCCAAGAGGTGGTCCTTAGCCTGGCACTCTTGGGTTACTACTCGAGATAGATTTTGACTTGGTTGCCCAATGTAGAAATATACTTCCTGGTTCCCAAAACATGGCCGCCAGTTAGAACCATTGGAATTAACATTGTAGGTCTATGTATTGTAACATTGTCTCTTTATTAGCCCCACCCCATGGAGGTCCGCGCTTCGCTTTCCTTACTGCAGCCGCAGTGCAACGTTTACCGCGTTCCACAGTTTCCTCAGTATTCATAGTTTTCTCCTTCATTTTCTCAGCCCCCTTTTATTTTCCTCATTTACTCCTCCCGTCCATACTCCTTGTCCATTTCCGATAGTTGTGTTACCAGAGTTTTCCGTTTCCTCAGCAAAGTCGGAAACGTTCCTGTCAGACGCTCAGAGAAGTTTCTCTCAGGCGTCTTATTTTCGGAGCGGCTTCTGCATTCCCCCTCTAGGGCTCACGCAAGTACAAGTTACCTTTGGCATTGGGTTGCCGTCATTTTTCGGAAAATTTGATTTTCTTGAAAAAACGTTATCACATTTAGCATTAGTTGTAACGTTCCAAGGTTTTTACAAATTCTGCTTAGTTGCGATTGTTTATTTTAGGAGCATTAGTTAGCATAGAAGGGTTAGGGAAAGACGTAACCTACCAGTGCCAGTATTACGGGTTGGTTCCCGTTCTCAACACATTTCTTTGCCTTTCTTGTTAGGGCATAGCTTTTTTTCACCTTAGGTGATATTGTCTTTTACCACATGTTAATTAATACGTCATTGTACATATCTACTTAGATTGGCAGAGTTTTCCATTAGCGCCAACTGCATCATTTTACCCTTAATTAGATATAAACCATTTGGGGCTATATTTTTTCTCAAGGGTTACAACTAGATTCCAGTCCGGAATTCTCTCAGTTCTAGTTGCCAATGTTTTCTTTTCCATTGCTACATATTTACCTTCCCGGATATTTCCTACTACCTTTCTCTGGCCATTGATAGTAGTTTAACCATCAACTCTACAGAACTTGCGCCCCTGCACCAGAGCAGAATGGATAGCTCATTAACCAAAAAACACAGGTGAGCGGCTTCCATCTATAAATAAGGAGAATCATCTTATGACAGTTAAAACTCCATGCATTGTGTTTAGGGAGGAAGACAGTAAGATTCAAGATAAGCCCTTATTCAATTGTTACAGAATTCTCCTGACTTGCACATCCAAGAAAATACTGTGAATTACCAGAACCAGTCCAGGGCGTTCCTGCAGAGTCCAGGTAAGCGTTACAACCCACACGCACTCTGTCTCTGATGCCTTGGTGAGTACCACAGTTGGGACGGATGCTCCGTGTGCGACTCCCTCATGCCTACGTCACTTAAACACCGACTCGAGCATTGGAGGGACCCGTTTAACAGGACACCTCCTCAGAACATCAAGGACTACGTCTGGAGGAAGACGACAAAGTAAGGTGAGTTGTTCTCCAAAGCACCGCGCAGAGGTGACTCCTTCCCGGGGAAACCCTCTGGTGGGAAAGGTCTGTCTGGCCCTCGTGCCGGCTCAGGGAGCACAGAGGCTCACGCAGCTACCGGCCTCACAGCCGAGGGGTTCGAGGGCCCTACCAGTTCCACAGCTGAGGGGCCTGTGAGCTCTACTACCACTGGGACTCGTCCCAAGGGGCATTGCCCTGACACCGGGTCTGTACCCGAGGGGGCGCCGTTACGCACGGCCAGCACTACTGGCCGGGTGGCTGAGGACACACAGCCTACTTGAGCCACCTGAGGTGCATGGCGGGGCAAAGCTGGTGCAGTCGGGCATGCAGGCCGAGCCCAGGAACCCGCCATCTACAGGTACACATGCCCAAGACGCAGACAAAATGGTGGGGACTTGAGATAAAATGGCCACCACTCCCGATCAGCACAGGCGGGAAGCCTCACAGGCTGGCGTGGCGGTCTGTCAGCTCTATGAGCAACACAGGATAAGTGTTGCTCCTAGGACAGACTGGGTACCACTGACACCAGTCACCTGGACCACGTCATACCCCAACATCTCGGGCTCCAGGTACAGTGACCCCCATGTACGGGCAAGGGCTGGGCTGGAGAGGCAGCTGGCATATTCACCCGCACGCAGGATCGCGCTCATCCAGCCTGTGAGGGCAGGTTTTTCTACAAATTTGTCTCCCTCATGCGGTCCCCGCAAATGGGCTCTATCCTCCAGGGGCATTAAGGACATGTTGCCTCCAACTCCCCCAACGCAACCTACTACAACACAGCCCATGCCACCTCCTCCAGCTCCACCTCTGTAGCATGCTATTCCTAGGGCTCCAACAGCCCTGGTGCAGGTTCAAACCCCCACCACGGACGAGCCACTAAAGCAGACTGGTGCCTCCCCCTCACCCCCGGGGCACGGCAACTGCAGGACACAGACGAGGAGGAGAGGACACACCCTCACCAGCAAAAGCCTTCTATGACAGAATTGCCGGCCTGTCGGAGTACCTGGGCATCCCACAGCCCCAGAGGGAGCTCCCCGAAGCAGGAGTTCTGACGGCGGTCCTGCACATCAGGGCAGAGGCGAGGTCTGGCATCCCCCTACAGAAGGATGTAGAGGCTTTGGCCAAAAAGGGCGGGCTCAAGCCCCACTCAACGCAACCAATCAACAAAAAGGTGGATGCTAGGTTCAGACAAGCAGAGGGGGACAGCAAACTGCGCTCCACGCACCCGCAGCCTCTCATCAATGATCGCTGCTGCATCCATTTATGCCAAGCCCCAGGCTTCCTCATATTGTACGGCCACTTCAGCCCTCCTGAACAAGGAAGAAAAGGCTCTTGAGTCATACGGCAAGAAGGTATACACAAATGCCGGACTGCACCTCAGGCAGGCTAACACAGACGCCATCCACGATGCGGCTAATCCGCGCCTGTGGAGGGAAATCGCAGACTTTCTGCCTGACATCCCTAAAGACAAGCAAGCCTCTTTGAAAGCGGGCCTAGCTGAGACTAAGCTATTGGCCCAGGACATTATGGAGGCTACTGTAAATCACATCGACACAGCTAACAGAGCAATATGTCTGGCAACAGACATTGGGCGTACGGCCTGGCTGAAAGCAACCAGGTCCTACACAGATGCTAGTGTTTCCAGGCCCGTTGTGGGACACACAGGAGCAGAAGGTTTTTCCCAAGGGGACAAAGTTATGGCAATTCATTCGGCAGTCTCCCATTTCCGTAGCAGGACAGTCACCACAGCCTGGTGGTATCAACACCTTTTGGGTAGCAGAATATCTCCTTTCGGTCCCATTCACCAGGCTCCACATGAGGAGGCTCCAGTTGCATTTCGTGGATTCTTGGGATCAGGAATCGAGACACTACGGGGCCCGGTCTCCATTCTACAACATCTGGACCACGACCTCAGGTGGTGGCAACAGGAAGAGAACATTATAGTGGGCAGACTTTTCCGTCCACCCCCCATAGAGTACACATTACCACGGATTGCTCGCTCCATGGCTGGGGAGGCACCCTGGGAACGCACTTGGTACAGGGCCTCTGACCAACCGACTGAATCACATCAACTGGCTAGAACCCATGGCTATATAGTTGGCACTCAAGTCCTTTCTACTGACCATGAAAGGCAGGTCGGTGTGCATCCAGACCGACAACAAGACCTGCATGTTCAAGATCAACAAACAGGGAGGCACCAGATCCCTGCAGCTCTGCACGTTGACCCTGGAGATCTGGGAATGTGCTATCAGCCAGGAAGTGTGGCTCTCAGCAGTCCACCTACCAGGAGAGACAAACCTGAAGGCAGACAGGCTCAGTCACCTGTCCTCTGACAATTACGAGTGGCAGCTGAACGGGAGAGTTCTCTAGGAAGTGTTCAGCAGATGGGGCCACCCAACAACAGACTTGTTTGCGACAGTAAACAATCAGGCATGTCATCAATTTGCATCCTGTGGAGGCATGGGATGCAACTCTCTACGGGTTGCACTCCAGATACCCTGGGACGGGATGTGGGCATATGCATTCCCACCCACACAGCTCATTCACAAAGTGGAGAGCAAGATCAGGAACTCCAGGAACCTCAGGCTCAACCTCGTGGTGCCTCGCTCGCCGGCACGGCCCCTGTTCTCGAACCTGCGACAGTTGTCACTTCAGCGGGAGATGATACTCCCCCTCGGCAAGTGCCTTCTACTAGCACAACAGCGGGGTGCCTTGCTACACCCCTCCCTGGAGAGGCTTGTCCTGGTTCCTGCGCAGCGAACGCTCCAACATCTCCAGTTGTCCAGCAACAATCGGGAAATCATTCAAAGCGTCAGGATTCAGGCTACGCATAAGCAGTACAAAAGCAAATGGGTGAGGTTCTGCTTCTGGGCTAAGGAAAAGGGGGTGATCCCACTGACATGCACCCTCGACCTAGTCTTATTATTCTCGGCCTATCTCGCCAAATCTGGCGTCCAGGTCGATACCTGTAGGATGTACCTTGCCGCTATAGGTGCGTACAGGAACTCTGACTCTCTGGTCTTGTGGTAAAGAGAGACCTGACGGGATTGACCAGGCTTTATCCACCGGTCAAACGCCCTCCTCCCATTTGAGACCTGAATGTAGTGCTAAGTGCTATAGCACGCAAACCATTTGAACCCATGGCCACAGCAGGCATTAGGCTGGTCACTTTGAAGACAGCCCTTCTGGTTGGTTTTACGTCCGCTCGCAGAGTGAGTGAGATTCAGGCGTTATTCGCCTCTGAGCCATACACAATATTTCACAAAGTCATGGTCGTGCCCCGCAAACTTTCTTCCAAAGGTGGTATCATCCTTCCATATCAACAAGGAAATTGTGCTCCCGACATTCTTCCCGGACCCCAAGGAAGAGCCAGAGAAAACGCTCCACTGCCTGGATGTCAGGAGGGTGTTGAAATTGTATCTGGTCAGAACGAAGGGCATCCTCAAGATGGACGCACTGTTTGTAACCTTTGGAGGCTCTAGGCCTGGGCAGCAAACCTCCAAGTCATCCATAGCTCGATTGATGACGACAGCGATGCAGGAGGCATACAAGGTGAAACGTAAGGATCCGCCGCAGGGCATGCATGTGCATGCTGTAAGAGCTAAGGTGACTGCAGTCGCGTTCCGGCTGCAGGCTCCCTGTCAGGGGATCATGAGGGCGGCAATATGGGCCAACCCTTCGGCTCTTTGCAAGCACTACTGCTTGGATACCAAAGCCAAAGCTGATGCAGCATTCGGCCACTCGGTGCTGCGTAATCGGTTTGCCTAGAAGTTCAGGCTCTCCTCCCCAGGGCATATTGTCAGTTGTAATCTCCCATATAGAATGGAGGAAAGGGGACGGGACGTAGGAGTAATTAAGTGTTACTCACTGAGTAACTAACTTACTCCAAGTACATAGTCTCCTTTCCTCCATACGTCCCACTAGCCATTCCCCTATAAGACCAGTAGGTTTGTTAAAGTGTAATACAGCCAATGCGTCACAAGGGGACTGAGGTGTGGCGCCGGTGGGTGGGGTTATGGAAGGCCACGCTCCCAAGGCTGTACCCCCATGCGCCAATACATTTTAAAGGGAAATGTCTTTTTCTGGTGGAAAAAAGGTTCCATTCCTGTCCCTAATGAGGGACGCCCATACAGGATGGAGGAAAGGGGACTATGAACTAGGAGTACGTTAGTCACTCCGATGAGTAACACTTAATTTCTTCATTGTTGCAGAACCTCATCACGAGTTGAGCGGTATCCTTGCAATAAATGCGACGGGATACCTCCCAACGCTATTAGCGTTACCGCAACTTGGTCCAACGCAATTTTTGCCAGATCCCGAGTTGCAGTGCCGCTGTTAATCGCCATTTATTTTGAGTCAATAGGACTGTATGGGGCTTTTCAGTGCAATTACCGCTGGCGGTAATAGCGCCAAAAATGGGCAGAAAGCTGGAAACTTACAATATCCAGCTTTCCGCTCAAACTCGCATTTGGGGGTAGCGGTAATGCGGCAGTAATAGCATTACCGCTACATTTTTACTGCTCCGCCCAACCCGTGATTAGGCCCAAAGACTGCTCTCAGCTGTTAAAGAAACAGATACTTGTTGGAACTTTTTGTTTTGAACTGTAAGCGTAGCTGCACATAACTTTGGATTAAGCTGGAAAGACTCTGAGGAAAGAGAATCAACCCTTTGAGTCTTGTAGAACTTTTGTTTGAACTGCTAGGCAGGGTTGCAGGTCGACAGCCAAAAGACATTTCCCTTGTTACATTATATTAGGGCTAAATTGTGAAGGACTGGTTAGGATTTTCGTGTATGAGATTTTTGCAGTGCTACTGCCAATGGTTTTCACGTTATCGAGAAACCATTCCCACGATAACGTGAAAACCATCTGGGAGAAGACCATGTGTGCGGTGTGGGAAAATTTGGGAATTTAATTGTATGTACTCCTGAATATTACTGCATTATAATATTTAGCAGGTACTGAAAACTATCATATTTTTTCAAAATCTTAATTTTATTATTATTTTCTAAATTTTCAATGACACACTTGGACCTTATTACGAGTTGGGCGAAATCATGGTGGTAAATCTGCTGGAATACAACCCAACTGATTTATCTTTACTGCCACATGGTCCAGCAGAATTACTGTTGGATTACAAGTGTCGGTGGCGGTGTAATTCCCCATTATTTTTGAGTGTATTAGACTCAATGGGGCTTTTTTGGCACAATTACTGTGGCAGTAAATCAGTGTTTTTTCGGCAGTGAGTGGCAGAATTTAACTCCAGGATTTTCCTGGAGGTAAATCCTCCCTTCCAGGCCCAACCTTATAATTTGGTATAGTAGTAAAATTGGCGGTAACAGAGTTATATTCTTAATGAGGCTCTTTGACATTGACATCACACAACCCGATATCATGGTGAAATAGCAAACTGCAAACCACCCATCTCATCTACCTCCGTCCGCACGCATCACAATTAACCTGCCATGTTAAACAACAGTTTCTCGCTTGCGCGAGGCTTTAGGTTTTACTGGGCATGTCTTTGCAATGAAGGCTCTTTGCCTTCTGTGTATGAATGCTCGCCTGCACATCTCTCGCTTCTGATGTGGTTCCCTTTTGCTATATGTAAGCGTGTTTTAGGCTCCTGCTTTCTTTGGAAAAGAGGCATTAGCAGACGGTTCATATTACAAGCGTTCTCACTTGACGCAGAGCGTGTGTGAATCTTTGTAGAGTATATTCAACTTCGCTAATTGGATCACAATTTATAATAATGTATATATGATGTATAGCCTCCCTGATAATAACATGAAAGAGCCCAGCTATCATTAAAGGCTTGGATAGTGAGGCTTTGTGCCCTGCTGGCAACATCGTTTAAGTAGGATTCCTTGCTATGTCTGGACCACACCTTCCATTGAAATGCATGCGTTCCTTTGGGTATAAGTGAATGCTGCACAGAGGGAGGAGGGATTCTCACATGCTCCAAAGTCGTTGACTTTTTTTCTGTTATTGCCTTTACTAATAACTTGTTCACCAATTCAACCGAATCATGAGTGGTCATTTTTTCCACCACAAGTTTGGTGCCTTAGACGTCAGATCTCCTCTATCCTAGTACAGGAGCTGTAACAGGCTTTGTTCCTACCGAATGTGTGTGTTGTCGTCGACCCTTACCTACCCATGTCTCTGAAAAATCTAAAATAGCGTTCTGCATTATGGGTAGCATTATGGGTAGCATAACGGAGGACATAGGCTGTGAACCCTTTTTGGGTTTCTGAAATGCCTGTAACAGGGAAGAATGGAGGCTGGTTGTTGGTACCTGAGCCTCCGTATAGATGTGACAGAGTGATCAGTTTGAGCCGTAACCACGAAACAGGCTAGGATCCCCATGCAGACTGAGTTAGGAAAGACCTGGATCTGTATATCGGTCATATCTTGTCTTATCCCTGTGAGAATGGGTTCAGAGCAGTCTGGACAAGTGCCGCTTCCTCTAGGAAGGTATATTCGATGAAGCCAGAATAATGAATTCATGTAACGTGAAGGCATCATGAAGCAAGACACAGACAACAGATTCAAAGTTCAAACAAAAATTACTTTTTTAACTCAAATGTCAGGATGGTGTAAGGCCTAACTTGCCTTATACTAAGGTGGGATTTCCCTACCTAAATATAACAAGGATAGTCTGAGTCAGTTAGTTCAACTTAAAAGTCTGTCTGTGTCCAAAATCTAAACTTGGCCCTCACAACTAAAGCTAAACAATGTTAAGGGATGTCAGCAACCAAAGTAGAAGTGTTCAAACTAAAGTTTTGAGCTTCTTCCAGTTCCAGGCTTGCTCTTGGCTCCCTTCCCCAATTTCAACACAGTTCCACAAAATGGTCTCAGGGATCCCTTCCCCAAGTTCAACACAGTTCTTAAGGCTTCAAATTCACAGTCAATTCTACTTGTGTAATTTGCCTTTTCTTTCCATCACTTGAACACCTTTTAGGCCAGCCAGCTTCAGCCTCTTGACTCCTCTTGGGTTACTCCAAGGAAGGGTTCCTCGGTCTAGGCTCAGTTGGCGGACCACACCGTCCGCCCATAACAGGTTGCGCAACCGATAACCCCAACAGTTCATACTTTCTCATAGGACTTCCTTGACAACACAGGTTTCCTTTCTGCATCTGTTATTAGTCCAATTATTCTTCTGATGCACTTTAATGGCCTCTTGTCTTAATCAACATGTGACTCTGACACACTTTCTTTTGTGTTATTTATTCTGATTACCTCCTTGCTTTTACACTATCCAATATGATTTTGCTGTTCGCACTTTTCAATTTGTTTGCCAGTGCTGTTTCTTTAACTTTATCTTGTTCGCAAAGGCACATCATCTTTCCATTTATGTGATATTCTCATATCTTTTCTTCAATTTAGCAGTTAAACCTATTACATGCTTGTCAGCTTGTTCGGTATTCAATAGTTAATCTTTGGTCTTCCAACCCATTCCTTATTATTCAAAACTTATTTCGTGCTTGGCAAATTGTTCAGTATTCAATAGTTTACTTTTCCGTTCACCAGACCCCTTTATAGTGTATTCCTTCCTGTTCGGCATTAATAGTCACCCATACCATGCTGCTGGAGCGCCCCAGCCTGAGTGAGCCTTCTCTGTCATTCACCAGTGTGTGGCCCCTCCTCCAGGTGCACTGGTTTCCTTTGTGGACTTTTGTTCGCTCCTTTCTCACTTCTGAGGAGCTCCAGCGAGCAGTGCTCGCTCTCTCTCTGGTCTCTCCGGCAGAGGTTCGTGGCTTTTCCGTGTTCCCCACTCCCAACGGGGAACACGCAGCTTCGGCATCTTCTTGGCTTCCCTTCTCTTCTCTATGCGTCCTTTTCACCGGTCCATATGTTGCTCGCTCCACTTCCGATGGCTGTGCTCTTAGGCCCAGCTGCTTCCTCTCTTTGCTGATTCTCACTCTATTTATACAACTGCAACCATTTAACAGGTTACTGGTGTGAACACTCAGTTTTACTTCCCTGACCATAGTTATTGGGACATGCCTTACCCTCATAACACTCCTCAGGCCTCTTCCTCGTCCCACTACCAGAGTGGGGAAATGAGCTGTTAGTGCTCACTATTCTAAGTCGCCTCTTCCTCGTCTTAGTACTATCATTGTATAAATCAGGGTAAATGAGGAAAGATGGTTTACATTTGTTTCGGGAGGATAGCTCAGAGACAACGTGCTTGTCTTGGAAGCAAGACGACGCAGAGCAACACAGGTTCGATCCCTGGGTCTGCGCTTAGATACCTCTGGTTATTAAGCACGTTATAAATAACCAATTACAATTGCAACAGCCTATTAAGACAGGAGGTGGGTAAAATTGTTTCTCACTAGGAAAGGGGGGATACCATGTCTCGTCTGTGGATATCCTCTCCCCAATCCCAAATGACCCTCTACCCAGGTGATCCTTGCATTTCCACCCCTAGGGCAAGGATGCAAAAGTGATGGCCTTTCTCTGCCCACCTGAGCAGAGGATCCAAGGGGAGTTGGTGTGAGGATACCCTCGGGTATTACTCTACGCCCTACCTATATAACTTCGAACATTAACAATTTGTTCCCTCTGTCTGTATATAAAATATTGGGCTATTCAGCCTCTATCCTATTTTCCTCAAATTATTTCAGAAACAACAAGACAATGTTCATTCGCCACCATATTCTCCATCCTTCATTTACCATATGGCCCCTTATACCGATCCATTATTTCATTTTTTATTGTGCATTGGTTAAATATAAACGTTTAGCACAGTTAAGAGATAATACATCATCATGTATAAAAATATTTAAGTAATACATTTTTCAACACCAATTCAATAAAATCATTAAGATTCCCATAGAAGAATACACCCACTTACCAGCCCAATAGCGCACCCCTATTAAAATATATATCGATATATAGCAGCATAACAATAATCAAAACCCCCCCACACACTAACACATTTTTGTAAAAACCTATTCCAATACTCTCTCGCTATCCGAATGTTTGAAAATGTCCTTCCAAATCATAGAAGCATCAACCAATACAACTGTGGATTCTGCCCCATATACTGTAGACCAAAATGGATCACTCTTGATATTTTCCATCTTTGTAACGAGGGATGAATACCCTTTAATATATCGCGTTATAAGGGCAGGGCATGATGTTTAAGGTGGCGACTTGATTCAGTTGCATTTTGACACATTCTACATACACCTATATTGTTAATCTTTTTGTTCCATATATCAGTAAGGTCCCTAGTCGGTAAGATATTAAAACGTAGGTATACTATAAAACGTTTAAGTTTGACTGAGCATAATTTCATAAGGTACCCTCGTGGTTTAGAGAAGACAAAACTCTGTGAGTATGCCAAATATCTTTTCTTTGTATGTAAAGCATCAATATTACAAGACATACCCCATGATATGGCCGCCTTTTTTATTTTTATTTCATAATTGGGATCTACCTCCAATATATCATTATCAAACCCTAACTCCTCAAGAAATGAGGCAGCCCGATCTTTCAGATCAAGTACAAATTGATTTGTTTCCTTGTCTTTCAATTGAGAGAAAAAAGTAATCTTAGCAAGGAATTTGAGTTCAAGTTACATTGCATTATTTTTGTAAAGAGAAGGACCCTCTGTACTTGCCACAGAGTATGAAGCGAGCTCTGCCCAAACTCTAGTCTGATCGCCTCCACCGGAACCCCTTGCAGCATATTGATGACCGTACGTAATATTTTAGCCTCTATGCGGTTTAGCCAGCTCACCTGATCTACGGGCAAAACGACCATTGCATATAGGATACCAGAAATAATAGCTGTGCGATATATTTCTAACAGTCATTGTATATGGACATTGTGGATAATATACTGTCTAGCAGTCGGCCACTTATTCCAGTTTTTATTTAACACGTATTCACCATAGTATGACATATGGGGGTTTATAATAACTGGGAATCCCAAATATACATACGCCTTAGCATTTTCCATTGACTGATTTTTTTTTTTTTAATTTAATTTCCATACCCCTATGGTCTTACTAGTAGCCCACCCACCCCCAAGTACATGGTTTTGCCTATGTTGATACCATCTAATATTTATCTGCATAATTCGCCATTGCTTTCAAGAACCGCTGCAGTCCGATCTCAGTTTGGTCAAATAGGAAAATGTCATCGGTATAGGCGAGCGAGGGGCAGGGGATGCCATTAATATTAGGTGGGAAATTTCATATTTTCGTAAACTCTTGATTTATATCTGCAGTGTACAAATTGTAAAGTAGAGGGGCCAATCCACATCCCTGTTTATGGCCCCTATTTGTATGACTATATTTAGTATTTGCTCTGATGTATTTAAGCAGACCGTGATCGAAGTGTGGGTGTACAGTTGTTGTATAAAATACAGTAATGTCTTAACAATGCCCATAACGTTCAGCTTGTTCCAAAGGATTATACGCGAGACCAGGTCAAAAGCCTTACTAAAATCAATGTAGCAACAATCAAGATTAGGCCTACATTTATCGTTTGTTTGTGCAATGAGGTACTGGAGTATAGATATCTTTGTAATAATATTATATCCCGCCTGAAGGGGACTCAATAGATTATTTCCATTTATGCAGCTTGTACGTTTTTTCAGTATGACAGTAGCAAAGTGTTTTGGCTGGAATCATTCATCGCCAGGATTCGGTATTTATTTGGTTTTAACCTATCTCCTTTTTTAAATATCGGTACAAGAACCGCTCTACACCAACTAGCCGGTAATTTCGCAGAGCTCATTATTTGTACAAACAAGCCATTTAGTATTTTTGGCCAAAGGTGAGGATCAGCTTTCAATAACACATTCAGTATTGCATATGGGTCTGGGGCATGAGAGCTCTTCAGGTTAGATATGATAGTGATTAAGCTATTCACATCAATATCCCAAGTTGACGAGTCGAGCACCAGAGTTGGTATACCGTTTTCTTTACTTATCTTATTATCATAATATATGGCTTCAACATGTTTGCACCAGGTATCCTCTGGTATTGAATTACGTTCAATAGGTAACAAGCTCATTTTATAGGCATTAAACAGGGACCAGAACTTTCGGGAGTTATTAGCTGAAAGCCAGGTAAATAAGCGAATCCAGTTTGTTGTGTTCATCGAGCTTTTATGCCATTCCGTCCAATTTCTGTACCTTGTGTTTGCACTCTTAATCATTTCCACTTTAGCTCCACGGCTGATGTTTTTATCTCTTTTATTTTGCTACAGACTTTTCGATGGGAGCACTTTTGTTTGGCAATGAATGGGTCAAAAGCGAACCCCTTCCCCTTCGTTGTTATAGGTAATTTTTTTAATATTAGTTAAACTATGCTTGATTTTATTTTTGAGCATAGTGTCTAGTGCCCAATGAGTCTTTTAAAGACGCAACAATATCAAAATCGGTTTTGTTTAAATGATCATTTATTTCTTTGATATTCGTCTCAGACCACAATAGGCGGTTACCTTGATAATTAGGTCTGACATTTGTTTCTTGGTACCGATTTGTGTAAGGGCCATCACAATACATTACCCAACTCAGAATTGCATGGTCACTTAGGGAGTTAAACACTGTCTTAATAGGGGTGCAATTTAAAGTCAACACCTGGGAACAAAGGACATGATCACTATGTGACCTGTGCACTCCATCTGACCAAGTAAAAATATGTTGACCCTTAATGGAAAACTCAAAGGGCAGAGTAGCAAGATCCAAACCTTTCACAAAACTAGGCCAAGGCAATTTAGATACTCTTCTATTGTACATAGCACTGCTGAGGCTGGCTGTGTTACAGTCACCAGCAATCATTATTAAGCCCTGGCCATTTAAGTATCATTAGCTTGTCTGATAGCACAGCGAGTAGAGCGCTCGCTTTGACATCTTTGCAGAGCCTGCTGATGCAGGTTCGAATCCCGGCAGGGCCAAACTCAGCCTTTCATCCTTCCGAGGTCGATAAATGAGAACCACACACCGTGGGTAATGAGCAGCGCTCAGATATCTGACGGTTTGTAGCGCTATATAAATGCTAAATTATTATTATTATTATTGTTATTATCATAGCCACAATGTCCATATGTATCAGTTTTGTAATGCCGCCCCCCTCCTCCCCCGGGAATCGTAAACATTACATTGTTTAGAAGTATTGGAGGGACTGCCTTAGCGTTAATTCTCATGCATGCATTAACCTCTAGTGGAGGTTAATGCATGGTTATAGACAATCTGAAAACCATATAGAACGGTTTAGTACACCAGGTCTCTTGAAAGAAAAAGACATCAGCACGGAGTAGAGATTTAACCCCATCCGGATGTACCAAAAAAGACAGATACCTTCTGGTATTCCAAGCAATAATCTTTACACTATCATCTTTGGTCACCAGTCAATTTGGTCAATGCTTGATAACTTCCGGAGACCATGTATGTCCATCACATATGTCTGTGTTTATTTTCCAGAAGAAAGTTAAGTAGAGCCTTTTTATCTGATTTTTGCATAACTGAACTGTAGGACGCGGTGGGTCTTGGCATTTTAGAGTCTGGTTGACTTGACAAGTCTTTTTGCTTTGCGGCATATACTTAAGACAAAGCGTAGTTCAGCAAGCTTTGCCACATTCATTTTGAGTAGAGCCACTGCCAATGTAGAAGAGAATTCGAACAAGGCGCAATTGGACCTGCTTCTGACATTAGGTAACTTAATCAATTTTAAAATGGGCTGTGTTCCAAAGGCTTGGTTTCCACAGGAATTACCAATCTACTCTGCTCAGCAGGGACCTCTTTAGTTAGAACCTTTTTATTCCCCTTGCATGTCGTTAAGTTGCGATTCCTCTTGGTCGGGGTTATTGGGCGAGCTACTTAACCTAGGACCAAAAGAACATTTAGTAGCAGGAGCTTTTTTCAGCCAATAACAATAATCCGGGTTAAGGCAACAGCATGATGAGAGCGGATTTTGTAGTTTTCCCTCTGTGCTTGTCATATTGGGCGGGTCTACAGCAGTTGCCTTACTGGGGTGATTGGAACTTTGGGGCCCTTTAAGAAAAGCTTGGCGTATAGTGCCATCAGTCAGGGTTTTAGAACTCACGTTGCTTCCCCCCACCGTTGGCTATTTTTAGGAAAATGTAAGGCCTTATTAGAAGGGTGCATTGTTGTATTAGTGCGTATAGGGGTCAGGCTGATTTTGCAATTTTAGATTTTTTATTCTCAGTAACAGTATGTTTTCCCATGTATTTATTAGCTGAAGGTGGGAAAAAAACGTTATTTTTTGCTGGACCTCAGCATTTTCTGTTGCATGTATATACGAGCAAGGGGCAAGTAATGTCATATCACTTTCAGAAATATTGGTACGAGTGAGTGAGGATACTTTCATTTTGGTGTTATTAGGTGCTGTTTTTATTACTTCTGGCATTCTTTCCATATCTTTCACCATATTAATAAGGGTTGTCTTAATGAATGCTTGCTCTTTAGCTGTAGTGGCTGTCAACAGCTCTAATGCATCAATTTTTGCAACCAAATGGTTGAAATCCTTCCCAGAGAAACCTTCATTGCATTGCTAATCAGTTTCCCCATTTGTAAAACTTACATCCTCATCCATGGAGTTTGTAATGGAAATCTAGGAGTCGTCGGATGTAGAAGCCAGCGCTGTAAGATCCAGAGAATAAGATAGATTAATATCGAGCACATCCGCCCCAGCATCTTTCGGTTCTAATTCCCCCTCGCCCCCAATGAAGCTGACCCACAACCAATTTGAATAAAGAGTTATTATTGTCTATTGTGTCAGATAGAGAGTGATTCAAAGGAGTTTGTTCAGTTGTAATAGGCATGTTCAGGATAGCAGTTTGTTTTTTTGTACTAAAAAAGCTAGTAATGGGAGTCTGAGACTTTGCTGCAGGGTCATGTTTATTAGGGTCCTTAATGTCAATGGTTGCTTTTTCCATTTTAACCAAGCTTTTTTGCTGCACCTCCAGTCAGCTGTCTTTTGGCACTGCGCAACGTTGCTTTGCGCATTTCGATAGGGTAGATCAGAAATGCAGAGCATATTCTTGCAGTACAAAAGCTTACCTAATAAGTGCAGTCCTCCTTTACACCAGAACAGCAAACACTAAACACTCCTCCAAGCTCCGGAGCACAAAAGCACACACTGGCGCGTCTAATCCGGGATTTGTGGAAATGAGGGGAGATCAGGCAAGCACTAAGACTAAAAAGTAGGAAAGGTAAAGCAATCGGCCCCACTGGAGTAGGAAAGCTGTGTCTTGCAGGTAGGTAGAAACAAGCACACCCGTAAAATAATGCTAGTAACACGGGTGCTCAGCATGGCACATTAAGTACTCCAAAACACTCCAAATCCTGAGCACTGTTACTAAAGAAAACCAAATGAAGTCACTGGTAGATTGGATAAAGTCAAAGGCAACTAGAAAAAGTGCATAACAGAGAAAAAAAACAAATAAATTAACTCAATGTAATTCAGTAATTGTTTGTCGGCAACCGAGTAGGAAAAAGAAGGCCGGAATTCTTATAGCTCTGACTCCAGTAATTAGGTGCCATTCGTGCTACTTCTGCAAATCCAAGTTAGGAGGCAGGTCTGCCTCAGAGTCAGCCTGCGAAGTAAATAGAATGCGTAGAACACAGAGAAGCGAGGTAACTCGCACAAGAAATTGGTCGTCTCAGGTCAGTGTAGCAGGCACCCGATAAAATCACACACCATTTCTTGTAGTGATCTGGACTATCCTGTGCTCTGTGGGGGTGGGTGTGGGAGAGACTACGGCAGGATATCTTTAAACTTGCGTGCTTTATGTAGAATCGATATCGAAGGCTCAAACCCGCAGTCGCCTTAGCGCTTTGTTTACATACCACTACAGCAGCTTTGCTTTGGCTTTCTGCAAAGGGTCCAGGCCACACTCTCCACGGACCACCAATGACCACTTGCCACACCACTTAGCCGCTCCGCGTACCACGGTCAGAGTGAGGGTTTTGAAGTCTATACAAGCTGGTCAGGTCAATAGCCACTACTCAATAATAGAGGCTGAAGAAATACTCCACTCAAAACCACCAATGACCACTTTGCCACACCACTTAGCCACACCACTTAGCCGATCCGCATGCTAAGGTCAGAGTCCTCTAATATGGTGATCGAATGCACAGTGTCTAAATAGAGACCACACTTAATGGTCTAGTCTTTATTTGTCAAAAAATGGGGTAGCAGACGCCCCTCCCCAGAACGAACATGGCATGATAACCTGTTCTGTGTTTTTTTCCCCACTTTTAGAGTTCTCAGCCATCGCTTTTTGCTCACTCTACTTTTCACAGATGGGAAATATCCATTTGCATATCAGTCTTTGTCCCGCCCACATGGGCAGTCCAGCACCGAAATGCTATGGCAATTCTCTTCTGAACAAGAGTACCAACAGCAACTCCATACACGTGTTTCAGCCTTGTTGGGCCTCTCTGAGCACAGTGAGCAGGTAGTCCACTTCTGGGTTACCCCAGGTAACTCAGGGTGACCAACCCAAAGTTCCTTGCAAATATATTGTACCGCCTACCTGAACTTAAAATGTCAAATGTTTGTGGTCCTTAATCTATGTATGTCCACTTATGTATTGTCTCTGGTGACTGTTCCGTTTACTCCCCTCCATAAACTGGTCAGAATGTCCCTCAAACTCACACCATTGTAAGCCGCTCACTGCTTCCCAACAAATCTGATTTCTTATCTAGTGTACATTCTTTTGTGATAAAAAGAGCATTGTTCCTCCTGGTGTGTATATATATATATAACAAAATAAATATTATGCTAACTGTATAGTTTCTTTAAACTGGAAATGTTCCTTAATGCCCCTCAATTATTTCTTCACTTGTTTGTATCATGAGACCGACCCATAAGACGACGCTCTAAAATAGTGTCCAGAATCCTTCCTGAACTGAATTGAATCCAAGGTTCAAAATGAGTTATTTTATAAACATTTCATTCTCCTGTATTTTAGTTGGTTAATTTCAGGAGAAATACTCCATGTTCTGTCTATACTTTATGCTTATTTTGCCAAAATCAACATGTATTGATTTTACTGGCATTTCCAAAACTTTGTATACATGATTTATTAATTATACTTATTTAATTGCAGTGAGTTGCACCTCTAAAACCTAAATCATTTTAGCACTATGTTATTGTTTTCTAAAACATGTTGCTTTATTAATTTGTAAGTTGTCTGTCTTCTCGACTAATGTCTTGATGTTTGTGATGAGTAAATGTATTGTCTTATGCCTTTTCAACCTTTATTTAAATGTACCCCTATTAAATGTTGGTTTAATAAACCTTTGTCTGGACTAGTGCTTGCATATAAGTTGTACAAAAGGCATATTCTTTGAATTGGTTTGTAGGCTTCTCCAGATGGCTGGGTGCAGCTGTTCAATACATTTATTTTCTCAATTGCTTCTCCCTGATGCTGGGAGTCGGGGGAAGGCTCGGCCTCTTTGATACTGACCTAATCCCTGGAGTTCAGCATAGTTGCACATGCAGGGCGTTTAGAGCCTTTTAATCTTACTAACCCCCTCCCCAAAGTGCAACATCTCCCTAAAATAGATTGAAGGTGACAGCTGTACAAGTTGCAAAGCGCGGTACCTCGAACGTTGGAGAGACATCCCTGTTAGAGAATATAAAACCATCTAAAATCCCCATCTTAAAGAAAACCAATATCTTTACCTGGATGAAAGATGGAGATTTTCTTTTTGTTCTCTTCTTCTCATGGTTTAACCTTACTGCAGACCCACTTATTCCTCTAGACTGCTTTGATTTGCGCCCCAGGCATTGCCCTGTCACTCTACCCCATTGTATTTATTGCTGTTCTGTTCAGGTGGCTGCCTCCTGTGTGGTTTGGTTCACTGGCATATGCTAACTCTACTCTAGGCTACTGTTCCCTAGTCTGGGTTAGTGTTTACCTGCTATGTGCTTTGGTGAATGTCCTCTGAATCTGCTGTGACATCCTTTCTAATCCTTGTTCCTGTCTACTTCCTTCTTGTTAGGCCTCAGCTCCTTGGGTCCAGGTCTGCCTCACTAGATATTACATTACATTTGTTATGCGCACTATTGACCTTCGGGCATTAAGGCGTGGACTACAGAGAAGGACAAACAACACCGACAAAGTAAATCAACGATAAAAGGAGAGGTCCAGGAGGCCTTAAAGGAGATTTTGTGAGATCTCCAGTCAGAAGACAGTACCGTACGAAGTATCCACATTTTTTTTAGAGATGTCAGGCGAATAAGAGGGTCTTCTCTCTCCTCATTTTTATGAAGGAATTGGAGTGACTCTTTTCAAACCAACATGGATGGATGTTCATTCCATTTTCTGCCCACTTAGCTGCACAATGTGTAGAATAACGCTTTGAGACTCTCCCGGTCCTGTTGTAGCAAGCAGTAATCCCTTTCAGTCCCATGTTTGCACACAATTCAATCAACCACTGACACTCTGATTACACATTTTATTAATTTTAATGTATTTTCAGGATTCATTTTACTACAAAACATTTTCAGTCATAAATTTAAAACAGCTTAATTCAAAGCCGCTGAAATCACTTTGTCTAGTCCTTCTTGTTGGAGCTGGAGGTCTGGAGATATGGGGAACTGTGGGGGAATGGGCCAAGAAAATGTGTGACTTAAAAAAAGGCATAGACTAGCAGGGTTCGGCGCCTGCACACACTATCTCCTAGTTCTTGAACATATGGAAGCTCGGGAATGGTGGAACTTTCTTTTGGTGATTTGGTCTCTGCACCGGGATGTCCTTCCCTTATCTATATATGGCTGGATGCTGACAGTGCTCTTATCTTCACAGGTGTGATCTGCTTCTCTGTCTCCTGGCTGTTGTTCCTGAATGAACAACGTCTTGTACTGGAACACACTTTCTCCTTTTATCATTTCACTCCTTGCATTTTCTCTGCTTCTTTAAGACCTCCTTTCATTTGATTCTTTGCTTGCTAGGTCTTATACATTACATGAAAAACAGACTGCCAAGATATCCACACTTCCTGTTATACCTAACAATCAACATGTATGAATTAACAGATCATAAACAGGAAGTAATAATTACTAACATTCCATATCGAGTTATATATTCTTCACATATAATACAAAAAAATCATGTATACAAATATTTGTTTACAACCAAGTCATGCACATACACTAATTTACAAATACACATCTATAGATACCTTACAATTAAATAGATCACTTATTTCAATTTCCTTTAACACATTTTTACATACTACAAAAACATGTGCAATGGATTCTAATTATCACCCCTAGACCAATTAACAAACAGTTTTCATTGCTCACAAAAGGCCTCATCACGAGTTGGGTGGTATACCGGCTGGGATACCGCCCAACTTTATTTGCGTTGGCGCCAACTGTCCAGCGGTATTACTGCTGGATCACCGGTTGGGCCCTAACTGTTACTCCCCATTAGGTCTTTTGGAACCAATGGGGAATGTTCAGCTCAGTTACCACTAGTAATACTGCTGGCGGTAATTGTGACGAAAATGGCCATTTGTCTGGTGTGTTTACCCTCAGCTCTGAGCTTGGGGTAAAGACGGCAGACTCCAGATTGGGCAGACCCTTAAATGCAGTAGTAACACTGTTACTGCCGCTTTTAAGGGCTACTGCACAACTTTGATGAGGCCCAAAGTGTGACTTTGGCTTTTAAGCGATGGCCTTTGTTCCTTGCATGCATGCATGTTTTAGTCCTTGATGCCTCTAATTGCTGGACCTTATTCAGGGGACGACTTGATTGTAATCACTTTTTTCTTTCTTTTGTTTATATCATATCTTTATATCATTGTGCATCGGTTTACACTTAAACCTCGGCCAAATACCATCAAAGAGTTAAATTATTGTATACTCAATCTAACTCTCTAAAACAAAAACATTTAAAAAAACATACACAATCCCAAGTAATCCTATGATGCAACCAACATTATATTTTGAAGTGCTAATACTGCAATGTCTAACAAAATCTTTTGAGCATTGAGAATCTGATTTCAGAACTCATTTGTCTGCAAACTGGAAGCCTGATAAACACATTTCCTCAGCCAATGTTCCCGCTGTGCAGACAACACATTGAACTTAATCGCCAGATGTTTCAAAGTTTCTGTGTCCGCATCACAAAAATGGCATAGTCTTTCCTCCCTCTAAGTCTTATTTCTAGCCCCTAAAACGTACTCGTTAAAAACACATTACATTTTGATCTCATAAAATCAGTGATCTGTTTAATCTAAACCTTTGTAACCGGTGTTTAGGCAAGTAGTAAGAAGCCTCATTATAAGCTTTCACATCAGCCATGAATGGTTAAATAGACGGTAATTCATTATGCGTTCTCCATTATTAATCCAATCCCATTCATACATTTTATTTTAAAAAAATTATTTTATACAGTTGTACAACAACTTTATAAATAATTGTTCCATTTCAAACATCATAAAAAAGAATATTGACTTATTAAAACAGTACATCAAATATTGAAACCCTTTTTATCCAAAGCAACGAAAAATGATCGATGCAGCTTTCCAAATTCCAACCCATGAATAGCTGCCATACCTCTCAGCGCAGTTAGACGTAGTGAGTCGAATGCTTTACAGTCCATTAAGTGTTTAGTGGATTCAACACAGTCTTTTGCACATAGTTGGCATAGCCGTTCGCACCGATGGATTGTTAGCCAGGCCCCAGTGATCTCATAGGACTTCACGCTGTTAAACTTGATCTTGATGTAGTCCCAGCTCACATTGTTTCCAATAAAAAAACTCAATGTATCCCAGCACCCTGGTTTGTGTGTTCTAATATTCAAGAAAGCCAGTTGACCGAGATTTGCCTGCCTACTTAGTTTTAAAATACTCGAATGTGAGGCCACCAGGGGGTGCACAGGCTATGGCAGCCTGAGTTCCGAGCTCCCGCCGAAGCTGGTCCGAAAAGGGGATTGAGCCCCCCCCCCCCCCCAGAAACCCCCCAACAGGAACAAACCAGAGAGACAATGAGGTGAACCCCCAGGGCACCCCCGACCGAAAGAGCGTCGAACGAGGACCCCTGTGAGCCGGAGTACGGGACCCGTTGATCCAGGAGAGGAGCGGAAAGAGATTAGAGCGGTTGAAGTAACAAGGGAGGAGCCGTTGGATGCCGGGGCCGAGATATCCTGCCTGCGTGTCCGACCCCCCCCCCCTCCCCAGCCCTCTGCCTGCTAGTCCCGGAAGATTGCAGGGGGACCAGCCGCCGATGCCCACTTTATAAGAGGACAACGTCGGAGTGTGGAGAGAGCTTCTCCCTGTTCGGGGGAAAGTGGCACTAGAGTCCCAGGCCCGAGGTTGGTGAGGACGCGTTGTCCCAGTGCAAGGATACGGGGGCATGCAGCGGGAGCGCCGGGGCCCTAATTTATGAAACCCCGCTAGGCCCAAGGAACGGAGCAACCGTGGGCCTTGGTGCGCAAGTCCATCCGGGCGTACCCCGTCCTGGATTGGGTGGGGGAATAGGAGGGTTGGAGGCCAAAACTGCAGTTAGACCGGACGACTGCTGATCCCGGCTCCAGCGAGTCCCCTCTAGAGGACGCCCAGATTGATCAGAGATCCGGGCAGGGTGTGAGGGCCTGAAGCACGGCAACCTGGCTAACGGCCCCTGTGTGGGGCACCTGGAGTGACGTGAGGCCCGAAATTGATGGGTGACAATAGTGGAGGTGCAGGGATCTTGTGACCAGGCTCCATGTAGGTGGTGGCCCCTGGACCCCAGCCCAGGGCGTGTGCCAGCCCAGATAGCAATCGAGTGGGGTGCATTGACTTCCGGAGAGGACTGGGAAGTACAACCGTTGGATCCCCCCCCGTGAGTGAATGCCCAATGATACCGTCTCCACAGACCACATTGATCATACCACCCCCCCTCAGGAGTGTAAAGAGGGTCTAGGACGATTCCGTAGAACAGACAGGGTGAGAGGCCCCCACCTGATGTTGGTGGGGCGTGTGCCAGCCCAGAGGTGAACCATCCAAGGCTGAAAAGATAACAATAAAAGGGGTGAAACCCCGCCCAGACCCCTCCCCCGTAGTCCATTGGCCAGAACCGTCTAAAGAACATAACGCGGTGCCTGCAAGGGACACCCCTATCTCCCCTGGACGGCGGCAGACCCTACGGTGGGGCGTACGGGGAGGCCAGATGAGCTGGCAGAAAACCCTGCAAGAATACTGCTATCAGGAGGTAAGAAGCAATAGCAACGGCCTGGACCGAGACAGTGGAATGGCCCAGTCAGAGACCTCGTCGCAGTCCACCACAGTTATGGAAAAGGGCTTCGCCTCAGTGCTGCAAGAAATTAGGGACACGAGATCGGACATTGCCCAAAAAATTGAAAAAATGTATCAAAGGGTGGAGGACAGGCTGTTACAGCTAGAAACTAACCAATCGTCATCTGCGACCCAGGAGGTACAAATAGGCATGAGGCTGTCGGCCCTGGAGAGGAGGGATGAGGAGAGGGCCAGGCAAATGGACGATTTTGAGAACAGGGAAAGGAGGAATAACCTCAGAATTTTTATGGTCCCGGAGACGGAGGGAGAAACGGAGAGAGATATAGCCCGGGTGGTGAGAGAAATTATCAGCCTCCTCTTTGCGGATGAGATAACAGAACCAACGTTCGACCATGTGCACAGAGCGGGGGGCCCCCGGTCCATCTTGGTCCGGTTCCATTACTATATGGAAAAGGCGAAGGTGCTGTAGGAGGCCAGGAAGGCTCGGAAGATCACATACAACAATGCGCAGGTGTCGATTTTTCCAAGATCTCTCCACGTATACACTGGCCAAACGCAGAATGTGCCGCCCCCTAACGCAGCTGCTGAAGGAGAAGGGAGTGCGCTACAGATGGGGCTACCCCTTCTCCATTTCATTTGAATATATGGGTCAGCGGACGACTCTGGTCACAGAAGATGACATAAGGGGAGCCATCCAGGACTATGTGATGGAACCGATCCCCCGGAGGCGACCTACAGGGATGGCAGTGGAAGGTGCAATTGGACTCGGGTCACCGGGAGACAGGAGAAGGAAGACAAAATTGAACACATCGTCACCGACGAAGGACAGAGAGCGGAACGACCCGGAAGGATGAGGAGCGGACCACCCCGACCTATAATGGAGTGGGTGATGAAGATCCTGGGGACCAACCAAAGAAAAAGGTCCCCCTGAACAGCAATTATAAGGGGAATACCGAGGGTGCGACAGGTTGGGGGAAGGGGGGATCAATGAGGAGAACATTTCAATGATAGCCTAGCTGAGGTGGGCTGGCTGGCGGTCCGGCCAAGTGCCGGCAATGGTTGAACTATTTGGCTGGACACCGGGGAGGGAGGAAAGGGGAAAGTTGGGGTTGTTAAATTTGAGATTGGGAAAGGGGGGCAGTTGCGGAAAAGTTTAAGGCCCACTGTTAGGGAGAATTCTCTGTTTAGGCTGAATTTCCTAACCTAGTGAGTCCCCCAGCAGCTTTGCTAGATTTGGGGTTTATTTTTTTCTCCTGCCAAGAGTGAGACTCTTTTACCCTCACTCTTGGGCATGATTTGAGTGTGTTTTTTTGACTCTAGATGTGTTTAATGGGCTATGGGGTCTTTTATTCCATAGGGCTTCAGGTGTTTTTGTGATGTGTGTTACACAGCACCCTCAGTGCAGTAACACAGGGGTGTCATAGGGACCCCGAGTATAGACTCCATACCCTGGGACTGACTACTGTCTCCCAGGGCATGTAAAGTCACCATTGACTTTACTAGTCTTGAATTCTGAACAGAACCAGTACAAACCATCATATTGTGGACGTACTGGCTGGGGCAATTCGATTGCCCCGGGGTCTGTTAGTCGAGGGGGCACGTCTCCGTCCCCCCTGATCGAGTTTTGGCTGGTGGCAGTGGATACTACTTTTTATATTCAACCGCAAATATTTCTCTATGGGATTTATGGGAACATACCGCCGGTTTATTTAATTAATATTAATTCTCCGGTTGGTATTTTTTGCCAAAACTCGGTTCTAAAATGGCGTTTGTGTTCTCTTCTGTGACTCCAACCCAAGTCGAGCCCTTTGTTCCACTTTTTGGCGGGCTTCTCCACAGAAGCCCTCCAAAGTGGTGCCACTCTGTCTGGGGTACTTAGGAGGGGTGGAGGGGGATTTAGGCACCCTGGACTGAGTTGCCTAGGCAACGCAAGTCGCACTCCATCCTGATTGGCCCAAGTGGTGAGCCGGCCGGCTTACCACTTAGCATGTTTGAGTGACAGCTAGGCTGAGTGAATGGGGGTTTTCTGCATAAAAGCAGGGCTTTGAGGACTGGAACTTCAGAAGTTGCCACAGGACCTAAGAATCCGACGAGGGAGAAGCTGAGCCGACCTGCCACGACGACACCACCAGTGGAGCCCTGTTGGACCGTCTCACCACTTTTCCCAACGACAGAGGAGATCTCCCGCCAGAGAGTCTTCATCCTTTGACTGGTGGGGATAACCAGTTTCACTGTCTTTTCGTCTTCCCGACGCATCTCGTGGCCACCTTGCCTGTGCCAAGCACCCCGGCAACCGGAATACCACGTTTTACCACGACCGCGAAATAAAGGGTAATACCTTTAACCGGAAAACTCTGCGGCTGGTTTCTTCCCTGGCAGTGCAACGACCTTCATCTTTCCTCCAAGTCGAGATCTTCTCTTCCCCTGGACGACGAGACTTGCACCCACTGCCAGGAACAACTGCCACCGCTGGAGGATCCTTCCCACTTAAGGTACCGTGTCCCGCCTGGCTTCCCTTGCCACCAACTGTACGGGATTAGATTTAGCCCCCGGCTTTCGAACCTGGGTTAGCCTGGGACACCCTGGCTAAACTTTTCTGAGCCTCTCTAAACTCTTTTCAAACTCTCTGCAAGACTTTTTAAGCCTAGTGTAACTGTGTGATCTTGGGCGCATTTGTGCTCTGCTCTCTAAGAGTGGGCCCAGCATATGTACTTTGGCTCACAAGTGACTTTTGCTCTTCTGCCTTGCTAATAGTGTTCCTAAATCTTAGAGTGGTGTACCTTTCCATATTCTGTCTTTTTCCCCTCCCTTCTTCATAAACTCATTGGAGTGCCATGTAGTTAAGCGCTCACCTCTGTATGGAAATAAGTGGTGTTAACTAAGACTTATCCGATAAGGAACAAGGGTTGTATATATTATAATAGTAACTGTGTTTAGAGTGTTTTACAATAGGAGTGCTGGAGTGTTTCAAACAGTGTGTTTTTAAATAAATAATTATATACTTTCATACCAAAGCTCTGGTCAGTGTTTGAGGATCCTAGACGCGTGAGGGATCTTGGGTACAGTGGACGTCACACTAGGGATAGGATTACTGGCACGCCTGTGTCGACGCCCATTTTCGAATTTCGAAAAACAAACTGTAATACTCCGCAGCTTCCACTAGATGTCGGCCTATGCACAGCATGTGAATCTAAGCAGATACAAGCATCAGAAATACGATTACGGTGAGTAATGTATCCCATATACTTTCATACCAAAGCTCTGGTCAGTGTTTGCTTGTATTATTGTGTCTGAGTGCCTATTGTGTATACTTTGCATACTGCCTAACTCTACTTGAGGGAAGTCTGACTGCTCAGCCACAGCTACCAGGTAAATCTGGGTGGTACAGACTGCTACCAAGTGGGTTTACTGCTAACACCTGTAGTCCTAAATCTTTTGCAGTGTTCCCAAAGGGAACTGCACAGGGTTCTGCCTAACACCCACCCAGGGGGGAAGGAGGAGGGTTGAGAGGGAGTATAGTAAAAGACAAGGAGAGCTGGTGGGGGAATGTGCTTTGAGGATGCTGACCGAGAGAAAAGGAAACCTAGATAATGGCTGAAAATCTGCCTTCCCTGGGAGTGTGGTCCCTTAACGTGCGGGGTCTGAACACCCCTACCAAGAGGTCCTTGGTCTGTAGAGAATTCAGAAGGCCAAAATTGACTTACTCTTTCTACAAGAGACACACTGGAACGGGGGAGGGAACCAAAATTGCAGGGGGGGGGGGTCGGAGAGGTATTCTGTGCATCGCAAAAGACAAAAAAAGGGGGGTGGCCATCCTAATGGCAAGGGATGTGGGCTTTTACAAGGAGGCCATGTTGAAGGACCCGGAGAGCCGATATTTGCTGGTGAGGGGGTACCCTACAGGGCTCTACACTAACTCTTGCAGTGGTGTGCAGCCCAAATGAAGACCAAGCACAATTCTGGGAAGAAATGAGGGACAGGCTAAAGCTATTTGTGTCATCAAAAATGGGGCTCACCTGTGCGTCGAGATCCGATTCGCCGGAGGAGAGGTCGGATCCGGAAAGAGCCGTTGCCGAGAGATCAGGCGTTCCTTTTTTTGTGAAGAGGTAAGGTTTGTTCCGGGAGCTCGCTACAATTGTTGTGCTGAGTAACAGCCACAGACAGAAATGACAATCCCCCTGTGCAGACCACAGAGGGGAAAAAGCCTGTGGCACAAAAAACCCCTATAGATGGAATGGCAAGAAGGCGTGGAGGTGATGGCTTGTCCGATCCAGTAGAATGACTTGAATAGATCAGGTAAGTTGAAACGTAACTATTCTTTCTGCAAATCTGCTCCTGAAGGCTGTTATGATGGAGATCCAGCGGACGAAGAAGAGGCAAAACTCCAAAGGCAAGATGCGAACTGGGATATGTAGTTCGGAAGAAAAAATGGAGGGCGGAAGAGGACTAGAGACAGGAAGATGTGAAACTTCGGTGGAAAAAATAGGAGAAAGAAAACCAAGGGAAATATCAGAGGAAAGGGTAGAAGGAGGTTAAGAAGGTATAAGAAAGAGAGAATGGGACAGGCGCATGAGGTCACCGTACTAACGTGTAAAAAGAACCCCTGCAAGTGGATAACTTCTTACCCCAAGAATGAAGGCACCGAAACGGGAGCAGAGTGGTCAGGATACCTGGGAACTCCTGTAAAGAAGGTAAGGTAATCAAAGGGACTGAAAGAGGCGGAGTAAGAAAAGCGGCGAGCGCCGTGACAGAAAGTGAAAGTAAAAAATGTCAAAACACCCAAATACTGCGTGCAGGTAAAGGTAACAACAGCAGACAGGCTGGAAGAAATGAGCTCAGTTAGAAACGCTACGGAGGGCTTTCAGGAAGAAACGAAGGAAGGCTGGAACTACGAGAGAACCAGAGAGCGAGGAAACCGCAACACAGTTGCAACGCACTGAGGGGGCGTGGTTTCCCTGCATTTAAAGGGGAAGAGATACATAGTTGCAGAGAGAAAGAAACAGGACTAGCGGAGTTTCCACCGGGACCACATCTTCATGAACCTCTTTTCATGACAGTATGTCCCCTTCTATGGGGACATACTAGTTCTATGCCCTTCACGCGGGTTTACCTGGGTGAAGGGCATAGAACTGTCGTAGATATCTGGGGGCGGAGATGTTGGTTACAGGTTCCCAAGAGTCTTCCAGGTGAGAGTATCCTTTCCAATGAACCAAGTACTGTAGTCTACCTCTATGGTAACGGGAGTCCAGAATACGTTCCACCTCATAGACTTCTGGCTCCGGTTTCGTATTTTGCAACTTAAAGACTTTCTTCCGATGGTGGAGATCCGGGAGATAGGTCTTTAACAAGGAGGAATGAAAGACTGGGTGAACTCTGCCTAGCTGAGAAGGCAGTCTGTCGAAAAGCCACCGGATTGATGCGGGCCGTGATGGGGAAGGGACCCAAAAACTTGGGGCTCAACTTGGAGGGATGAGTCCATCTAGGTAAGTATCTTGTTGATAGCCATACCTTATCTCCCACTTGCCATCCTGGAGTCTGAGTGCGGTGAGCATCTGCTTGGAGCTTATATCGGAGACGACTTTCCTGTAAATTAGTGATGGAATTCTTTTGTATCCTAGCAATGTCATCAAGAAGAGAGTCCACCGAAGGTATAGAAGAACTGGGGATGTTACTCAAAGGGAAGGAACGAGGATGACGACCAAAAACACAGAAAAACGGGGACATCTTTATAGCAGAATGAACAGTGTTATTGTATGAAAATTCTGCCATGGGGAGGAGAGATGCCCAATTGTCCTGTTGTTCATTGGCGAAGCAACGCAGATATTGTTCCATGGTTGCGTTGAGTCGCTCCGTTTGGCCGTTGGACTGAGGATGGTATCCGGAAGTAAGAGCTCTTTCTACTCCTAAAAGAGCACATAAAGTCTTCCAAAATGGTGAGGTAAATTGTGAACCTTTGTCCGACAGGATCGTTTCTGGGAGACCATGGAGACGTACCACGTCCTTAAAAAACACTTGTGCCATTTCAGGAGCAGAGGGAATCCCCTTTAAGGGCGAAAAATGGCACATTTTGCTGAAACTGTCTTTAGTGACCATGATCGCTGTGAATCCCTTTGACATGGGAAGATCCACCACAAAATCAGTAGAGACATGAGACCATGGAGTCAAAGGTAGTCTTGGTTGATGTAACAAACCCGCCGGTTTAGATGTGGATCCCTTGCTTCTGGCGCACATAGGGCAGGAATGCACATAAAGGTTGATGTCAGTAAGCATTTTCGGCCACCAGAACATCCGACTTATGAGCTCGGCTGTGGCGGTGACACCTCTGTGTCCCGCTATATTAGAATTGTGACCCCAATGAAGGATTCGTGCTCGTAACCTAGTATCCGGAATGAATAGTCTCCCCTGGTAAAACCATAGATCTTCTTTGGTAGTTAATCGGTTTGATAGACTTCTGGGAAGCGGAAGTAGGGCTTCTGGAGAGGCTTTCTTGACGTCTAGCAAGAATTTCGAAATGACCTGTATAAAACGGACTTTAGGAAACAACACCTCGCCTTCAAAAGGTGGATTATTGAAGGAGTTTGGACTGCGAGATAAACTGTCGGCTAGGATATTCTTACTTCCTGGAAGGTATGTTATGAAAAAATCATATTGAGCAAAGAAGTATGCCCATCGGGCTTGGCGGGAATTCCTGCACTCCATATGTTGTAGCACCTTGAGATTACTGTGATCGGTGCGTATCTCGAACGGATGTCTTGATCCTTGGAGAAGATGTCTCCATTCAGAGCAGGCTTGTTTAATGTCCAACAATTCCTTTTCAATTACGGAGTAATTGATCTCGCTGGGACATAGAGTGCGAGAGAGATATGCGATCGGATGTTCCACTCCATTATGTTCTTGCTTAATCACGGCTCCTAGGGCTCCAGCAGAGGCATCGGTCTCAACAATAAAAGGTCGACTCTGATCGGGTTGTTTCAGGATGGGTGCAGAACAAAAGGCTTGCTTAAGCCCGCAGAATGCCTGTTCTGCTAAAGAATTCCATTCGAACCGAACATCTTTCTTTAATAAGGCTGTGATAGGTAGTACTCGCTCTGAGAAGTTGGCGATAAATCTCCTGTAAAAATTGGAAAGACCTAAGAAGGCTTGTACCTCTTTCACATTGCAAGGGGAGGGCCAGGCAAGAATTGCGGAAACCTTCTTGGCGTCCATCTCTACTCCTTGTTCGGATAGTATAAAACCTAGATAGGGTACTGAAGATACTGCAATGAGACATTTCTCCGGTTTTGCAAACAGCTGATGACGTCTTAGTCGCTGCATGACCTCCGTGAGATGAGCCTGATGTTGGTGAGGGTGTCGCGAAAAAACCAGGATGTCATCTAAGTATATAATACCTGAGACAAACAGAAGGTCAGCAAAAAGGTGGTCCATGAACCTCTGAAAGGCTGCCAGGGCGTTGACTAGGCCAAAGGGCATCACCCGGTATTCGTACAGACCAAAGGGAGTACGGAACGCTGTCTTCCATTCGTCCCCTTCTTTAATCCTGAGAAGGTGGTAGGCACCTCTGAGGTCAAGTTTGCTGAACAAGCGTGATCCTTCTACGGCTTCCAGTATATCCCTTATTAGAGGCATAGGGTAGCGATCCTTCACTGTGATCTTATTCAGGCCCCTATAGTCAATACAAGGACGTAATTCTTTTGAATCTTTTTTGGAAATGAAAAATAGAGACGCCCCAGCTGGAGACTTAGATGGTCGGATGAGACCGTTTTAAAGGTTTTGATCCAAATACTTTTAGTGCTTGTTTTTCAGGAATGGTTAAAGAAAACATGCGTCCAAATGGGACCGAAGAGCCAGGCAGAATGTCAATAGCACAGTCCTCGGGTCTGTGTGGAGGCAAAGCCTTGGGTAACTTGTCTTCGAATACGTCGACGAAATCTTGGAAGATAGAATGGATATTATGAACTGGAAGCGAATCTGATGAGAAGGACGGAAAAGTCACCATAGCTTCTTCCATCTTGTTGGAAACCCCGCTTCGGGAAACTCTGCATCGTTGACCACAGTACTCGGATTCAAATTTCAAGGTGTTAAGAGACCAGTTGATCGTCGGGTTGTGTCTGCGAAGCCACGGAATTCCCAGAATGATTGGCAAGTGAGCTGCTCTTATAACATCAAAAGTGAGAGTTTCATGATGATGGGAGATACAAAGCTGAAGGTCCACTGCAGCCTGAACAATAGGTCCAGAACTTAACGGACGGCCATCCACACCTTCTACCTTCTGTTCTTCCGGTTTATCAACAAGATGGATGCCTTCTTGTTTGGCCCAATGGATATCAAGGAAGTTTCCTGCAGCTCCACTGTCAATAAGGGCTAAGGCATTTTTTTTTGTTAGTTCTTCTTGTATATGGTTGCTTGAAGAACCATGAGATGAGAGTCCTCTCCTGATGTTTGTGCACAAGGTGAGCCTTTGATTGAACCCCGGTAAGCGGCTCCTTCTAAGACCGGGTTCCGTCGTTTCCCCGACGCCGTCGGGGAACCTCAGGACAATCCCTCAACAGGTGAGACTCAGAGGCGCAGTAAAGACATAAACCCTTGTCCCGGCGTCGGCTTCACTCTGTAGATGATAAAGGTCCCCTGGCCGTGCCGATTTGCATCGGTTCTTCCCCAGTACGGTTTGAAGATAATGGTAGGGATGAAGGAGATCCGGATACAGGTATCATTGGGTTTCGACTCTTCTTTTTCTCAGATCTACGCTCCGATATCCTGTATTCGATTTGAAGTACCAGCGTAAAAAGATCAGCCAAGGTAGTAGGTCTGGGTACTCGCGCCAACTCGTCTTTAAGATCCTCATGTAAGCCACTTCTGAATGCTGTATATTGGACCGGTTCAGGCCAATCTACTTCTGCAGCCAGTCGTTTGAAACTCGAGATATATGACAAAAGATCCATTGTACCCTGTTTGATATCAAACAAGGCTTCGCCGGCTGCGATTCCGATCTCTCTTCTCTCAAAAGTCTGTCGAAAAAGCATAGTGAAGGGGTTGTAGTCTTGTAGAATCGGATTATTGGATGTAACCAATTGGGTGGCCCATGCCAGGGCATTTCCAATCATGTTAGAGACGAGAAAACCCACTCTGGTGCGATCTGATGCGTAGGTAGCCGGTCTAAATGTGAAATATACCATACAGGCATCCAGGAACTCCTTAACTCTCTTGGGTGCTCCATCAAACTTCCCAACTGCTAAGGACAAGGGTGGAAGATCAGCCTGATGGGCATCTCTGGCAGCGACTATCTGACGAAGAGTTGCATTTTCAGCCTTAACCCCCTGTACTTCCATAGACAGGGTCTGAACTGCGTTCAGCAACTCCTGGACCTGTTCTGCCGTAGCCATCTTTTGGGCGTTGCAAACTGTCATGAAAAGTGGGGCTCACCTGTGCGTCGAGATCCGATTCGCTGGAGGAGAGGTCGGATCCGGAAAGAGCTGTTGCCGAGAGATCAGGCGTTCCTTTTTTTGTGAAGAGGTAAGGTCTGTTCCGGGAGCTCGCCACAATTCTTGTGCTGAGTAACAGCCACAGACAGAAATGACAATCCCCCTGTGCAGACCACGGAGGGGAAAAAGCCTGTGGCACAAAAAAACCCTATAGATGGAATGGCAAGAAGGCGTGGAGGTGATGGCTTGTCCGATCCAGTAGAATGACTTGAATAGATCAGGTAAGTTGAAACGTAACTATTCTTTCTGCAAATCTGCTCCTGAAGGCTGGTATGATGGAGTTCCAGTGGACGAAGAAGAGGTAAAACTCCAAAGGCAAGATGCGAACTGGGATATGTAGTTGGGAAGAAAAAATGGAGGGCGGAAGAGGACTAGAGACAGGAAGATGTGAAACTTCGGTGGAAAAATAGAAGTAGAAAGAAAACCAAGGGAAATATCAAAGGAAAGGGTAGAAGGAGGTTAAGTAGGTATAAGAAAGAGAGAATGGGACAGGCGCATGAGGTCACCGTACTAACGTGTAAAAAGAACCCCTGCAAGTGGAAAACTTCTTACCCCAAGAATGAAGGCACCGAAATGGGAGCAGAGTGGTCAGGATACCTGGGAACTCCTGTAAGGAAGGTAAGGTAATCAAAGGGACTGAAAGAGGCGGAGTAAGAAAAGCGGCGAGCGCCGTGACAGAAAGTGAAAGTAAACAATGTCAGGAAGAAACGAAGGAAGGCTGGAACTACGAGAGAACCAGAGAGCGAGGAAACCGCAACACAGTTGCAATGCACTGAGGGGGCGTGGCTTCCCTGCATTTAAAGGGGAAGAGATACATAGTTGCAGAGAGAAAGAAACAGGACTAGCAGAGTTTCCACCGGGACCACATCTTCCATGAACCTCCTTTCATGACAATTTGTTCAAGGCACGGTGGTGGTGGTGGGGGGGGATTTTAACATGGTCTTGGACCCAGCCACTAATAGGAAACGTTTGGGTCCTCAGATCACTCGGGCGGTGGGCGAAGCCATGGCACGAAAATTCCAGAAGGTCAACACGGAACTGGGCCTGGTGGACTCAATCCCGAGCCCCAGGACTGGAGATCTTTCATTTACCTACTACTCTGCAATACATGAATCGTATTCTAGAATAGATTACATCCTAGTTGATGAACCCCTGCGCCCGCACGTCATGGGTCACAGGGTCGACCCCGTCCCCTTGTCTGACCATGACATGGTTCGTGTCACCATAGCGGAGGGATGGCGTGGTGACCACAGAGGGCGTTGAAAATGTAATGACTCCCTTCTGAAGGATGACGCCCTGGCACAGAAGGTTTTAGATGCCATAGTGGAATATTTTGATTTAAACGACAACGGGGAGGTTGGCACGCACATACTATGGGATGCCTTCAAGGCGACCATGCAAGTAGTCCTCATTAAAATGGGAGCCCAGAAAAAAGGAGAGGGAAGCCCAGGAGAGGTCTCTGAGAGGGAAAATAGCCCAACTCCAGCTTGGGGGACCCTCGGATGAGCCACTAGAGCGGGAGCGGGTGGCCACCCTGGAAGACTACAGGCTCCAGTTGAAGGACCTCCTGCTAGACAAAACAGAGAGGAGTCTACAGCTGATAAAGCAAAAATATTATGAGAAGGGGGACAGAGCGCATAGGATTTTAGCCTGGAAGTTGAGGGAGGTCCAGAGAAGTAGGATGGTAAAGGCGGTGAGAAATGAACGAGGGTCGTTGGGTTATGATACCCCAAACATAGGTAGGGCCTTGCATCGATACTATGAAAAGTTATATTTGACTGAATATGGAGGGGATGACGCCAGATTGAGGGATTTTTGAACTCCATTCAGGTACCAGCCCTGACAAAGGAGATGGCAGAGGGTATGGAGGGACCAGTGACCGAGAAGGAGGTAGAGCAAGTGATTAGGGGGATGAAAGTGGGGACGTCTCCTGGTGAGGATGGCTTCACTGTGTATTTTTATAAGAGGTTTCGCTCCACCCTAGCCCCGCACTTAATGAGGGTGTTTAATGCGGTACTAGAGGAGGGAACCCTGCCAGAAACCATGATGGGGACTATAATAGTGGTGTTACCCAAGGAGGGAAAAGACCCGACGGAATGCTCCGCCCACTGACCAATAACGCTCCTAAATATAGATGTAAAAATTCTGGCCACGGTGGTGGGGAAGCGGATGGAAGAGATAATGCCAAGACTGGTCCATGGGGATCAGGTGGGCTTCATAAGGGGAAGAACAGGATCGGACAATATCCGAAAGACGATAGATCTGATCCACTACGCCCAAGAATCAGACCTTGAGGCGAGTTTGCTTTCAATAGATTCTGAGAAAGCTTTCGATAGGGTCGAATGGAGATATATGGAACTCCTCCTCCAAAAAATGGGTTTCGGGGTAAACATCAGGAACTGGGTGACCGCATTATATAGAGCCCCAACGGCAAAGGTGCAAGTGAATGGAAAGTTATCGGAACCATTCGCCCTCCCGATGGAACCCCTTGCTATAGCGGTGAGAGCCCATCCGGATATCAAAGGGATTAGAAGAGGTGAAGTGGAGTTGAAGCTCTCTGTTCGCAGATGATATTCTGGCATACCTGGTGGAGCCTAGCTCCTTGTTCCCCCCTCTCCTGTCATTAATGACCACCTTTGGGCAATTCTCGGGGTTGAAAATGAACACATCAAAATCAGTAATACTCCCCATGCGGGCTCGGGACCCTCAGCTAGTTCCCTTGGACAGGTATAAGGGGATTATAGTAGGGAAAGACTCCATTCGATACCTGGGCATCCTCCTCACCAGGGACCTCTCAAGGCTAGCCCCAACCAACTACGGCCCGGCCCTGCAATGCGATGGTAGGGATTACATCGGATCTGAGGAGATGGGGTGGGAAGATCCTGTCATGGTATGGTCGCATGATGGCGGTAAAGATGAATATCCTGCCGAGGCTGCTGTACCTTTTTACAGCACTCCCAACATGTGTCCCTGACCAAACCTTCCGGGAACTACAGAAAGCAGTGCAAGACTTTATATGGCAGGGAAAAACCCCGAGGACTGGGAGGGCTACTCTAACATTACCCAGGGAGGAGGGGGGTTTTGGGTTACCGGATTTTCCTTTACTACCGTGCCGCCCAGTTGCACGTCCTTCTGGAACATATAAAAGAGGGGATGGGAACCTATTGGACCTACCTGGAGGATATAGACGCCCACCCTCTTAAGGTACGTGACCTCCTGTGGATCCCACGTAAGTTCATCCCGAGTAGGTTGAAAGCCCATCCAACCTTGGGAGTACTCTGGGCGATTTGGAAAGAAGGGCTCCCGACTGCCCACCTTACTTCATGGCCCTCCCCGATGTCCTCACTCTGGGGACACCCTCTAAAACTGGGTAGTAGAGGGTTCCAGAACGCCCAATCCTGGTCAGACAAGGGAATGGAATGGGCGGGCAGATGTTTAGAGAAGGCAAGTTCCTCTAGTACGAAGAAATGGGGGAGGCTCTAGGGCGGGGGTCAATCTCCATTTTCGAATACCTACGATTGAAGGGCATTCTTTGCGATCAGACATGGGGTCAAAACCTGAGGAGACAGCTGACTCCCTTTGAAAAACTATTGGACATTGCGACTACAAGAAAGGGGGCAGTGTCCAAGATGTATAAAATATTGAATACTAATAACCTAGCGTAGAGGAGGGGATTTCATACGTTCTGGAATGAGTTAGCAGGGGAGGTCCTCTCGGAGGACGTATGGTCGAGGTAATTCAAAATAGCGTTCCACGGGAACTTATTTACATCAGATATGGAGCATAATTTTAAGATCCTGCAGGGGTGGTTTAGGGACCCATTGAAACTGTCAAAGATGTTCCCAGGGGTGTCACCCAGATGCCAGAGGGGGTGTGACCAGGTGGGAACGAGGGGCCACATGTGGTGGTACTGCCCACAAGTCCAGAAGTTTTGGTAGAATGTAAGGGGTTGGATTGCGGAGGTTACTGGAGAATCACTCCCACAAAATCCGCTGACGATGTTGTTGGGCCTCCCCCCGGAGGAAGCGGACATATACAGGTACCCGAGAATGTGGGAAACCATGTTGAGGGTGGACAGGGTGGCCCTGGCGCAGAAATGGAAGAGCCCGGTGACCCCTTCCAAGGACGATTGGCAGAAAATATTAAAGAACATGTTCCTCATGGACAAATTGACCGCAATGATTCTGGTACATTCCAAACGAATTGGTACGGAGTGCGACAGTCATGGGGATGGGAGGTTCATTGATACTAAGGGGATGCCCCTGCACAAGAGGGGTGGGGGAGCGGAATGTGAGGTAATTAAAGTGAAGGGGCTGACCTACGGCCCGGGGTACAGCAGATGCAACAAAGCCGACGAAGATGCTTATAAACAATTCAACTCCGATCCACCAGGGGGCGCAGAGATGGACTGACGCATCTCCGCTCGTCTCCTCGACAGGGCACAGATCGCGGGACCTGAGCCCCCCCCGACGCCCCAGGAGTGAGAAACCGACACCACCCAAGCCTGTAGGAAGGTGTCGGGCACCCCCAGCCCAAATTTGAGCTTCGTAGGTGGAACCAGTCCGAACTTCTGAGCACTTACTCCCCTGCGGGACGGAAGCCCCTCCTCCCCGCGGCGCCGCGGCTCCGCGGAAATCTACGACGAGCCCGGGCCTGAGTGCGCCCCTTGCCAGTGGATTCCTCCCCCCGCCCGGGTCTTTCTGGTGAAGGTGACCCGCGGCTCGCTCCTTGGAGAAGAGGACAGGCGCATAGCACGACGGGCGGCCAAGACAGGGCCCGCGCTGAGAGGAGCAGGGATTCACCCGCAGGAGCAGGCGGACCCCGGTGAGCCCCTTCGGGGCACAAGAGGTGAGCCCCCCACACCCCCGAACGTAACAACGGAAAGGATCAACGCGGGTGGAAACGGGCGGACCTCCGCTAAACCCTTGGCCCGGAGAGCACGAGACACGGGAGGCTATCACCTACGTAATAAGGCCTGGCCTGAATAGTTCCCCCACCATCCACAGAGGGAAGCTCTTTGGCCCCCAGTCCCTCGCGGAACGGAGTCGCCGCTTTAACCTCCGAGGCTGCCTCTAGCACCGCGATTCGCATCCCGGGCCTACTGGGGCTAAGGCCTATGAACTGGAGGAAATCCTTGCAGAAGTTTCATCGCACGCCCCCCGTAATGGCGGCCCAGGTGCAACAGGAACCGATGGACGCAAACTCAGTCACCAGAGGTATGGCGGCCCTATTGGAAGAAATTAAGGGCTTCAGAGCGGACATTACATTACGATTAGACACCCTAGACAAAAAGGTGGATAACTTGGACGATAGGGTCCAGGCACTGGAATCCAACACAGCCTCAGCCGACGGCGTTGAAACCCAATTTGACATGCGCTTGTCGGAGCTCGAGAGAAGGGAAGAAAAATGCGCCCTAAAAATGGACGATTTGGAGAATAGAGAACGTCGTTGCAACCTACGTTTCCTGGGCTTCCCAGAACGCGACGGCGAAACGCAGGCAGACATTGTCAAGGCCGTTAATGTGGTAATAGGAATCTTATTTGAAGGGGCTAACACCAGCGAACCCACCATCGACAGAGCCCACAGAGCAGGGGCACCACCCAGAGGCCCCAGATCGGTGTTAGTCCGCTTTCACTACTTCTCGGAAAAAGACAGGATCATCGAATTAGCTCGCAAGAAGGGGCCGGTGGAGTGGGAAGGAGCCCGGATCTCGATATATCAGGATTTGTCGGCCTTTACCCTCGCGAGACGCCGACTCTGTGCTCCCCTGACGAAGATGCTCCAGTCCAGGGGAGTCAGGTATAGGTGGGGGTATCCTTTTTCACTCTCCTTTGAATTCGAGGGCTACAAGTACGCATTGATCACGGAAGACGATATCCAGAGAGTGTCGGGCGAACTATTAGACAATCCAAGTATGGAAACGGAGGACCAGAACTGTGTGCGACCCCCGACAGGTCCGAAAGGGAACAAAGCACAGAAGGAAAGGCGCAGAGTCCGAGGCCAAAGAAAGTACAGGAGAGTGGCCCCAACGTCTCCAGCTCCCTTGAACGGTGGAAACGAGCCGCTGGTGCCTCACGAAGCAAGTGACACTTGACTAGGTGAACAGAAGGGGATGTAGTAGTCTGTGAATTGTATTGTAACCGGGGATAGGGGGGGGGCTCGAATCATAAGTTAAAAGAAGTATATGAGCCCGGAGGGGGGAGACACCGGTGGCCTGGTTTGGATTGTCCGGACAATGTCACGAATCAACCAGGCGATCAGGGGGGAGGCGTGAGGGGGGTGGGACGAGGGGGGGTTGGGGTGTTGGGGTTACTGCTGTTGCGCGCTAAGTTTTTGGGTTACTCGTGCGCCCCGGGGGCTCCTCCGAGCCTGTTGTGGGCGGCAAAGACATTGTGGGAACTGCGACGCTTGCGATTCAGGGAAGGGAGTTATGAGCCTTGACATCTTTTTTCATGGATGATCCACTCCTATCCTTAACAGTGGGGTCACTAAATGTCCGTGGGCTCAACTCGCCTACAAAGAGGTCGTTGATCCTAAGGGAGTTTGCGAAGTTACGCCTTCATTTCCTTTTTGTACAAGAGACTCATTGGGTTCGAGGTAAAGAGCCTAAGCTCAAGGCCAAAACCATAGAGCATTTGTTCACGGCCTCTTCACAAACGAAGAAGCGGGGAGTTGCCCTGTTGGTAGCCCCTGGGGCCCACTTTAGGTTTAAAGCCTCGAAAGCAGACCCAGAGGGTCGGTATCTCATGGTGAAAGGGGAGGTGCGGGGCCGCTTGTTCACCCTGGTCTGCATATACGCCCCGAATGAAGCACAAGACACCTTCTGGGAGGGTATGAGAGGAACAATATTGGCATTCTCCGAGGGCACCCTATTGGTGGGGGGGGCTTTAATATGGTGCTTTGCCCCGAGCGGGACAGGAAGTCTGCAAATCCCTGCCCCAACATCCGTCACCATAGGAAGTTGGCGAAGGCCTTTCAGGAAGTGAATGGGGTGCTGGGGTTGTGCGATACACATGTCACTGTACGGGGCCGGAACCCCGACTACACTTTCTACTCCAAGCCTCACAATGCTTTTTCACGCATAGATTACATCCTGGTGGACTCATCGTTGCAGGGAGAGGTCACAAGCTCGGGGGTAGAGACTGTCCCTTGGACAGACCACGATATGGTGACGATAAAGATTGGCCTCCCCCCCGCCCCGGTAGCTGAAACCCGATGGAAGTGCAATGACCTCCTCTTACAAGATAGGGAGATACGCCAAACCATCCTGGTAGCCATAGAAGATTACTTCGCCCTGAACGACAATGGAGAGGTAGGCACCATGGGAGTATGGGAGGCATTTAAAGCAACCATTAGAGGCACACTCATAAGTATTGGGTCCAGAAGGAAGAGGGTGAGGGAGCACGAGGAGAAACAGCTGAAAGGCAAGATAGCGGCCATCCAACCAGGGGGAAAACTGAAAACGCAGATGTTCCCTGGGCAATGGGAGGAATTGCAGGGGTTGCGAGCTAAGCTAGCCGACCTTCAAGTGGGACAAACGGAAAGGAAGCTTTCTTTTTTGAAACAAAAATATATGGAAAGGGGGGAAAAGGCTGACAAGATATTGGCCTGGAGACTTCGGGAACTCAGGAATAGTAGGAGGGTCAATTCGGTTCGCACCACGGAAGGGAACCTTACCGCGAGGGACGCCAAGATCGCAGAGCAATTTAGGTTATACTATGAAAAATTGTACAGTTCAGAATATACTGGGAATGGGAAAGACATCGACCAATTCCTGGACTCTCTCCCCATACCGGGTCTTCTCCCTGAGAAAGCCGAGGCACTAGAACACCCCATCTCCCCAGAGGAGATAATCGACACTATATCCTCTTTAAAGAGCGGCACCGCCCCGGGAGATGATGGCTTCACAGTCAAGTTTTATAAAACCTATAGATCAGCACTCGCTCCATTCATGGCCAAGATGTTCAATGCTGCGCTAGACCAAGGCACCCTCCCCTCCACAATGATGTCAGCTATGATTGTAGTTCTGCCTAAGGAGGGTAAGGATCCCGCGCAATGTCAATCTTACCGCCCCATATCTCTTCTTAACACGGATGTTAAGATACTGGCCAAGCTCCTAGCGAATAGGCTGGCAAAACTCCTCCCCACCCTAGTGCACGGAGACCAGGTGGGCTTCATCCCGGGGCGCCAGGGGTCCGATAACATAAGGAAAACCCTCGACCTCATGCACGAGACATCCAGGCAGGGAGTGGAAGGGTACCTCCTTTCACTCGACTCAGAAAAGGCATTCGACCGGGTCGAGTGGCCCTACATGGGCAAGGTCCTCCGGAAGATGGGCTTGGGGGACAATTTTTGTGGGTGGGTAGCAGCACTCTACAACAGCCCCACAGCGAGAGTGTTAGTTAACGGAGGCACCTCGGAGCCCTTTTCCCTCACCAGGGGCACCCGGCAGGGATGCCCCTTGGCACCCTTATTGTATGCCTTGGCAATGGAACCTCTAGCTATAGCGGTCAGGAACGACCCAGAAATCACGGGTATACGATGTGGGGAGTGCGACTTCAAACTCTCTCTATTTGCAGACGACATCCTGGGCTACCTAACCAATATCCAGATATCCCTACCCCGATTGTTCGACCTTATACACACCTTTGGCTCTTTCTCCGGGTTGAGGATAAACACTTCCAAATCAAGCATCATGCCCATCGGCCAGAGCGACCTGGATGTCGGAAGCAACTCCGATATTCTAGGGGTCAGAATCGAAAGAGAATCCACGAGGTATCTGGGCACTACCATCCCCAGAGACCTGTCACAGCTATTCCAGTGCAACTTCCCAGGGATCCTTACCCGTATCAGCAGCGACCTTACTAGATGGGCTCCCCTCACGCTTTCCTGGCTGGGTCGCATGGTCACAATCAAGATGAATGTCCTGCCCCGCCTCCTCTACCTCTTCGCAGCACTTCCTGTTGTGATACCCGAGACTTTCTTTGAAACACTGCAGTCCCGTGTCCTTCATTTTATTTGGAATGGTAAGAGACCTAGAATCAAATCCTCCACCTTAACCCTCCCAAAGACACATGGTGGTTTTGGCCTCCCCGACTTCCGACTCTATTATAAGGCAGCCCAGCTCAGGGTGATGTTGGAACACATGCGAGATGACATGGGCACATACTGGACGTACATAGAAGACATCCATGCCCACCCGAAAAAGGTTAGAGATTATTTTTGGGCCTCTCCTAAGGTTCTCCCACTCCAGCTAAAAATGCACCCCACCTTGGCAGCCCTGTGGGCGCTATGGAAACCTAGCAGGGCCAACAAGCCCCTAACCACCTGGCCTTCCCCGCTATCCTCACTCTGGGGGCCCCCTATCGACCTAGACACAAGAGGCTTCCGCGACACACAGGCCTGGTCCGACTTGGGCTTGGAAAGAGTCTCCCAGCTGACACGAGAGGAGGGCTTCATAGAATATGGCAGCTTGCTTGAGGCCCTGGTAGATAAGCCCCCCACGATTTTTGAATACTTACGATTGAAGGGGATTTTGTCCCAACCCCGGTGGTCCGAACAGCTGAGCCGCCCCCTCACCCCATTTGAATCCATCCTGGCCAAGAGTACATCACGTAAGGGTGCGCTGTCCAAATTTTATATGGTCTTGATAACGTCCGACCTAGAGGGCAGACAACCCTTTAAACGCATATGGGAGGAGAGACTGGGGATGCCCTTGGATGACCATACCTGGAGGGCCGTTTTTAAAGGTATTTTCGCGGGCTCCCTATACACGGCTGTCATGGAACACAGCTTCAAAATTCTTCATTCCTGGCATCGCCCTCCATCCCTGCTGTCCAAAATGTTCCGAGACGTATCTCCTTTCTGCCCCAGGGGTTGCCACCAAAGGGGAACCTGGTTTCACATGTGGTGGGGATGTCCTATTATACAGGTTTACTGGTCGGAACTACTTAGCTGGATCAAAGATATTGAGGGGTTCGGTCCATCCTTGCACCCACTAGAAGTCTTGCTGGGTATCCCCTTGCCGGAGACAGAAACAAATCTTTACCCCAAAGTCATTGGTGCCATGCTGCGAGCTGGAAGGCTGGCGCTTGCCCAAAAATGGAAGAGCGGCCAGGCCCCCTCCAAGGAAGAATGGCTTCATAAGCTTAGGATGATATTCTCGTATGAAAAGCTTACAGCAATAGCGAATGATACCATGACAGATTTTGTACAAGAATGGATGGCAGTCCTTCTGCACGATGATTGTGTCTCCATGCGCTTATAGAAGGGGCATTGTACAGGCTCATAAGAGTGCGCCTGATCCGTTGACTCTTAGTAACACTCATCCCACCGCACTCTGCTGAGTTAACCATTGCGGCTAACACCGCCTGTTTTTCACTTCCAAGCTGTATACATGTTTGAGGGTTGAATGGTTGAGTTGCACGAACTGGACCCACTCTGTGCCCACCAACAACTGGAGAACCTGGGAGGAGTGTTGTGTCTCCGCTCTACTGTTGGTCACGCAGACCTGTGTAATTGTATATAATTGGCGGGCCCTCACTCGCCCCTCTTAGACCTGGCCTAGCTTCCGCTCACCTACCTTTCATATGAACCCCACTGTTCCCAGTGCTACTCTTAATAACTGAATGGCTCGCATTTGTACTTCCCGAAATTTCATATACTTGTAACACCACTAAACTTTGCTTGTTAATTGTTTGGGGGGTGGGGTGGGAGGGGGGGATTCGGGAAAAGAAGTTAAGAAAAATGTAATTGAAAATGTTACCGACAATGTGTTTTTTTTTTTTTCTGATGTTATTTGCTGATCGGGTCGGATGTTCGGCCCGACCTTATTTCTGCCTATTGTCAATAAAAACTAAATTTGAAAAAAACAAAAAAAAAAAAAAAACAATTCAACTCCCAAGCACCGGGAAAACGAGGACTTATGGAAGCTCCCACGGTTAAAGTTTTTAATGGAAAATCCAATAGGGGAGAGGGATGGGGTTGGGGTTGGGGGATGGGGGGGTGGAAGGGGTTGGGCTCAAGTGTCAGATGAATATGCAAAGACTGTATCTATAATGGGCCCGGTTGTTGTAATATGAAAATGTTAATAAAACCAAAGTTTAAAAAAAAAAAAAATACTCGAATGCGTATGAGTCTAGAGCTGACTTTGTATAGCTCTTAAATTTAACAAGCGACCAGTTCAAAATTTGGTTAAATACTCTTGTCAGCCAGGTGTTACAAGCAGTCTCCATTTTCAATAGGTTATTAGTTGGCATGAGTCTAGCTCTTCATTTGGTGACCTTATGTAGAAGGCCCAGCAGGGAGTCATTTGGTGCATTGTGGATTTTCCAGAAAAGAGACATACAGCACATTTTCAGTTTTGCATGGATAGGTGTTAGGTTAAATTCCAGATGTAACATTTCAACAGGTACACTTGGGGAACGTCCAAGTAATCTTCTAAGTCATTTTCCTTCTAGCCTTGTAATGCTCTCTACTTGGGACAGTGCCCAGATCCCAGCACCATAAAGAATAGTTGACACAATCTTCGCCTAATACAGTTGTGAGATGACTTTTAGGGAATATCCCCCTCCCTCCCCAGCAAGTGGTCCTAACAAACCTGTTGCGATTGAAGTTTTCAGGCTACTGTGTCCCAGGTGGCGGGTTCCCCATAACTTGACATCCAAATATATCCCCAGATAATTGAATTTGGAGACCACTTCCACCTTAGCATCCCCCAGCAGCCATGCCAATCCTTTAATTCTCCTGCCCCTATCACAATTTTAATTTTTTCCTCGTTAATTATGAGGTTATTATTTTCTGCATAAGATGCTAACCTATTCAAGGTCACTGGCAGGCCCCAGGTGGTAGAATCTCAGATGACACGATCATAAGCATAACCCAACCACTGGATTGAGGCAGCCCCCAGTTTCGGTGGGTTTGCTGAGTCATTAACGAGACACCCCCTCCCCCCCAAGGTCTGCTAGGTAGAGATTAAAAAGCATGGGTGCTAGCATACAATCCTGTTTGAGTCCCCTGTTCGTGCTCACCCAGCCTGAGGTACTTCGTGCCTGATAGATGCAGACTTTCACACGTGTGCAATCATGTAATATAATCATTTTAAGGAGTCCTGGGAGTATGTTCCAATGATTCAGTTTGTTCCATATTTTAGGTCTGTCCACTGTATTGAACGTCGAACTGAAATCAATAAATGCAGCGTATACTGATGTTTTACGGATAGACCAGGCCTGCTGAATGATTGTAAGAAAGACCCGACTGTTGATGGTAGTGTTGCATCGCTTCTGTAAACCTGTCTGAGTTATTGGAATGATGTAGTTTTTCCGCTACCAAATCTGCTAGTTCTGCCAAGATTACTCGAACGAATATCTTTGCTGAAGTATCTAACATCGCCAATAGACGATAACTTCTTGGATCCTTAGGCCTACCCTTCAAAATGGGGACAATTATACTGTCGCTCCATGACACAGGAATAACCTGTACCACCCCGATCCAGCTAAACAGCCAGTTAAGGGATTCTGCCCACACCACTGGGTCCAGCTTCAATAGTGTGCCGCACACCCCGTCGGGACCCTAGCCCGCAAGGATTTACAGGATCTAATGATGTTTTCAATGTCGCTGCAATTTTATGTTTATAACCAAATAGTATCTGACATGTAGTCCAGAATCTTATAGGATGTCTCCTGTAAAATGTTGTGCCATAAGCGTTTCCCAGTCTTCCCTAGAGACCTCATTTAGATCTCTATGGTTAGTGGGTTTCTCATTGACTTTTTTCCATAATAGCACAGGATTGTTGGACTGGCAAGACCAAACAAGAAGGCGCCATTTTGCACATTCCTTTTCAAGTTTGTATTTCCATAGCCAAGTCGCAAACTATTTTTTTAGCTGCTCTCACAGCACCGGTATGTGCAGCAGCATCTTGTTCTCTTTGGGTGATTGTACATAAATCCTGTCGCAAGTGACTTTTCTTGACCTGGATTTCTTTATTGTGTTGATGAAGCTTATGGTAGCCCGTGCCAGTTATTTTAAAATGTTTTTGTGGGCCTCCTGAGCTTGCCTTAATACATTCCATGCAGGCTTTAAAGTGACTTATTACATTAATGACAGGAAGATTGTTATTCATGCTACACTTGATACTCCAATCATGACGGAAGGTACTAAGACTAGCCTTTGCCTTAATGGAAGCCTTACGAAGATGCTCATCATGCCAGAATATCCGATTTAGGGCGTTGTTCACCGATAACTGCCCGATATCCACAAGTGTTCTTTTGGCTGGTATAAACTTCAGCTTCACAAACGCTGGCGAATGATCACTCTCACTCCAATTCCCTATACACATATCTAAAATTACATTGTTGGGATTGGAGATAAATACATAGTCCATTAATCTGCTGGTTATCTTCCCCATCTTTGTGTAGCCTGGGGGGGATGTCTCAGGTAAAGCTACCCTTTCAAAATTATACGAGTGTAAAGGGCTAGCCCAACTTACTCCACGTCTAAAGCTTTTTGTCAATCTAGCCGGCTGGCCTTCAATTGTGAGATCCAGTAGGTTACGTGTGACATTTTTGGAATTCTGGCATTAAAATCTCTACAAATCAAAATCGGGTAGTTCTTGCCAAGCTTAGTAAGTATCATTTTGACAGACTTCAGTATCCGGGCATGAGACTTATAGGTTGGGTCGTACATGTTCATTACATACACATTTTTATTAACAGTGCTATGGAACTATACATAAAGCGATATTTTGTCAACTAGTATATCCTCATGTTCTGACAAATCCCACTCAATTCCCATCTCCTTCCTGACTCCCAAAACCAGGCCTCAATTTAGTCGACCCCCGCAGGCCCTGAGAGGCCAGGAAGGAAAGAGTATTCCAGCCATCTATGACTAGTGTAGAGGTAAACCAGTCTCTTGTAGCGCAATTATGGCAAATTTGTCTGTGTGACAAAAGACCTCCATGTTCACATAAGTGAGCGTTGCCCCAAGTGTTCCAGCTGAGTAAATAGGAGCAGCATGATGATTCTGCATTAGGAACTAGGCCTACCATGTTGGTCCACTAGATTAGCCAGCCATGCCCAGTACCCCTCATCACTGAGGTCTTTGGTTATCATGTTGGTACGAGGGCGATTGTCATTAATTAGAGATTTTCTGCCCCATTCTTTAATTGTCTGGCTCTTTATTTCCTTATCGTTACCAGGGACCATCCACACATTTATTAGCATAGGCTTCCACTGCCGTACAATCATAGCCCAGTTTAAGCAATGCTTGGCAATGCTCTAAGACGTATGATAGTGTTCCCTCAGCATGGAAGAAGACATTAGAGGTTGTAGGTTCATCCCTACAGGTAGAGTCACATATGTCTACGATAAGAATGTTGTTGGTATGGACTTGGACTTAGATTATTATTTGATGAAAAATTACCCAAGTCAGTCTGCACAGCAGCATTAGACATTGTTACCACTTCTGCCACTGGCACACTCCATTTGTGGTCGATGAATTTGGAACAGCTCCCCTAGATTGAATGTAGTTTCTCCTTGAGCTTTGTTTTTGCAAGCTCTAGCCTTTTTATTACGATTTTCGGCACCATTTTGCTTGATGTCATGCTGGCCCTTAGGGGTTCCACGTAGGTTAGAGCTTGAGTTGGAGCCGGCGTTTCATGGTTGATTGTTTTTCCATCCCAAAGAGTTTTTAGACATGCACTTTTCAGGTATCACATAAGGACTAGCCATCATATCTGCAGTATTGTGTTTCACAATTTATTTGCTTGTACATACAGACTCTGCAGCCGCAGTAACAACTCTCTTTTTCTTAGTTGTAGTCAGGTCGTACATAATTGCTTTTTTCAGCGGGGGCTTTTGTTCGGGAGATACCACGCAGTGGTATTCATCTTCGAGTTGTCAGCTACTCTCTGACCACGCTCAGGTAGCTCCTTTTCTTTATTCACATCATTGAGCTGACTGTTTCACAAGCTCCAATAGTAAAGTGGAGAAGCTGTCTTGAGCTTTGGCCAGTACAGAGACTGCCTTGGATATACTTTTATTGCAAGCCATTGAGTGAAATAATGAGGCCTGAATTTTCATCAAGCTCATCGTCATAATGAGACGGTCCAATATATTTTCCAAGATATTGAACATGAGGGCTGAGGATTCACTTGCAGCACTTTCAGTGGTCTGATTCAACTCCTCTAGGTGGCTATCCACATGGCTTGCGGTTCCCTGGGATGCATTGATGGTGGCTAAAACAGTTTGTGTGAGTGCCGCCTGATCATGCTGATCCATAGGTAAACCCTATGCAGCTGAGGGTTAATGGTGGTAAGAAAAGAGTTCTGAATGGAGTGAATGATAACCTCATCAGCCCTCTCAGTCATCGCAAGCTGGTGCATCTTTAGGGGGTGTCGAGCTCTGAGCACTTATCAAATTCCATCTCTGTTGGCTTCAACTATGTCATATCCCACATATCCACAACTGGGCTTATGGGCAAGCACTAGGATACAGCGGGCCGTGCATTGGTGCGCTAGCCAAGATTGAAGATGAGACACTGGTACCGAGGACCGCATCTTGTCCCAGGCTAGGAGTAATTAGTGCCTTCACAACATGCTCAATAGTCTTAGTGCCTAGGCATGGCAAGACTATCAGCATCTCGTTTAATAATTAATTCCCAAATTCCCCTCACATATAGCCGGGCGTGGTATGTGTCTGAGCCACGGATGTCAGTTGGCCCTGTTATCCATTTTCAGTTTTTGGAAAATAATCAGTCATTTTAGCGATGCTTTTAAGTTAAGGCCTGGCATTGGCATTAGAGTTTGACTTGGAGTCGGTGTTTGTTGGTGTGTTCAAAGCGACAATGGGCTGAGGTCATCCTTTCAAGGAGCGAGGGGTGTTTTAATGATGAATTATGAATTGGAGTTAATATGATGTAAAGAATTGTTAATGTTCTTTGATTATATCTGTTTTTATGATGCTGAATGATGTTTTGGAGATTATGATGTAAATAATTGTTATAGCAGTAAGGAAGGCATGGTATCGGTGAAGACAGACACAAGGGATCACAGTTCAAGGGTGTTTATTGAACTTCAATGGGTTGGTAAAACGCCTATCTAAGGATTGGAGCAAGCTACGACCATCAAATAATAATAATGCAGTCCTAGTGGAGTCTGTCAAAATAAAAAGGCCTATACTAATAAACCTATTTTCAATCCTTATTTCCAAATACAAAATGGTGTGAGATAACAATGTATGCAAACGAAAAGAGTTTATGAAATGATATGTCAGGCTAGTTGAGCAGTTAGCTTCCCTTCCCAACTTTTTCAGTACAGGGCGTAGCGGCATGTGTGGGATTCGCACACACTGTAGCTTCTTGGGCATGAGGTAACTGTTCAACACATAGGCATCAGGGCCTTCCACCAAAGTATCTCTCGCAAAAACAGTCTCTTGATGCAGAGGGCCTGATGCAGCATACAAAACACAAACGCTCCTTTGTCAAGGTTTCACTTTCACAACTGTTCAAGACTGGTCTCCCTCCTTCAGGCTCGGAACACGGGTTCCCCCTCCTCCAGGCTTAGATCCCTTTTTCCACAATATTTACAACTTGATCTCCCTCGTTCGGGCTCGGACTATGGATCTCCCTCGTCTGGGCTCAGATACCCTTTTGATACCAGAATTAAAGACTTTTGAATGTGCAATGGGCTTTGCTTAATCCGATGCAGGACCACTTCGATTCACTTTACATAATGTACACTTCAAATGTATCTTCTGCTTTAGTTTCCTTTCGTCAAGATACCGTACAGAGACCTTCGATTGAGCACATTCAAAGTGCCGGACCACTCTGTCAATGGTATTGTATCTTTTCTTCTAATGTTCAAATATTCACCAGCAATTTAGCTTCACTTGTGTCTTTCATCACACGCGGTTAACAATGTTCCTACCAGCGCCCACTTTGCAAAGTTGCCGCTTGAAACCTTGACTTCAACACAGACTGGTCTCTCCAATTCACTGGCTGTGTTGTTCTTTCACTTTGTTCTTGGAGCCCAGGACAATACCATGGTGTCTGCTGCTCCTCCCCACCTTGGTCATTTACGCAGGAGGACCCTCGATATCTCTGACACACAATGCAGGATTCTTTAGCCTTGTTTCCTGGTCTTACGTTTTCTGCCTTGAAGGTTTCTTGAATTTAATGGCTTCCTGTCAATGGGGTCAAGGGTGTTGTCCCTCTCACAAACCTCTCGTGCCTGTCTGTCTTTCTCCGCTCATTCAACTGCCAACTCGAAAGTGCTGTACCTTTTTGTTTTTTTTGCCTCGCTCAGAGTGTGCTCTTGTGCGCTGCCTTTTATCCGTAGGAGGAAGTGTAATGGAAGTCGGGTGTGAGTGATTGTATATAATTGCCTGACCTCGCCTGACCAAAGTATTGGGACATGTTATGTACACGGCTCAGGTGTGAGTCCGTTTTCTCCCAGAGCGGGCTGTCTGTGAAAAAGAGTTTGTGCAGGAAAAGTTGGGTGTGGGGGGTTAAGTTTCTAAATACCCCATCGGATAGGATGGGATAAAGGTGTTACAGGGAAGAGAGGAATACAGTGTCTCACCCCCACTCCCTGAAGACCCCTCAGCCAGGTGATCCTCGCGCACTTGTCCACCCCCAGGGTCTGGAACCAAAGGCGATGGCCGTGCCCTGGCCACCCGAGAGAGAGCTCCACGGGGACTCGCGTGTGAGACACCTTTGGGTTTCTCACATGTCTCTATTTTTTTATTCTGTGTGTAATATTTGATATCTAGATGATATTTTTTTATTTTTTGTGTAGATTTTGTGAAAAGTTTTAACCTTCGAATCCGTAACACAATAAATACATTATATATAATGTATATGTGACCTCATTTGAACATTTTACCTCAGTATGCGTGTTCCTTTATTTTTACAGCTTTCTGTATTAATCCTACAGACACGTCCGTTGTCGATACTTATTTTTTTCTCCCAGGTGATTTGCAATATTTGGAATAGTGTCACAAATGTTATTAAATAAATTGACCATTATTGACACATTATATCCAAATAGTTGAGAAAAAAGTACCTTTAAAAAGAATCAGAATCTTTCCATCATATTTAAAATGTTTGTAATACACATCATTGGCACATTATTACTGTCTAAAACATGAAATACAACCGGCAATACTTAGTAGTGAAAAACACTATTAAATTGTACATGCAAACTAGTGGGTATAAAAAGTGAGTTTGTTTGTGTTATGTGATGAGAGGTTCAAATACCTTCATATATGATGACCATCCAGCGATGTTAGTTCTCTTGCATTATTGTCTTTATTGGGTGGTTTAGAAAGTGAAATGGCACCAGTGATGTGTACTGCAAACATTTTTTATATATGAAGGAAAGATTGATTCTATTTAAAGGTACGTTTATACCAAGTACCTAAGAGAGGAAGTTCTTACCAAAACCTTTCAGCAGGATTTTAAGTTGTTCCCAGTGCCATCCAGAGTGAGCACTGTTAACAAAACATAGCTGGATGTGGGCAGAGTATTTTAAGGCTTCAAACCAGAAGATGGAGTTTTCAATTCAGTCAGGAAATTCCAGAAGTGAAGGGGCACCGTGATTAGCATTGATACTTTATTTATTGACTTCAACTAGGCTCCTGACTTTACAAAAAAACTCAAAGCAGCTACCTAGCAAATTGTATTCACCCGAACTATTTAAATAACTGGCTATAGTTTGCAATTAAACTTAGGAAATTGCTCTTCTATAATGTTTGCTCACTCCAATGGTGCTATTCTTAATTTTGGCAGCGACATGGGTGATTTAACCTTTGATTCAGTTGCTCCCATTTGTCATGCTAATTCAACTGCAATCAGTCTCTTCGGTGCTGATGTCTGGGGTGGGTTTCTCTCCTGCTTCCCTGAGTCTAATTAAAGAAAATTAAATATTATGCAGCTCCTTCGGTCTGGCTAAATGTTCCTTGTCCTACTTTCTAGATTTGCAAGCTATTTGTACTATATAAGTGATCTAATTAGTCTTAAACCCCTACTATTCTGGATTAGGCTCTGGTCAAACACAAAGCCACATTTGACACATTCCTTTATTAAGGAATTTTTAGCTTCTGATGTTTGTACTAAAAGTCCTTCATTGAACTGTCTGAAAGAGGGATTCAACTCCCTGGGGATTCCCACACCGTTTGTATCCTCTCCTAATGTATCTAAAATAAACATCAAATTAATGCATTCCTGATTTATGAACCGAGAAGGAATTTGCGCAATAGTGTTGACATATGAAAATCTTAAGTTACACACTTGAAAAGTTAATTATGTGCACTGGTTCATGAGTCTGCCTAAGTGTGGTTTGTTCGTTAGAAGCGCTAGTTACCTACTGATAACTGTGCTAAGCAGAAATATTTACACAAATGGTCACAAATTAAGCGCTTTCTATATCTGTGATGCTAGGTCCCTGGGTGATCATTCACCTTTTATGTTTTTCTGAAGTCTCTTATACGGAAAATGCACTTAATTCCATTGCTAAGAAAGATCAGTTGCAAAACAATCATTGATACAAAAAATGCTTGTGCTCTGTGCCTAGTAAAACAAGTGGCTTATAATTATAGTTGTATTGCTATAGTTATCCCTGGGTAACATTTTGTATACTATTTTGTATTGTATTTATTACTCTTTTATGTTGGTTTTTAACCTTCGAAATAAAGATAAGACCTGAAACCGAACAGCTTGATAGATTTGATGCCTGTGTGACAAGCATGATCCCATCAAGCACACTGTGTCCCTATGATTAGTTTCTAAAGTGAGATTTACACTCTACCTCTTTGTTCTCTTTTACAGTCTTATGGTATATACCAAGCTCAGAGCCTCCCTTTATTTATGTAGCTTGAGTGGGGCATATGAGGTGCCTTGCTTACCGTTGGTTTTAAATACTGTTATTAAAAAGATTGAAATGATCACAAACAATTTATGCCAGCAGCGGATGGGGCTGTCAAATTAATCTGTTATAATAATAATAATAATTTGGCACTTATATAGCGCTACAAACCCTCAGGTATCTGAGTGCTGCTTATTATTACCCATGATGTGTGGTGCTCATTTATTGACCTCGGAAGGATGAAAGGCTGAGTTTGGCCCTGCCGGGATTCGAACCTGCGTTAGCAGGCTCTGCATGGATGTCAAAGCAAGCGCTCTACTCGCTGTGCCACTTGACCGGCACATCTGTGTATAATCATGCTATCGATGGTTTGGAATTTCCAAGGTAGTTTTCTCATAGTGAAAATGGTTAGTCTTGACCATGATGCTATATAAAATGACTCCCTTTCATGTTGGCTCAATGCCCACTATTCTCAAAACTAGTGTCCTCTTCCAATAATTTTTACCATCATCAAGTTAAGTCTAGTGAGAGCTGCTGGGAATGAAAATACTCTAAATATGTGTTTATCTGTCATGGAGAGGGTTGTGGTCAGTCACCTTTGGGAACAACAAGACTTAGGTTGCATACATTTGACCCTTTTGATGTTTTCATTACAAGATCCAGTCTTATTGCTTAAAGATCTTCGTTTGCACCAGAACTGCCACTGGACAACCAGAACGCAGGTGCCACCACCATTCCCCTTGCTCCTCCTCTGTAGCCTAAACATTAAGTATCAACAGTAAGAAACAACTAAAGTTCTGACTGTGACCTCCACTCTACTCCACTCTACTCCCCTACAGAAAGGCGCCCCAGGGGCGCCGAAGCATGTCTTCATCCATTAAAATTGCACATGTCTTTACCATGTGGTCCCAGATATAGTGTTGGGAACACTGCTGCATCAGGATTCATACTTTGTTCAGCCACAGTGACTCCTGTCGATCCTTTCCACTATTTATTTGTGATTAACCCCAAGTTCAGTGAATATAGGTCCTAAGGTACTGCTGGTGCACTCTCTGAGGGGGTCAGAAATGGGAGAGGGACAACTATAAAGTTTTCTCACAAGTAGAAATGTTATTACACAATAGGGAGGGGTGAAACAAACGCCTATCTGTCCTTAACCTAACACAGGTTTCCCTACCTATTAAACTAAGGCTAAAGGAAAATTACCTTAAGTCCAAAAATGTCTGTCCTTCAAACTCATACATACCCCAAAATCATGCAGGGATAATCTGGCTGTTCAAACTCATAAAATAACATTCAGATTCTGTAACGCTCACCTGATTCCCACGGAGGCGCGGGTCTTGGCAGGAAGGTGTCCGTAACACGAAACGTGATGTGCAGGATTCGGTTGGCTTCTGGGGTCGAACCTCTCCGCACTGTGTGTCGAACTCGAAGGGTGAGGTTTCTGCAGGTGAAATAATATGGGGATTAAAGGTCTGGGTGGTCGAATGTCCCTATCTCTCTCCTCCCAGCTTGTCTGTTGAACCCCCCTCCCAGGTCAACTTGCTCACCTTAGATAGGTGAATGCTGGGCTCTCCATCTGCGTCTAGTGCAGGGTGCCGTTGCCAATTCCTTCACTGGTGAAACGTTAGCCTCTTGACTTCAGAGGATGATTACCGTCGTTGTCTGCACGACCGGTAAGTTTCTGGACACCTTTAGTCTGTAAGTATGGCAAGCGCTCTTACTGTCTCTTTCTTTGTCTTTGCAGGCGACGATGCAGAAAGAAGAAATCCGGAAATCGCCACGTGCCGGTGAGTGTAACACTGCTGCTGTCTATGCAGGTGAAGATGCAGCGTGAAGAATCCGAAATGCACAGCGTACTGGTAAGTAGAATAATGCTGTTTATCTTGGTGCAGATGCAGCGTGAAGAATCCGGAATGCACGGCGTGCCGGTAAGTAAAATAATGCTGTTTGTCTTTGTGCAGATGCAGGGTGAAGAATCCGGAATGCACGGCGTGCCGGTAAGTAAAAATAATGCTGTTTGTCTTTGCAGGCGAAGGTGCAGCGTGAGACACGGCCGCTGCCGAGGGATCAGGTAAGCAAACACTGCGTGTGAAAGTTTGTTCTGCTAACCTGTTGTTTCTGATCTTTTGCAGGTGCTGATGTTGCTCGGGTACCGGAATGGTGAGTATAATTCTTGCAGGTTCAGGATCCGAAGAAGAAAAGCTGGAGCGGACTCGGTGAGCGTTCTGCTGCAGATGCAGAATAACGCGAAGCACGTTTCCTCAATCGGGTGTGGTTTAAATAGCCTTGGAGTGATGAGGCGTCTCCTTCCACGGCCCCGCCTAGGCAAGAAAAGAGTTCCTGCTTCCAGAAGAGTTCCAGTGGAGTGGGGCTGCCCCACCCAGGTAAGAAAAGTAGTCCCAGTTCACCGAGGACTTTTAAGAGTCTGGCAAGTCAGCAGCATGGTCTGCCGCAGGTAAGTCCACCCAAGCATCTTCACACCTATGATGAGCCCGGCGCTTCCAGTGCCGGGACCAAGGCTTCTGATGAGCCTGGTGCCACCGGCGCCAGGACAAGGTCCAAAAGGTCCCTGTGGGGACCGGCTGGTGCCTAGGATCAGGGTTAGGGGCCTGCTTCCAAGGACGTTGGACTGATCCTGACTCCTTGGAAGCAGTGATCATGACAGATTCACACAGAGAAATTAATAACATACATTCTTGTAACCAGGGTTGAAAACCCTTCCCCTGGATCAATTCAGGAGGGTTCAAACCAAAGTTCAAAATCAAGAATGTTTTTTCAATAGCCAAGTTGCACTTGAAATATCACAAAGTTCTGTTCCGTCCATATGACCTTCACTTGGCAATAGCATTGTCTTATTTTCAAGTAACACTTCTCACTCTTCAACTGCTGTTTGACGGACCAAAAGTCTTATTTTCATATATCAAGTCCATATGCAATGTAATTATTCTGTTCTCTGAAGACCAATCATCTTTCATTAAATCACATTTCGTCTTCATAAGCAACACAATTTTGTCAGGATGATTGCACAATAGTTCATTAGTAGACATAAATGGATATACCACTGTATTTCCACCACAACCTCCTACCAGATTATAGTACTTCAATTTCTTCTTCCTGGTCTACTTGCCTGCCAGGACTACCCACTAAATGTCTCTTCCCTGGTATACTCGCCTGCCAGGACAAAAACTCCTACTGCTACCAGTACTTTGTGTTGAGGATTGCGTCACATTTTAAATCAACAACTGCTTTATGAATGATTCTTTTGACTTTCAACAACCACAAGAGGGTTATAATTTCTTCTATAAGAATACAGTACACATTGACAATGTCACTCACACTGATCTGTTTGCCCTAGGCAATGCCGATTAGATTTCCCTCCCCCTTAATGATTTTTAAAAGGAGGGCCTCTATTCTGCTGTCTTTGTATTTCTTTAGTTCTTTGCCTTAGCCAATGCTTGTTACAGTCTCCTTTTATAAATGACCTTTCTTTCTGTGAATCACATTCACTTTGTTTAAATATTGTTCCCTTTGGACTTTGGTAAAGGTGGTTTTAATATTCTGTTTCACTCTGATGAAATATGGTCCCCTTTTGGGTTTGACAATGATGGTTACAATATTTCTTTTCACTCTGTCTCTTAGATGAGAGTTGTGCCGAAATTGCTGTAATTCATTAGTTCGGTATTCAAAACTTTCCTTCTGAGCCAGCGGTCTGTTGCGGTGCGCCACAGGGTCTCTTAACCAAGGCCAACTCACTGGTCTTTCTGCACGTCTCAGCTGCTCCTGTTTGTTCTTTTGTCGAGGAAACGGGTGTCTGACAGCTCTGATAACATTTCCGTTGCTATTGCCTCCTGTAGTTGGAGCTGCCTCTGCACTGCTCGCACTGTGGTGAACGCCACACATCTGAGCATCACGCAGGACCAGGAGAGCTTCTCTCTCCATCGCGACAGCTAGTTTCCGTACCGCTTCCCGCTGCATGCTTTTTGCATCCCACATTGCTCCTGACCTCTTCCACGACTTCGACACGGTGTCCCGCTTCCAAAACAGCGGTGACTCTGTCTCCTACTGCTGCCTCATGCTTCTGCTGCTTCCACAACATCTCTCTCTTAATGGCCCACACCTTAAGGGCCTTTAAATATTTAAATGTTCCACTCAGGTGTGGGTCATTACAACCACTAGACTGCATACTACAATTCTGTAACTCTAAGCTCCTCTTCCTCGTCTTAGTACTCAGAGTATTATGGGACTTGAATCCATAATGTTCATATTGTCTTTTTGTCCTTAAGTTTCCAACTTTACAATATCATTAGGGAAGTTATTTAAAATATTTACCCATTCTACCTATTCTGAACCACCCCTTATTTGATCCTCACATATAATACCGCCCGCAGGCTGCCTTTCTCTGGCCACATGAGAAGGGTTCCAGACCAGGGTTTCTTGGATGATCATCTCGGATTCATCACAACTTTGTGATAAACAAGTTATCCTATGACTGTTGTTGACAGTTGACCTTGCAGTTAAACCTATATCCCATCCAACACTTGACACATTTTTAAAACTAAGAAATTCACTGTCACCTGCATCAACACTTTTCATTTACGAGTGTGAGGTCAAACCTGGTGCTCACTGAGGTACACAAGCACTTCACAATTCTTGCAGCGAAGTCCCAACGAGCTTCCAGAGCATTTTATAGCCAAATGCTTGACAGTTTTTCGTGGGGTGCCTGAGTAGTTTCAAACAAGAGTCTAATCCTCTCCCCCACCCCCCGTTTGACCGTGACTGCTCAACCACTGCTATTAACAGGTGCCAAGAGAAGCCAAATGAATCATTGTACAGCCTAGATCAATGGCTAATTTGCACCCTACAATGGAGCTAAGTAAGCGTCTGATAATTCCTAATTCTAAGTGCTTTGAATCTGGATAAAGTCTGCACCAAGAGAGTTAGAAAAATGTCCTGATGCCATTGAAGCACACCTGTGCATGAAGTCCATACATATGTATTCACATCATTGACTGAGTAAAGGCAACTAACATCAAACAAGACCATACAGTTATCAACTGACATTCTCCATCTTCGAAGCTGCAGGGTGCAGGCACCCCTGCCCCTCTCCCCTTGCCATCGGTAGACTCAACAATGCTCCACTCAACACCTGGATGCAAGTTGAACCCTGGGGGCTTACACCATGTAATCTTGCGTTCACGCATGAATTTTCCCAAAAATTGCAAACATGATTTCCACTTTTGTCTCGAGCAGCGGAAAGCCACTGCATGCAATAACTGCCTTATTTCACCACTTGCCGGCTCTCTTGCTGCTATTACAACGCAGGATGGTGTTGCTTGGCCATTCCATGATGGCCGCCCCGCGTGCACCAGAGTGCCTGGGCCATTGTCTTGTTGCTGATAGGCTGGGGCTAGGAACTAATTGGCCTATGGGAGAGCTGGCAGGCTTGTCTGGCTCTCCTCTCAAGGCCCGTTCCTGGCCCTGGTCTGCCCCATCTGCTCCAGGACACTCCCTGCTGCCCCCTCCTGGTCCCCTGTGGTGGTTGTGTCCCCCCCCTTCCTGGTCCCACATGATGGTCGTGTGTTCCTCTCACCACTTCTGGTTCCCCGTGATGGTTGTGTGTGTCCCCCCACCCCCCTCTGGTCCCCTGTCATTGTTGCGTGTCCCCCCCACCCCTCTTCTAGTCCCCCGTGATGGTTGTGTGTCCCCCCACACCCCCTATGGTCCCCCGTGATGGTCAAGTGTCCCGCCATCCCTCTTCTGGTCCCCTGTGATTGTGTGTCCCCCCCTCCCCTTCTGTTTCCCCCGTGATGGCCGTGTGTTGTCCCCCGTGATGGTCGTGTGTCCCCCCACAACCCCCTCTTCTGGTCCCCCGTGATGGATGTGTGTCCGTCACTCCTCCTCTAGTCCCCCGTGATGGTTGTGTGTCCGGCACCCCGCTCTGGTCCCCTGTGATGCTCGTGTGTCCCCCCCACCCTCCTCTGGTCCCCTGTGAGGGTTGTGTGTCCCCCCACCCCCCTCTGGTCCCCTGTGAGGGTTGTGTGTCCCCCCACCCCCCTCTGGTCCCCTGAGAGGGTTGTGTGTCCCCCCACACCCCCTCTGGTCCCCTGTGATGGTCGTGTGTCCCCCCACCCCACCTCCTGGTCCCCCGTGATGGTTGTGTGTCCCCCCTACCCCCCTCTGCTCCCCGTGATGGTTGTCCCCCCTCCCCCCTTCTGGTTCCCCCTTGATGGTCGTGTCCCCCCCACCCCTCTTCTGGTCCCCAGTGATTGTCGTGTGTCCCCCACACCCACCTTCTGGTCCCCGTTTTTGTCTCTCAGGCAGGAGCTGTCTTGATAATTTATGTTCACCGCCACTGTCTTGTGGCCAATACCGGGATTTCTGACATTTTATTGACTCATGGACTTGTGGTACTTCACCCTCTTTCAACTTTCATGCTGGACTTCCACTTCAGCTCGTACTCTTGGTGGCCCTGTATCATGCTGTGAACTTCCTCATCTTGAATCCTGGTTTGCATTTGATTGTTCTCCTGCAACCTTATGTTATTTCTGATTCCTGCAACTGCATTCACCCACCCCTCTTGTCTCCCGTAATGTCTGTGTTCCTCCCTACCTACCCCCTTGGTCCCCTGTGTTTTCCGTGTGCCTCCTGTCCACTGTTGGCTTTAGATGTCTGCCGACTCGAATTTCCCTCTTCTTGCTGTCCCACCCTCTCCCCTCATTGTATCCTTGTTAGGCAGAAACCTGTGAAGTTCCCTTAGGGACCACTGCAAAAGATTTAAGACTACAGGTGTTGGCAGTAAACCCACTTGGTAGCAGTCGGTACCACCCAGATTTACCTGGTAGCTGTGGCTGAGCAGTCAGACTTCCCTCAAGAAGAGTTAGGCAGTATGCAAAGTATACACAATAGGCACTCAGATACAATAATACAAGCAAACACTGACCAGAGCTTTGGTATCAAAGTATATAATTATTTATTTAAAAACACACTGTTTGAAACACTCCAGCACTCTTATTGTAAAATATTCTAAACACAGTTACTATTGTAATATATACACCCCTTTTTCCTTATCAGATAAGTCACTGTAAAACACCACTTATTTTCATACAGAGGTGAGCGCTTAACTAGATGGCACGCCAATAAGTTTGTGAGAAAGGGAGGGAAAAAGACAGAATATGGAAAGGTACACCACTCTAAGATTCAGGAACACTGTTAGCAAGGCAGAAGAGCAAAAGTCACTGGTGAGCCAAAGTCCAAAGGCTGGGTCCACTCTTGGAGAGAGCAGAGCACAAATGCGCCCAAGATCACACAGTTACACTAAGCTTAGAAAGTCTTGCAGAGGGTTCAAAAAGAGTTTAGAGAGGCTTAGGAAAGTTTAGCCAGGGTGTCCCAGGCTAACCCAGGTTCGAAAGCCGGGGGCTAAATCTACCCCGTACAGTCGGTAGCAAGGGAAGCCAGGCGGGACACGGTACCTTAAGTGGGAAGGATCCTCCAGCGGTGGCAGTTGTTCCTGGTAGTGGGTGCAAGTTGCGTCGTCGTCCAGGGGAAGCGAAGATCTCGACTTGGAGGAAAGATGAAGGTCGTTTCACTACCAGGGAAGAAACCAGCCGCAGAGTTTTCCGGTTAAAGGTGGTACCTTTGTTTCGCGGTCGTGGTAAAACGTGGTATCCCGGTTGCCGGGGTGCTTGGCACAGGCAAGGCGGCCACGAGGTAGGTCGGGAAGGCGAAAAGACGGTGAAACTGGTTATCCCCACCAGTCAAAGGAAGAAGACTCTCCGGCGGGAGATCTCCTCTGTCGTTGGGAAAAGTGGTGAGGCGGTCCAGCAGGGCTCCACCGGTGGTGGTGTCGTGGCAGGTCGGCTCAGCTTCTCCCTCGTCGGATTCTTAGGTCCTGTGGCGACTTCTGAAGTTCCAGTCCCCAAAGCCCTGCTTTTATGCAGAAAAACCCCATTCACTCAGCCTAGCTGTCACTCAAACATGCTAAGTGGTGAGCCGGCCGGCTCACCACTTGGGCCAATCAGGATGGAGTGCGACTTGAGTTGCCTAGGCAACTCAGTCCAGGGTGCCTAAATTCCCCTCCACCCCTCCTAAGTACCCCAGACAGAGTGGCACCACTTTGGAGGGCTTCTGTGGAGAAGCCCGCCAAAAGGTGGAACAAAGGGCTCGACTTGGGTTGGAGTCACAGAAGAGAACACAAACGCCATTTTAGAATCAAGTTTTGGCAAAAAATACCAACCGGAGAATTAATATTAATTAAATAAACCGGCGGTATGTTCGAGGCTACCGTAAATAATTAAATAAAGATAGCAGCCTAAAACAATAGGAAATCCCATAGGAAAATATTCGCGGTTGAATATAAAAAGTAGTATCCACTGCCACCAGCCAAAACTCGATCAGGGGGGACGGAGACGTGCCCCCTCGACTAACAGACCCTGGGGCAATTGAATTGCCCCAGCCAGTACGTCCACAATATGATGGTTTGTACTGGTTCTGTCCAGAATTTAAGACTAGTAAAGTCAATGGTGACTTTACATGCCCTGGGAGACAGTAGTCAGTCCCAGGGTATGGAGTCTATACTGGGGGGTCACTGACACCCCTGTGTCACTGCACTGAGGGTGCTGTGTAACACACATCACAAAAACATATGAAGCCCTGTGGAGTAAAAGACCCCATAGCCCATTAAACACATCTAGATTCAAAGAAACACACTCAAATCATGCCCAAGAGTGAGGGTAAAAGAGTCTCACTCTTGGCAGGAGAAAGAAATAAACCCCAAAAATCCAGCAAAGCTGCTGGGGGACTCACTAGGTTAGGAAATTCAGCCTAAACAGAGAATTCTCCCAAACAATCCTTAGCACTTCAGATAGGTCATCTTATCTGTTTGTAAGCTGCTTGTTTGTTCTTTCCCCTCCCCCATTTGTTATCTCCTACCTCCCCCCTTCCAGCACTATCTGAAATGTTGTCAGGCCTAGTATGATAGTCACTTGTTTTGTTCTTCTCCTCTTCCTTACTCCATTCCCCCCCAAGCTCCCCCTCCTCCTGTTTAATTCCGGCACTACCTCAATTGTCGTCGGGCATAGTAATGTAGCTGCTTGTCTGTCTCATTCTCCTGCCCACCCCTCCCTATCACTGTCGATAGCTCTTACTCGTACACCTATGTGTCCTGACCTATTTGATAGCAGCCTGTCTGTCTCTCCCCCATCCCACCTCCCCCATTTGTTTTTCTTCTCCCTCTCCCCCTCCAGCACTATCTGAAGTGTTGTTAAGGCCTAGTACGATGGTCGCTTGTTTTGTTCTTCTCCTCTCCCTTACTCCAATCCCTCCTAGGTCCCCCCTCCTCTTGTTAAATTCCGTAACTACCTCAATTGTCGTCCGGCATAGTAATATAGACGCTTGTCTGACTTTTTCTCCGTCCCACCCCACCCATCCTCCCCTCCCCTCTCCTCCTCCTCACTGTCTATAGCACTTGCACTATCTGAAATGTCGTCAGGCTGATTATGATGGTTATTTTTCACATTCTGAATGTATCAAGGACTTGTAAGAATGTCACTGAATTTTCCCATGTTCCCTACCTGCCTTGACGCGCTTTGAAGCACATCGACTTATTATTTATATAGCGCCTATACACAATCAATTCCCAGTTTGAAAAAGTCTTTCCCAATTCCAAAACAATACATCTTATTCTTAGAAGTGAGAATATACTCCAAGAAAGTAATTGTATAACTTTCAAATGTGAGGATTTTGACATTCTTCATTTCTCAGTCTTTGTCAACGATGACTGACAAGAATATGTCAAGAATATCAGCTGCATGCATACATTTTGTTAACAATGCCTGGTTTCTTTGAAACTACCTCGGAATCGGGCTACTGTACAGTGTGAAGATTATATGTTTGTTCTAGCAAAGGTAGTTTAAGCGGTAAGAAAACCCCTTTGCAACAATTCAAGCTCCAAATTCTAAGAGTAGGCAGAAGTTTCCGAGACCCATTACTCAGGATGACCAAAGCCTTTATTGTAAGATGTGATGGGACACTCTTAAGATAAATGATCTACAAGGCAAAAGCAATGCAGTGGATATTCAATATTGTATCAGTGTTCTTGAACTAACTTTAGTGATATTCACTCTAAAAGGCATTTCAATGTATCTAGTGATTACCATTCAAGCAAAACACATCATCGGTAGGTCTCAATATGTTAGCTACCACTTCCACATCACACCTTACTCCAGCGTTGTGCTCTGAAGTGCCCTATACACTAGGGGCACTGTACAAAATACCAAATGCATAGCAAATGTAGGAGGAAGAGAACTGATTTGGAATCTGCACAGCCTGTGAATGTTGACCCAGAATAAATGAACCTTAGATGGAACATTAGTTTTGCAGCTTGCAATCTGTAATAGATGCATATGTGGCCCACAATACCTCCCAATTAAATAAAAGGTTTCAAATAGTACATTTACTATTCACCCATCAGGACAAAGGCTCCTGGTTTTACATTAATGAAGTCAACATTTCCATCTGCATTTATCCATATTTTATTTTTTATGTAAGCGTTTAGCTTGCCCATAGCAAACCTTTCTCCAAATTCAACAAATATTAGTCTTATTTAATGAAAGACATAAATTGAGATATCACAAATCATCATCATAATCCGCAAATTCCATTAATAAATCAAAACCTTTACAATGCATACTAATTGCTCTAAGAACATTATCACTGCTAAAGAGAGACTAAGATATTGTCCACTAAACATTTATGTTTTGCTCTGTAAAGCACTACATCTCAACTAGTATTCTTCCACATATATTGAAATGAAAATTGAGTGCTGGGGTACCTGTAATCTGAATTTCACAGAACTGGATTCTTGCACATCCAGCCAAGATCCATTGTCACCTCAAAAAGCAACTACTGCTGATCCGAGCAAAATTCTCTCTGACCATTTAAATAACTTAAAAGAGAAATGGTTCCAGCTGCTGCTTTGCACAACCATTTACCTACAAGCATGATAAATAACCTAGAGAACAAAGCACAAGACATTTGTTTCTGCTTTTATCTGTTTACAAATAAATACTGAAAGGAAAAGGAGCGATGTTGGCTGCATTTATGAGTAAAAGTCTGTAAAAGAAAACAAGTAGCATTAATCATGGTGTACAGATATATGATACAACAAAATGATTGCCTGGAAATAATATTCATATGTGGGGCATTGTAAGTTTTGTATTATCATAGTTGTTCGGGACCCCTGGCAGTTAAGAAAACCTTTTTACAAATGGACCATTAGATGGCATTGAAATCGTTTCTCTAACACTGCTGTTCTTACAGGGGCACATGCCCATTAGGGATACAAACAGTTTCCATATAGGTTAGTCTATCTCTATTTTATTGTCTACAGTGAGTTTGAGGGTGTTCAGCACCACATTGAAGATTGTCTTATCTCAGCAGACTTTCATTGTCCTGTTTAAATCCAAAGTTAATGTATGCGTGGGCACTTCACAACTTGTGTTACCTTACCACAATGTTGAAGAGTGCTCCAGAGGGACTCTGTTAGCATGCACGTTGATGACCAAGTCTGTCTTCAATAAACTAGTCTTGCTCATTCTTAGCAGAAGTCCATAGAGATGTTTTTCTGCTCTACAAGCACATCTGTGTTTGTATGTACGCTGCACCCATTGCTGTGCTAATGTGCTTACCTCCGCCCTGATCTTGTCACTTCTCGACAGAGCTTGCTGAAGACACCAGCCATATCCCAACTGGTGGATCGACGTCTGACTAACACTTCCTGGAATGCAACAGCCTTGGTGGATTTCCTGTCTGGTGATGGGGAATTTACCTGGAAGGAAGCCTATACACGGGTGGACAGCCTTATTGCTTTGTTGTCCCGATTTATTGAGGTATTGGTTGATTCCTTTCGCTTTGCAGGGTGACATGGGAGATTTGACTTGACATCAAATCCTTTCTCTATCTTGGGTAACCTTTGTCCCCTCTCCACTTCTTAGTGTGTGTCCCTGAATAAGATTGAAGCTGTGTCATCCGAAGAAGAATTGGTCTCCCACGCACTGCAGCTGTTGGACCAGAAGCAGTTTTGGGCTGGTGTTGTGTTCTTAAATTTTGATAATACGACTGAGGAGACAAATGAGACAATTCCACGCCATGTACAGTTTAAAATCAGAATGGATATCGATGATGTCACCAGGACGAACAAGATCAAGGACAGGTGGGCGTTGGACATAAGGGTTACTTGTGCACAGAGTTGTGTGTGTGCTGCCAGGATGTATGTATTTGAGGGGGTGCAGACTAGGTTGGTGCTGTGTAGGCTGTCCATGTACAGCTCAGCTTGACCATCACTGCAACTAAATTGTGCCGAGCAATCTTCTGCTGTTCCAACTATTGCAACCGACATATGTCTCTGTCAGTGTTCCCAAGTTCAAAAATCAATGCATTCTTGACCCTGCTATTCAAGTATAGGGGCCATAATAACAGCTCTACGTATGCACTTCATTACTGACCTGGAGCTTTCCATAGTCGCCTAAAATACACACCAAACACAGCTCTGCCAGTGTAGCCCAATGCACCCCTGCAGCACCCTTTTAGTGCTTCAATAACACATTTTACTGCTAGCTCTCCTGGTACACCTCCGTTTTACTAGCGCTCCTCCTACCACCTAACTTCCTAGTTTATTTTAAATTTTATTTAATTTTTCCTGCCTTTCCTGGTCTTTTGCAGGTTCTGGGACCCTGGCCCGGCTGCTGATCCGTTCAATGACCTACGCTATGTCTGGGGTGGCTTTGTCTACCTCCAGGACCTTATTGAGAAGGCAGTCATTCAGGCATTGACACCAACTTGGACGAGGACTGGAGCCTATGTACAACAAATGCCTTACCCTTGCTACGTGGATGATATGTGAGTCATCTCCCAATGTGCCTGATTGGTCTGTAGTGTCTTTGCTGTGTGCCATGTCATGGCAGTAATTTGTACTTAACACACTGCCTAAACACAGACCTGCATCTTTGTTGACTCATTGTTGCCCCACTAGCAACTACAGTTGGTTTTCGGCCTGCCCTACATTAATCAATGTTAAAAAGGGATCTGATGGTTGCAGTGTATAGGAGCTTGCATTAATCTAGACATTTGTTTGCACGGTTATTGATGAGTATATTGATAAGGCGACTTTCCTGCAAAAGACGCAAGCCTTTGATGCCCATTCCTTTCTATTCAATTGTGCTGTACATGTTTGTAGTTCTGATTGTTTTGATACTGAGGTTTATTCTGCACACAAAGTATGTTTTGCTGTGTTTACTGATGTTCATACATTTTCTACAGTTTTGGTTTGAAATGGAAAGTCAGACAACAATCTCTCTTTATAGTTCTTGTTAAGATGGATACCCAGAATCTATCCTGAGGGAGAATTCCGAAAAGCTGCCCTGTTATGGTGAAGAGGATTTAGACAATTAAGTCTAGCCAAACGCTATCAAGGAAGCAAGCTGAGAAGCAAGGCTTAGACTTCAGGAATAGTGGGGAGGTGGATTGGTACAATGAGCCACACTCACGATAAAGCCAGTTATACAGAAGAGTATAAAAATTCACTATTTTATTAGGTGTGTATACATTATACGCAATAAAACCAATGGGTAAATATTACTACTAAACTAATATGTACAAATATACAAACACCACGGTGGCTCTCACTAGAGAACCCAAAACTTTACTTTTTAAAATCAGTAAGGGCACTTCAATTGAGACTATAAGCAGATAGACTATGTATAGGAAAGCAAGATAAACGTTCAAGAACATTTGTAAATTATAGTAGGTGAAGAAACCGTATACTTCTCCATTACAGTGTTTTATGAAAATAAGGCACCCATCCCTTTAAAAGTCCTAAAGTCCTTCCCTGCGACTAGTGTCCTTAAGAGTCGATAGTGCCAAGAAGAAAGTGTTTACGGAGTCAAAAGTCTTTTAGAGTCTTGGCTAACCAACAGATTAGTAAACATGTTCCAAAGATGCTGAAACAAAGCTAAGTAAGAGATTTAGGGGTTGTCTTCCAATCCCATCACACTAGGAGAAACCCGGGATGGGAGAGGATTCAGGCCAGACAAGGGAGACGAGGTAGGGTCAGGACTTTATGCTCATAAAAACCTATGGCAGGGTTCAGAACAGCTATGTAGACTTAACCCCGTACTCCAATTCCGCTAGGAACCACCACCAGTAGTGTGCCTAAATTCACTGTGCACACTTACTTCTGCAAAAGGGCCTGTTTTTGTGGATCTATATATTGGTAACCTTTGGTGTTGGGATTGGGTCTGGCGAAGCAGCGGTTCCAAGCTCTATTGAGACAGTTCCTAATGCTGGACAGCAGTGCAACCCAGTCATCTCAGAGGCTGACTGCTATGAGAGTGATTAAAATGGACCTCAGTCGATTCTTAGTGGATCCAGCAGATTATAGATCGATTTTAAAAGTGAGCCTTCCAATCAACCTCTGAAATAGTTCGTTTGAGTTGAAATCTGTAAAGGGCTCATGTTGACCATCTGCCAAAAGGAGCGGTCCTTATTAGGGCCAAGAACATGTAGCATATTTTCTGTGTCTCTTTGCAACATCAGGTATTAAAGGGATAATAGCCAGTTTTACAGACTTTATAGCTTTCTTTGTGGAAATAATTTCTTTGTGGAAATAATGAGTTGGAATTGAGATGCAATCTACGACTCTTGCAATCGTAGTAATGCTTCTTTCTTCTTGATCTCTACTGGTTTGTCAAATAATTGGGGCCTAGAAAACTTATCTTGGTAAAGATACAACCCATCAATCTATCGAAAAATTAAGTTACGTGCCGGGTCCCTAATGGCCTGAGGTTCAAACTGAGGGTCAGACAAATTACCCAGTTTAGGGTTAAATTGGGGATAGATCTTTGTTCGCCAGACAAGTCTGGACGCTCTTTTGTTGATCGACAAAGATAAAGGAAATTTGTTGTAGGTATTTTTTTAGATCCATTTAAATCTAGAGCCAGCTGCAAGTTGGAATGATCGCTTATAGGGTTGTCAACAATGTTTGGACATTTACACCTCGTAGCCCATTTCATCAACTTCACAGCGCCACAAAGCTGCCTTACTTGTCAGCTGGGGTCTACGTGACCTCTGCCTCAGAGGGCATTTGGTGAGCTTCCAAGGACTGTATGTGCTCATGCCCAGACGATGGCACAGCCTTCAGATTTACCGCAGGTGGCTTGTGGCTGAGGCTTACTACAGATCTCATTGCAGGGCGGAAACTTTATTTTCTAATTGACGTTGGTCGCCGGCCACCTGACAGCGTTACACTCAAGGCCTTAAGAATCCCTGTGCGGCACAGAGCGCCTACGAGGGCTGTTGCGGCAGGCGAGGCGACTAGACTAAAAGACCCAGCACCTGTGGTCCCGGAGAGGCAGTGAGGTGTAGTTGCCATTGTATGTCCAGCCACAGCTTCAGCTCCAGTATCGAGGAGGGGCAGTAGGTGGCAGCGTTCGGCTGCTGTGAACACCATAAGGTTACCGTTTTACATCGTGTTCAACTAAAACTGTTTATGGTGGCGTATTGATGCTAATGTGCAAAGGCCACCTGTAAGGGGACTTTTACTGCAAATACTTGGTAAAGTACTGCAAAATAATTGGTGCAAGAAACTTTTCAGGTTGATTGAGAGTGGTGATTTCCTACTGCTGTGATCTGTCAGCAGGGTGCACATCACCTTTATAATTGTTCCAATGCTCCGTTGGGCGGTTGCAGAGCAGCTGCCAATCTACCTTTGCAATTGTACTCGGGGAACGGTTTTACAGAAGTTTGATGCATAAGTCTGCCTATTGATTATAGAGCCGGTCTATACCAGCTGTATCAGCTCCTGCATACAGCCTTGACTTCCAGAACCCGGCACCACCGCACATGGCATGTAAGATGACTTTTTTGGTTGACGTGTGTGGTCGTCAGCAATTTGTTGGTGGTTTTTCTGAGGAGGCCTTGGTTTCAGAGATCACACACAGCCTGGGGGTCCCCGTCCAAGTCACCAATCCAGTTTTTCCCCAAACTATGCCAGCGCTGCTCTAAGAGGTTGTGGCATTGCCGGTTGTGGGCATGATAGCAGCGGGGGGCAAGGCTGGAGCAAAAACGAAACATTTAAACCTGGTGTCTCTGATGCCCATTGCTGGTCAGAGAATAACTGTTCCCTCGCTCTGGCACAAGCAACAAGATACAGTCTTCTAAAGTGTGCAATGCTCCTGCTCTGGTGAACTTTTTCGAATGTTAATGACTAAAGCCAGATGGACTTGGATGTTCATGTATTGTCTGCAGATGTCGCTGCAGTGGGTGGGGTCGATGGGCATGAAGAAGGGTTGGGAGGTGGCTTTGGTCAAATGATACACTCCTGTCTCTCCGATTCGTAAGGAACATTGTTATTAATGTTTCCTCCGCAGGTACTCCCACTGCATTAACTGATCTATTATTAAGGCACAGTATGAACTCTCCTAATAGTCCAAATAGCCGAAAAGACCAGAGTCCTGTTCAACTTCATCACACATTACAGGAAATGGATGAGGGAATTCGGCTCACAGCTCATACCATAGATGTGTTGAATTCAGTCCTTAGTGCTTTTGTTGATCCGTATGATAATATAAGGGACGAAGTCCAGGCACAAACACTAACTTTATCTGAAATGAATGTAAAGTTGGAAACCTATGGTACTAAAGCTATTTCTACAAATGCTGGTGTAGAACAGCCACATATGGCGCCTACAATAGAGGGTGTATGTGGCATATCCGCGTCCTCTTGTGCAATCTAGTTTTCCTAGTGGGGCTGCAACAGTGCCCAATCACATGCTAGGGAACAATTTGTTGGTAGGGACCACATTGTTTATTAGGGATTCTGGGCTGCTATTTTTGGGGGGGGTTGTATTAGTTGCCCATATAATGGTATGCACAACACTAACCCAACTACAGTCCCTGGGGAAGGTGCTCCTAATATACTGCACGCTTCAGACGTTCTGACTAACAAGCCTAAATAGTCAGTCTGTAAACCTGGCAATGAAAACTAAGAATATGAAGAGCAGAAAGAGGAAAGGGCAGTCATCTAGGAAATTTCTACGGCATCTCACACTATCAGAATACCTACACTTGCAGGAAGAGATAAACTTGGGTTGCAAAAGATGTACAGCAGTCGAATCAGTTCAACATCTTTGCTAATGGACAGTCGTATCGGTAATACTGTCCTTGATGATATCCAGATTCATGAGGAATCAATTCATTCTTTTTTTATTATAGATAAATAGTGTGCTAATTATGGCAGTTCAATAGGCACTGAAGTAAAGCATATTAAATGGTCTAGCTCAGTAAAGTCTTCTAGCCCTCCTGCTCTGGTTGGTTCTTCCCAGGCAATCGAGCCCGGCCAAAATAGCGGACTATTGGACATGGTGAACTCTGGGAAACAGAATGTTTTAACTTCGGCTTTGCTGATAGACGGGGGTGTTGCTATTAGTCCATTGAATATGAGACGGCATCCCAAGGTGTACAGTGTATTGAGAGGTGCTGCTGGAGGCAGCGACCTGTGTCAAGCCTCAGTTAACAACTTACTTAGTCATAATGGAGGGTCAAATAGTCTCAATTCACTTAAGGAGACAGCAAATCAAGTACCATCAACCGACAACGGTCACTCCCCAAATACAGGCCTATAGTGCCAGGTACTGGCCAACAACCTGTATTTACAGTGAATGGTAATGATCCTGATGCTAGAAATTGCTTTGAACATAAGGATATTTCTATAAAATGTTTTTGAGAAAGTAAATATGACCATTCAAGAGGCAAGGCTGTGGTTAACGGGTTGGTTGTGCAAAGCCTGTGTAGGGAGGACAGTGGAGTCTGCTTGAATAGATCCAATATATTGGATCTTTTTAAGGCGGTCCCAAATCTGAGACTTATCAACACAACACTATGGATAAGGATAGGGTTGATTTTCCAGATCTGGTACATGACTGTTGATTCTTTTTGACATAACATCTCGTTTGGTGTACGAGACAATATTAAAGTAAGGCGTTCATCTAAGGCAGTTGCTCTATGACATTGTTTAATATTCAGACTCCGTGCCCCATTATAAATGTGATCTGGTGATCGAGAAACGTTAACAACATCATGGTTTTAGTTCAAAATGGCAGTGAAGTTAAGTTTGTAAAGAGGTGAAGGACTTGATGCTCATGGATGTACACCCCTTTGCATTATACCGGCAATCAGCCAGGTTCGAATGTACAACCGAACCTTTAGCAACTTTTTTAGCCTAAAACTGTTATCTTGGAACATGAGAGGTAACATACACCTGTTTACCAACCCAGACTTGGCATCAAAGATATGATCCTTTAAAGTGATGATGCTTTTAGAAGATTGGCTAATGAGTTGCCCATATCTGGACAGGTTTGTTGTCTGTGCACAAACTCATGGAAGGGGACTAGGGGGTGCACTCTAGTCAGAAAAGGGCCTAAAAGTGGTTAGTGTTTGGGATTCTGTTTTTGGTGCTTTGGGAGTTGAGGCTAGATTGCGGGTAAAAGGCTGTGAGAGACTTGTCTTTATTAATAAACATGTACTGGCACAAAGGGCTCCATCATTTAGATCGTATGTTCGAGGCTTTCAGGAACTATTTGGCATTCTGGGTCTATAATCGTGTAGATGGTTCAATTTTGGTTGCTGGTGGCTTTAACTGCCAATGTACTTCATTAGCTGTGGAGGACGAGGACTTAGTTTTCCCATATTTCTATAAGAATCGTCTATTAAAGGTGTTGAATAGAGGGAAATTGCTTTCGTTTTTGTCCTCAGTGGGTCTGAAAATGCTGAACGGCGCCATTCCTGGTGATATCCCCCCACAAACCACTTGTGACCGTAGCAATTATGTTTTGGATTATATATTCACTGAACAATTTTTGTATGATCACTGTGGGAATCTTAACATTGAGCCAACAACTTTGAAGGACCATGACATGCTGAGTGTTGAGTTTCAACTAATGGGGGTACGTTAGAGAGGGTTGCCCATGTGAACCTGGGGGTTCATTCTTGTAGAATAAGAAGGACTTACTGGCCGCTTTAATCAGGGAATGCCAGTCTTGATGAATAGGTGTACTTATGAATGGAAGCTCGCCTCCTTCAAGCTATGTAATTTTGAGGGTACCATAGCTGAATTAACGAGGGACTTTTCTGGTGTTGCAAACCAAACCAATAATAGGACCTTTCAGGGGAAGGTTTATCTGCAGTTTTTTTATCAGGCACTTGCATCATCTAAGAGGAACATGCGTTCCAAAATTAGAGAAATAAAGAAGTTGGAACTGGGTTTATCTATTGGGGCTCGTATTAACACTAAAATCAAGAAGGGTTATAAAAATTGGGTGAAGCAACGCGTTGTTCTGTTTTATTGTAACATGATGCAGAACTTATGCTCTCCATTCATAAAAATAAGAACATTTGTGAATTCTGGGAGGTGGTGAATGCTCTGGAGTCCGGCCATACTACCTGTCAGGCGAATTGTGTGGCCGAGGCAGTGTGGGTTTCCCACTTTGAGGCACTTTACGCAAGTCCACCAATCTAGTTCAAGTTGTGGGTAAAAATACAAATTGGAAAATGGCGGTGTCAGTTTAAAGGATTCAAGTTGTGATTATTTGCAGTAGTGATTCTCGGGCCCTCCCCACCCCCAGCCTATACCCTGTCCAATAAACTGTTTAAAGGTGACACGGCTACATGGGCTGCTATATTAAGTATACTTTTCAAAGAGATTGTGGTGCTGGAACAGTTTCCAGATAGCTGGGACACTTTGTATGTTGTTCCTATATACAAGAGGGGTGCAGAGACCGATCCAAAGAAAACCATCCAAATTACATAATGGATGCTGATGGCAAGGTTTTTGCATCCCTCCTGTTGTTCCACCTGGAAGAGTGCATGTCGACATTGGCCACATGAATAAATGCCAGACCGGGTTTAAAAAAGGTCATAGTACTCCAATATATGGTTTCATTGTGGAACATCTGCAAGAATTTTCTTGGTCTGGTTCCCACTCATCAGTGTTTGTGGCCTCAATCTATCTGTCCGCAGCCTTCGATAAAGTCAATCGGTCTCTTCTGTGGTCCAAACTCGCTAAGCGGGGCATGCCTGACGGACTCTTGAGAGTTCTAATTGGCCTGTACAACAATTCTGTTATTCAGGTTCGCTTGAATCAAGGTCTGCTCTCCTGCAGAATTGATGCAAAATCTGAAGAGGTAGGGAGCAAATATATATCCCTGCCTCATCCTATTTGTATGTCTCTGACATGGGTAAATATGTGGTCCCCGCCTCCTTTGTGCCACCTAACATTGTCTATATTAGTTTTATATGGCTAGCGTACACTGATGATTTTTTAAACTTTTTGACTGTACCCACATTAGTTTACAGAGACTGTTATCTGCTTTCCAGGGATTTGCTAATACAATTTATTTTAAAATAAACCCTGCAAAGACTAAAGTGCTCCAAATCGCAAACAATCACAGGAAGGTCTCTTTTAAATGATTTTTAAATAATGAACCCTTAGGATCAGTTGATGGTTGAACTTATCTAGGTTATCCCTTATTTTGTCATCCACAGAAAACTAAGATCATGGGTATCCTGTGTCTTAAAGCTAACGCATTGGCTAATCAAATGATCAGTTAATGGAAAATATAGATTCTACCCGGAATCCTTTACTGCAATATTATGAATGAAAAGCGTTTCCAACGTTTTTATGTGGGTTGGAATTACTTGGATCATGGGTAGTGGATGATTTTTTTAACGATTTGGAAGCCGTGATTTGGTGTAAAGCCCAGAGAGTGGATTTGGTGTAAAGCCCAGAGAGCGCCGAATGGGGTGCAACTCACAGCAATCCGATATGAATTGGGACTTTAGTTTATGCAAGTGAGAGAGAAATGTCCTCGTTCAACACTGTATTGAAGTATTATAGCCCCTGTTTTTAACTCCATGTATGACGATATCGTTGGTGTGCTGGCTTTGTCCATCAGAACCACTTTATCATCTTTTAAAGATCAATGTGTGAGTGTCCTTTTAGATTATAGGAAAGAATGTGTGAAGATTATATATCAATTCCGGTGCCGGTAAAATACACTTTATATGAACAGGATTAGTGTAATACTATTGACAAATTCCATGCGTACGTGTCTTGTAACCACCTGAAGCGGCAACATAGGAAGTTTAGTGCACTTGCACCATAACTCGCTATCTTCCCTAATCGCAGCTCTAGGGAGGACTTTACTCGCTCAGGTGGAATTTCTTGCCTCAAAAGAAGAAATGCTTAATTATCGGCAAATAACTAAGGCAAATGCCTATTGCCGTGTCTGTGATAACAATGACGTTTTGGAAATCGTTGAACACTTGTTAGGTTATTGTTATTCATTGAATGTAACACGTACTAAGTATTTTACACATTTATTTGAAAGGGATAATTCTATTGACTGTGAACGATTTTGGAAATCGTGCCAAAGCGGCCGCTCTGTACCATTGTGCTTGGCTGTTTGCATTTTTTTTTTTAAGTCTGAAGCTCACTAATTTGGATGAAATTTAATTCGTGAATTTAAAAGAATGTTTTGCTTTTAATTATAATTGTGAATTTTATCGATTTGTGATGACTTGATATATTTTATACACATTTATTATAAAATTGTGTGTTGTATCATAATAAAGGTTGTATTAACCAGTGATCCAGATACGATTTTGCAGTGGCAGTATTTTACCCCTATTTTTAAACTTTGAGAGTTAATGTGATTTTAAGAGAGTAAAAATTACTTTTCTCCTTTGCAAGAGAAATGTATGTGACATCCAGCCGACGTGTACAAAAACTGTATGGAAATCTTTACTATGCGGCAGCTTCCTGAATTGTGACAGAATACACCTTTCGCTATTTCTCTAAGGTCTGGCCATTTGATCTCTCCTGTGTATATTTAAATGTTGAAAACATAAAAAAAAAACCTAGCCAATTACATAGTAAAGCAAACCTAAATTGTATTGTGTGTTTTGAGGGGCGATAACATAGTTGTCTTTTGATGTTTAATGAAAGTCCTCATTTCCTGGAACTATTACTACCTAATGGTATGCAATGTTATGATACAACAGTGCAGAGAGGCAAGTACTCCTGGCTAAATTGTGTAGCTAATCTCATGGTCAAATGGTTATTAATACAGCGCTTTTGGCAAAGCGCTGTACATAGAACATATTTATCACAATTATCACCAAATTGAAATTGGTACCCCTTTATCGACCTTGAAAGGATGAAAGGCTGAGTTGGCCTTGCTGGGATTTTAACCTGTAACCTACAGGTCACGCACAGATCACAGCAACAAGTGCTTAGCCGGTGTAACGCTCAACTGATATCCACGGAGACGCCACTCAGACTGGTTGGACCACTTCCGACCTTGAACCCCCTCCCTTGGTCTCTTGTTCGGCCGAGGCCCCGGTCTGAAAACACAGGAATTTGGGTTTTGTTTTATTGTCTCTTCCGGCCCAAAGCCCACCTCCCTTGTGGTCCCAACAACCCCCTTGATGCTCTCCTCACCTTGTTTTATTCTATGGTGTGCTCTCCGTCCTGCTGTTCTGTGCAGGGGTGCGTTGTTGGATGAGTGCGGCGCAACCTAGTTGCTTCACTGGTGCGGGCCCTCAGAGTCCAGCCCAGCTGCAACTCCCGTTTATCCAGGTAAGACTGCTGGTTTGGCAGTTTGTTCTTTAATTAGCAATTGCCACTATTAATGTCTCTCCTTTTTCCTTAGGTGCGAATGGAGTTCTGGTGGTGCCGTGCTGCTTGGGGCTGTGCACAAGATGGTAAGTGAAAGCGCGATGCGCGGCGCTATGTGCCTTATCTAGTGCTGACCTGTTTGTTCTCTCTTCCTTACAGACCGCTGCGATGTCCCGGAATGGAGGCTGCTGAGAAGATGAAGAGCGGTAAGTAAAACGTAGCACGTGCCACCTCCTTGATCTCTTGTGTGCTAATCGGTGTTTTGTTCCCTCTTGCAGGTCGTTAAAATGGCCCGGAATGGATGTGGGCAACGGAACGAGTCACCCCCAGGTAAGTGTGCGCTTATTTTGATTGTTTTCTATGTTGTAGAATAAATGCTTACTAATGCTGCTTTTCCTTTCTCTTTTCTTCTCAGGTGCGGCTTTCCAGATCGAAGGAGCGCTCGCCGAGCAGGTGTATATTCAGGACCCAGGAGCGGAGGACAGAAGCAGGATTTGCTCGCAGGTAAGTGTATTCTAACGGTGTTCTTGTTCTTGAAGGTAACAGGTTCAGGAATGCAGATGAGGATCCGAACAGAACGTGGTGAGCGCCATGCTGCAGCTAGCAGTGTATCGCGAAGCGTGTTCCTCAGCCTGGGCGTGGTTTATATAGCCTGCAGATATCCCAGGTGCCCCTAGATCTAAAACACTAGACCACATAGCTCAGTTCTGGAACTGAGCTATGCAGTGGCATCCATGTTGCCCAAAGGTTATTGCAAGTCCCAGTTCTTAAGTTCTCTGGCTTCACATATGAGCCTGGCACCAACCGTGCCAGGACTGACTCCAGGAAGTCTTAGGCGGACTGGTAAGGCCCTTGGGGCCATGATGGAAGACCGTGGTGTAGCCCAGATGGCTTGCCTGTTAGGGCCAGGGGTCATGACAGCCGGCTGAGCTATCTTACTGGCTAACATTTTTCATAGGCGGGTTAACTGAGTATCGACTGCAGTATAATAATCAGTGCCTAGATGTTGGACGAACCATGTATGAAGCGCTACATACAATTAAATACCGATCTGGGTTATCACAGAAACAGGTTTTGCTGAATTTCTTATTTCAATTACAAATGTAACTTTCATTTGTTTCTTTTTGAACAACACTTGCACTTCCTGGAGAGTCAGGTTTTGGATGTTTTAATTGTAGTCTTGACGATTTGAGAGGCTTAAACCCCTGTGATTGGTGTAATGACAATCACTCACCCTTGAGCAAAGACTGCTGCCCCTGGCCATTTATAGTAATGTACCCCATTGATTGCAAGGTTGAATGGATGTTAACTAGACCGTACATGGTCATCATTTTACACACAGTTTTTATAGGTAGAGTGTAAATTAAATTAGAAGTCTAAAAATGATCAGCCTCTGCATGATTATACACACAGCACAGGAACTTTGAAAAATACAATTGTGCAATACTGGTTTGCTTTCACTGGAAAACGAGCATAATTTTTTACAAAATGTTAATTCTCAATTGTAACTTAGTTTTCCATCTTATTCATTTTACAATCCTAAAATGCTAGGAAAATAAATATGCACAGTGCTTCTGTTTGCTCCAAGAGCAGCAACACAGCGGAAGCTGAATGGAATGGAAACAAACCATTCCTTTTATCACAGTGTGCAGTTTTTCTTTTTTTCAAAGGCTTCAGATAATTCATTCTGTTTCAGAGGCGTTTATCCATGGCTTACAATTATATCCAAGTAGATAAAAATCAAAAGAAGCCTTTGGGTTTCTGTCCAGTAACCTGACCTTGGCACTGCCCTCTGCTCTAAATGTGTGTGTAAATGTACACAGGAAAATTATAAAGCTGTTTTTACGAGATTTTCATGCCTAAAAAGGCTTAGTACGCACCTTATCTGGAGGCCTGGTATGAACCATATATCAATTGAAGAAAAATTGCTTGTCAGTAATGCACAGGACCTAGTTTTGTTAGACCTGTTGGATTCCAGTATCTACATAACGTATTGTTTGCCTTTTTGGAAGATGTGGATTTGGAGATGAATTCCTTGAATTCCTAAATTATTATTTTTTAATCTTGCTAAAGCACAATCTTCCTAATTCCAATGGTTTATTGAGGAAAATCAACTTGAGCAGAGCTGTAAGTATTGGGCTTTGAAACATTTTATTGTATGAGTTTTTCTGTTTTATTTTTGTGACATCCATATTTATCACTTTGTTGCTGTTTTCGTGTTTGTGAAAGGCTTTCTTTTGTGAAACCAAATCACAATAACTTTTTTTTTATTGCACATTGGGTGAGACTAAATGAAACCTCACCCTCTGCTATGGTGAGCCCTTTTACCCTTCCAAGTCCCATGGCATTTTTGCTTGATCTTTGGTATGCCCTGACTATTTCAGTGGGTTTAATCCAGATCTCATTGGGGACACCTTGCCCTATGAAGACACCTCATAGGCCTTCCCAACCTTGGATGTCCTCTTCTCTTCGGTCCATCTGCCACTCTCTCCGTCAAGCTGAACGGCGTTGGCGCAAGTCCGGGACAGCTACTGATCTGTCTTCTTTATCTTCTCTACATTCTACTTATGATTCCCTTCTTTCTGCCAAGCAACAAGATTTTCAATCCCTTCTTGCCTCATTTGCTTCGCATCCTCAGTGTCTTTTTCAAAATCCCTTCTTCCTTTTCTCTATAAGCTTTTAGAGTGTATTGTCTCTTCTTTCATTAATTTGCATTCTCTTCTTCCTTCTTATCAGTCTGGTTTTAGGTCCCATCACGCTACAGAAACTGCTCTTTTCTTTATTTCTAATTCCCTTCTTTACTCTCAGCACTCTAAACTTCCTTCTCCTTGTTCTTCTTGATCTTACCGCTGCTTTTGATACAATTGATTACATAATTCTTCTTTCTGCTGACTTGGGCTTTGGTGATTCAGTTCTCAATTGGTTTCACTCTTACCTCTCAGGGTTTATTTTCTCTATTTATTTAATTTATTTGTAAAGCGCTGGACGAGGGCCCGGGGGCATATGAGTGCTCTGTTCTGTTTCCTTTGCTGGTCACTCTTCTTCTACTTATCCTCTGTTACACAGTGTTCCCCAAGGCTTGGTCCTGGGTCCTCTACTTTTATCTCTTTCTAATTCCCCTCTCGGCACTATCATCTCTTCCTATGATTTTTCTTATCACTGTCATGCAGATGACTCACAATCTTACTCTGCTTTTCTTTCTTTATTGATGAGATTCACTCATTCTTGTTTTCTTATCTTTTAGCCATCCGATCTTGGATATCTGTTCACTATCCCCATCTTAACCCCTCGAAAAAAGAGGCCGCCTTTTTCCATGCTTCTACCATTCATTCTCCTCTCGCTCCTCCTTTTCTTTCTTTTCCGCCCTTTTCTCTCTCTATGTTTCTCAGCTTGTAAACTTGGTGTTATTTTTGATCCGTCGTTCTTTCTCTGCTCATATCTCCTCTATTTCTCGTTCTTGTTGCTATGAATTCTTTAACATTCAAAAAGCTTGTAGTTTTCTTACTTTTTCTTCTGCTTAACTTCTTATCCCTTCCTGCTTTTTTTCTCGTCTTTTCTATTGTTCTTCTCTTCGGTCCTCCTGCTTCTCATCTAGTCCCTCTTCGCTCTGCCTATCATTCTTTTGTTCAAGTTTTTTGCTCCTCTGGATTCTATCACATCTGCTCTGCACTCTGTGTATTGGGTTTCTTTTGAAAATGATTTACACTTTAGATTCCTTTGCATTGCCTTAAAATCCCTCTGTGGTCTTGCTCTTCCTTTAGTTTCCTTTTATTCTCCAAGTCGCTCTCTTCGTTCTGAATCTCTTTTTACTGTGGACAGTGTGTCGTGCTCCATGTGCCCCATCAGGGTTTTCATTAATTTGCTTTTTTTTTTTTTTTACTCTATTTACATTTACCAATACAGAACTATATAGAATTAATCAATCTTGGGACCATATCAAGCAAACCAAATAAACAGTACAACTATATACAATTAATGATGTACCCCTGTCTAAAATTAAAATGAATCTTCTCTCCCATCGCACCCTCCCCCAACCCCACCCCCAAATCCCCAATGTTCACATTCACATATAATATATCTTTGTACATAGAGATGAACTTTCCCCAGATCTTTTCAAATAACGCATTCTACCCCTCTTTTCTGTACAGTACTCGTTCCATATCAGCTAGGTCATGCATATCTGTGATCCACACCTCTATCTCCAAGATGGTATCAGACTTCCAATTACTCAAGATGATTTTCTTCCCTATCATAGCCCCTCTGAACAGCCATTTTTTCTGACATTGAGTAAGGCCCTCTAAGATTTAATTGCTTCCTAAAACCAATGTTTTGAATTCAAATGTTAATTTGCTCTTCTTGCCCCTAAGACCTGGAATGCTCTTCCTCTGTCCCTGCATTCCATCTGTTCTTTCTCTCTTTTCAAGTCTCCCTTAAAATAATTTCTTTTAACCTCTTGATCTATTAGTTTCTTGATTATGTGTATATGTAATTTGCACTGTTGAATATTTGTGTACTGCGCTTAGGCGTCAAGTGCTATAGAAATGTAATCAAATACAAATACACCAGCATCTCTTGAAATCTAAGAAACCCAACGGTGAAGTGCTAACTCTCATACAATCAGAATTTACCTTTTACAGTGCTCGCTCGACTAATTTGGCAGGACTAGCTGGGTCAATTCTTCGGAAGGCGTTTGTGTGCCCCACCATCAACTGTCTATGGGATCTTTGGAATCTGCCTTAAGTGTGTGTGCAGCTCGTCTGCAAGGTCATTCATTGCTGGCCTTCAATACCCAGGAAAGAACTCTGATCTCCCTGGCTGCTCGTCCAAACACTCCTCTCTGCAGGCTTAGTATGTGCCACTCTGAGGTGATTTCTTCTACTGACCCTCTTCTTGGGGATCCCCCATATCCACATATACACATATATCTTTGTCCTGTTCTTTGTGGCCTGAGGCTTACAGTTGCAGACTTTGCCCAACCAGACAAGAACTACAACCTCCCCAACTTCAGACCTCAAGGAGGGCGTCTTTATGCAGTCTTCAGCTTGACTTGTTAGTGAGTTGTCTTCAGGGTCAAGACCTTTTCAATGGGCCCCTGTGACCCATCTCATGGTATTGATTGTGCTCTTCCATCTCATGGGGTCTTGTGTGCAGACCTTTTACTTACCACCATTGAATTCTGTTCAGCCTTTGGCTGCTATTTGGCCGTGGGATAACATTGTGGTGGTGGTGGTGGTGGCGGGGGGGGGGGGGTAATGATTATTCTAGGGACATTTGTGTCTCCCTTAAAATCCATTCTGACTTTGTGGACTTGATGCACACTCATATGACCCTGTATGATCACATTTTCTTATGTTTTCTATAATCCTGAAAAGTTACTCTGACCTGTAATGTTATTAATGTGCACACCTTTATATTGCTTTGCAGATCTACTACATGGGCATTTGCTTATTGTATAGTTTTCAGAAGTGTACTTCTAAACTGTCAGTCACCTTCTGAAGAGAGCCTTAACTAGTTCATACTTTAAATAAATATGTAGGTTTATTATGCATTTTCAATTTCGTAACATGTTACAATATTGAATCCACATAGTGCAGTGCATATACCTGAATGCCCCCTCCTCTTCCATTTCATCCCCAACTCACCTATCCCTCCCCAACTAAACCCAATGTTACACCCATGGCTGGCAATCTGTTTGGAGAATCCCAGGTCCGCCAGCAGTGATTACTGTTTTCTGTAGGACTTGGAACGATTCCGTCTTGCTCCTATATCTTTTCTCTCATTTTGTCTTGTATTTAGGGGGATTCAGGGAGGTCTGTCGTCGGGTGAGGTGAACAAGGCATGTACTAGGGCATTGCTTCCTCCCTATGTGGATTGCCTCGTACCACACCACAGTCTCCGCCATGTACCACAGTTTTAGATCTTCCTACCATGCATCTGTGCTTGGAGCCTTCTCTCGACTTCCATGCCATGGCACTCCTCCTCTTTGCTAGGACCCATGCTAAGTAAACCATTCGGTATCAGGTAATATTATCCCCATATATATGGTCGCCGTATATATCGCCGGGAAAAGGTTGTGGCGATATTATATGGGTGACCATATATATATGGGGACAGGTGTAGCAATGTGTCCCATGCAATAATGTCCCCACAAAAACAGCCATTTTTCGGCGACATTTTTGCATGGCGATATTTTTGAGGGGACATTATTACATGGAACCAACCATTCTATTTTATGGCCTGGTCTTCTTGTGGCGGGCCTTTAATCCCACAAGTCAAGCTTCTCGTAACCAAGCATACCTTGTAATACCTCCTTCTGTCAGTCTCTTTTCCCCTCCCTGCCAAAATTCTTTGATCAGAGGGCAGCTCCAAAACACGTATGCGATTCCTGCGTCCTTTCCACCGCATCTCGGGCATCCTCTGTCCTCCAAGCCCTGTAAGCGGGACATTCTCTGAGGTATGCCCTATGTAGTATGTAAAATTGCAACAGTTGTAATCTGGCATTGCGAGAGGCTTTCTTCGGGTACAGTAATGCTCTAGACAATTACCCTTCTGTGAGCGCTCTCCCCACTTCTAATTCCCATGCGCTCTTTCCCTTAGTTATATCCTTGGGCCATGCATCTAAGAGCCCTTGGTATAGTCTGGACACTCCATGTCCGCCCTCGGACACGTTGTATAGTAAGCCAAGGACCACATTCTCTTCACTCTTGGTCGGGAAGTCTGGTCACCTCATCCTTATCCTGTGTACCATTCTCGAGTACGTCAAGAATTGCCCCTTCTCCAGCATTGGATCTTTCATGGATTCACATGCTTAGAATATTCCCTGTCGTCAGACTGGGACCCCTCGGTACACACATATAGCCTTTTCCAAAGGAAAACTTTCGACACTTTTGTGTCCTATCTACGTCCTTCTAGGACCCGCCTACGCATGCTCCGCAGGCCGTGCTATTATAAGAGGCCCGCCCCCGCGGCTCCCCTTCAGATTTCAACCGTCTCCAAAGTAGTGGGATCTCCTCGTGTTGTCCTACTGTTTTGTACTAGGTTGCGTTATTGGTTTTCGAGTACAGTATAATGTCCTCTGTGTCAGGAAAAGCGCTGTTCTGTTCCGTCCATGCGCGACATGCGGCTTAAAAAAGGTTTACGAGGGGGACGGACATATGGACTGCATATATTGCCTCCACCCTCACCATTCGGGGGATACCTGCGACATATGCAAGGGTTTTTCCCAAAAAACCCTCAAAGACCGGAACCGACGCTTGGTGGCATGGCTGAATGATGGAGCGGGGGCATACCCCCCCTCGGAGGTGGGCTCCACGCAGTCGGCGAAAACATCATGCCGCGCGGCCTCGTCGGAACCACCGGCGAAGAAATCTAGACCGTCGGAAAAAGAGTCGTCTGGAAGTCACTCCACTAGAGACTCCTCGGCAAAGAAATCATCCTCATCAAAGAAGCATGAGAAGGAAAGGAAATCCTCCTCTGGCGATCATCACAGATCGACCACGAGTCGAGAATCGAGTAAAAGGGGGCACAGTGTGGAGAAGGCGGGACCGCCAAAACCACCTGCGAAGTCTACGTCGTCGACGGCGGTCCAGTCATCGGCCGCCGCCCTGCCACTCGCACAGGGGGCATCCACCGTCCCGTCGACAATGGCGTCGACTAGGATTTCGTCGACGGGGGGCCCTACAGGAGGCCTGGAGGCCTGAAGTCTTTGACCCGACCCCCCCGGAGGCTTTGCTACAAGAACAAGCTATGTTGCTGTCCTCGGAGGACGAGAACGAGAGAGTTGCTGGCCCAACAGACCTAGGGCTACGAGCGGCTGACAAGTCGTCAACGAGGGCATCCGTTACACTGGTATCTGCCCCTCTCCTCAATCCTCAATCGGTTTTGTCGTTGGATATTCTGTCCACGCTTCAGTCCTTGTTGCGGTCGTTGGACCAGCGACTACCCCAGGCAAGCCTGCCACAATCACCCGTCGACGAGCCGGGCCCGTCCCGTCAACCGACGCACCCACGCACGCCAATCTCATCACTGGCACAGGAGGAAGGTGAGCTGCCAGATTCGGAGTCTGACAGGGGAGCCATGTCGGATATCTCATGATCCCCCTCCAGGGATCCCACCTGGAAGTCTTAGGCGGAGTTGGAAAACCCCAGAAGCCCAGCTCACCCGTCCCCTCCGGACGACATTGCGTCATTCCATTCTATGATGGAGAAGGCATGCAAAGAATTTGGTCTGTCCCAGGCAGAACAGAAAAAGGACTGTTTTTTGTTCGACCACATGGGCAAGAGAAGGAGGTCGGTGTTCTCGATACCAATACTAGACCATGTATGGAAAGAGGGGTTGCAGACAATGAGACACCCATTCTCAGAACCAGCAGTGAAAGGACGCCTAGAAAAAAAGTTTAAGACTCCAGAGTCTACCCCCAAGTGTTTATTCTCCCAACCAACACCAGACTCGGTGGTGTCGGCAGCAGCAGCGAGGAAGGCAAAGGCACAGCACAAGTGCACGACTCCTCCTGAGAACGAAGCGAGACGCCAAGATGCCTTTGGCAAGAAAGTGCTCTGAGTGGGAGCGACCGCAGTAAAGGCCGCAAACTCTCTGGCAATTGTGGCCAGATACGATAGGGAGATGTGGCACAGACTAGCTCCGCTGCTTGATCATCTTCCAGAAGAACAGAGGAAGGCGGCGATGCTACTGGTCCGAGAGGGTGAGGAAGCCTCAAATCACGCAATAAACATCGCGGTGGATCTCGCTGAGTCAGGCTTCAAGCAAGTCAACAATGGGGTGGTATTGCGTCGACAGTCATGGCTTAAGTGTACCTACTTCAGGCCAGAAGTGCAATACAAGGTCTTAGATATGCCCTTTGAGGGAGACCTTCTTTTCGGTGAGAAGGTGGACGAGGCCCTAAAAGGAATGAAAGAAGATTCGGACACGGCACGTTCATTGGGTGCCCTCCAGAGCGGCAGAAGTTACAAGTCTTTTCGTCCCTTTAGAGGGGCTTCAGGTAATTCAAGATTCTCTTCTGGAGACAGATCCTTTGCCAGATCGGCTTATCCCTCCCAGGGATACCGACGTGCCTCACAATCGGCTAACCGTCGACGAAACTTCCAGTCTTCTAGAAAACGACCATCATACCCATCGTCGTCGAGAGACAAGCAAAATAAAGATCAGCAGTGACATACCACAAACCGTTCTGGGGGGAAGAGTTTCAGCATATGTCGACGAATGGGAAAGGATAACGACGGACCAATGGGTGTTAGACACTATAAGAAAAGGACACTCTCTGCAATTCAAACACAACCCTCCGCAAATCCCACCTGCGTTCACTGCTCAGTCCCATATGAAGGTACTGCAACAAGAGGTAACACTCATGTTAGCAAAGGGCGTGATAGAATTAGTTCCAACATCACAGAGAGGTCAAGGAGTCTACTCAAGATACTTCGTCGTAAAAAAGCCGAACGGCAAATGGCGTCCCATTCTAGACTTACGCGATCTCAACAAGTCCTTAAAGAGCCTGAAATTCAAGATGCTCACTCTGCAGGAAGTGATCCGCGCAGTTCAAAAGGGAGATTTCCTGGCGTCCTTGGATTTACAGGACGCGTATTTCCATATTCCAATGTGTCGGAAACACAGGAAATTCCTACGTATTGTAATAGGGCGAACTCACTACCAATTCACGGTTCTTCCTTTCGGACTCTAGACCTCCCCCAGAACGTTCACAAAATGCCTGGCTCCAGTGGCTGCCTGGCTAAGGAAGCAAAGCCACCATGTATACCCATACCTCGACGACTGGCTGGTAAGGGGATCCTCCCCAGCGTCGACCAACACAAGTCTGCAAGCCACCATGCAGCTTCTACAACGGCTAGGATTCGCCATAAACTTCGAGAAATCCTCTCTGCGGCCATCGAGAATGCTGGTATTCTTGGGGGCACAGTTCGAGACTCAGTTAGGGCTGGTGAAACCTTCTCTCGACAGGACCTTAAGACTCATTCAACAAGCGGCCCGGCTACGGCGAAACACCAGGATCTCGGTGAGAAAGTATGTTTCGGTCCTAGGGGCCATGGCATCCTGCATCCATCTGGTGAGAAACTGTCGACTATTCATGAGGCCAGTCCAAGAATTCCTCGCGGACCGATGGACACAGGCTCAGGGATCGTGGTCGGACAGGATAACCATCGACGACGACAAGCTACGTCGGACCCTTCAGTGGTGGCAGAGTTCGCACAATCTGAACAACGGTGTGCCCCTACAGGAGCCGGAGTTTCAGAGCACCATAGTGACGGATGCGTCCCTAACCGGATGGGGAGCGCACATGGGTGCTCTCCAAACGCAAGGTCGCTGGTCTCCAACGGAGTCACTCCTACACATAAACGTACTGGAACTCAGAGCGGTACGATGGGCTTTGAAGGCGTTCCTACCACACATCAAGAGTTCGCGAGTGCGAATACTGACCGACAATACAACAGCCATGTTTTACCTGAGGAAACAAGGAGGGACACGATCAAGGACTCTTTCCATAGAAGCCCAGAAAACATGGCATTGGGCATCGAAGCACGAAATTTCCCTCGTGGCTCATCACCTTCCAGGAGTGAGGAACGGCCAAGCCGACTCCCTCAGCAGAAGCATGGCCCAGATACACGAGTGGGAAATGGACACGGGTCACTTGAGGAAAGTGTTCAAGAAATGGGGTCACCCCCCTCTGGACGCCTTCACGACCAAAGACAACAAGAAATGCGAGCAATTTGCAAGCAGATGGCCCCAAGAGGGTTCGGTGGGGGAGGCGTTCTCCTTCCCATGGACGGACATGTTCCTCTATGCTTTTCCCCCCGTTTCCCCTCATACGGAAAACAATACAGTGGATACGCAGATACAATTGCCGGGTGATTCTAGTGACACCATACTGGCCGAGGCAACCGTGGTTCTCAGACCTCCTCCATCTATCGCTGGAACATCCCATAGCGTTTCCGAGCCCCTTCTACTAACAAATCTTACTCCTATAAGTGGCAGAGATTCTGTGAATGGTGTAGAGGACAACGGGGCCTAAAACCATTGTTGGTGACGCCGGAACAAGTTCTACCTTACCTGCTCCTCTTGGCAGAAAAGGGATTGTCCCCCTCATCGATAAAGGTACACCTGGCAGCCATCTCGAGGTTCACAAGGAAGAGGCAGTCGTCTCCTCTATTCAGTAACAGACTGGTAAAACACTTCATGCAGGGTTTATTTCGAGCTTTTCCCCCGGTGAAACGTTTTCCCCCGACGTGGAGCCTCAACACAGTGTTGGCAGGCTTGATGAAACCGCCTTTCGAGCCTATGGCCACGTCTGGCATAAAATTAATTTCGTGGAAGTTGGCATTCTTGATAGCTATCACATCAGCCAGACGTATCTCGGAACTACAAGCGCTGGTCGTGGACCCGCCCTACCTAAGATTCTTTAAGGACAAGGTAGTCCTGGCAACTAACCCTATGTTCGTCCCGAAGGTTCCGACGGTATATCACAAACACTCATCCGTGGTTCTGCGCACTTTCTTCGCCACTCCTTCATCGGCAGCAGAAAAAACTCTTCATACCCCGGACGTTAAGAGGGCTCTGAAATTCTACTTACATCGTACATCGTACACAAGACATCAGGGCTACTCGGCAACTGTTCGTCGCATATGGTCCGTCGATTGCCTTTTGTCACTCTAAGGCCGGAAGGCCACTGCAAGGACATCCTAGAGCTCATTCTACAAGGTCGATGTCCTCCTCAACAGCGTTATGGGCTGGAATTCCGCTGACGGACATATGCCAAGCTGCGGCATGGTCAGTGCCCCACACGTTTACCCGCCACTACTGCTTTATGTGGGCAACGCTATATGACTTAACTTATCCCTACGGTTGATATGCATTGTGTAGTAGGGTGAGCATATATATTGTTACATTACATTCTCACCGCCGTCTCAAGTGTTACTGCTATACAATCTATTCTAAGCATGTGAATCCATGAAAGATCCAATGCTGGAGAAGGGAATAGTTTCTTACCTGTAACTCCATTTCTCCAGCATTGGTATCTTTCATGGATTCACATGCGCCCGCCAACCTCCCCGTATGTAATGTATGTGATAAATTTAACCCTTCCTACTTTGGAGGGGCCGAAATCTGAAGGGGAGCCGCGGGGGCGGGCCTCTTATACTAGCACGGCCTGAGGAGCATGCGTAGGCGGGTCCTAGAAGGACGTAGATAGGACACAAAAGTGTCGAAAATTTTCCTTTGGAAAAGGCTATATATGTGTACCGAGGGGTCCCAGTCTGACGACGGGGAATATTCTAAGCATGTGAATCCATGAAAGATACCAATGCTGGAGAAATGGAGTTACAGGTAAGAAACTATTCCCTTATGGATACAAATGATTCCTCTAGTTTCCGGAATGTTAGAAGTTCTTTAGAGGGGGTCAAGTCACCTATCGACACTATGCCTTTGCCTTGCAACTGTGACCTACATAGTCTCAGGTCCTCTATGTTCTTACCATAGATGGCAGCCAATGGTATTTGGGTGGGGGGGATAGGGTTCCTCTAATTTGAGAACTATCTTAGTTTTGGCCCATATGCCCCTTCCCAGCTAGAGGAGCCCAGATGAATCTGCGATTCTGTCTTTTTCCAACCATAGGATTTATTACAGTAGATACAGGGTTATCACTTCACTCAAAAGGGCGTGTTCAATCATCTTAGTTCACTAGCCACCCCGCCACATGCTGCAGCTGTCCTGCTAGATAATATAGTTCTAAGTGCGGGAGGTGTAACCCTCCTTCCGCATATTCTCTGTGCAAAATACTTAGCGCTACCCTTCTCCTGACTGATCACCATATGAATCTCCCCATTGTCGACCCCTAAATATCTGAAGGTATTGACGCACCATTGGAGTTCTAGTCGTGGGAGTAGACGTTCCTCTACTCCTGCCCAACCTGCATGTGGGAATATGCAGGACTTTGACCCACTTATCGTGATACCTGACAGTTTGACAAAATTTGCCAGTACTTCTAGGTATGATCTCAGGTTATCTTCCGGATGTCGGATATATAGCAACATGTCATCTGCATATAGCGATATTATGTGGTGACCTCCCTCCACAAGCAGGTCAGTATCCTTGAATTCCTTCCTGAAGTATATCGTTAGAGGTTCTAGGGCGAGAATATATAACATAGGGGACAGAGGGCGTCCCTTTATTGTACCTCTTAGTATCGAAACTGTTTCAACATAAATTTCCCTGTACGTTCTCTGGCTACTGGATTAGAGTATCTGAACCCATCTGATAAAGCCCTTGCCTAACCTGAAACCCCTAAGTGAGGCTATTAGCCAGTCCCATCTGACCGAATCGAAGGATTTAATAGCATCTAATGCCACCACCGCACTCCCCACTGGCCAGTGACTGGTCTTGTCAATTATAATGTGAAGTGGTCTTGGGTTTCCAGTGGTTGCCCTCCCAGGGACATAGCCAGTCTGGTCCGGGTGTATCAGTGTCCTAATCAGCCTCTTCAATCTTTCCGCCAGGGCTGCTGTGAGGATCTTGGTGTCTTGGTTAATTAGTGAGATGTGGCGGTATGATTCGCACAATACCCCCTCCTTTCCAGGCTTTAGGATCGGGATGATGATGGATTCTTCCATGCTTTGTGGTAGTCTCCCTATCTTGTACCCCTTCTCGAAGGTTTGGAGTAGTTTTGGGGTTACTACATCTATGAATTCCCTATAAAACTCAGCTGGGAGGCCATCACTTCTGGGTGTTTTACCCGTGGACAGCACAGTTATCACATCTTGCAGTTCCTCTATTGTGAGGGGTGTCTTCAGAATTTCCTTTTGTTCTTTACTCCCAGTGGGCAATCCTATGTCAGCTATGGTCTCCCTGATTTCTTGCTCCTTAGGGTCCCTCAGGCCTTCATATGAGCCTTGGCAGAAAGTCCGAAAGATGTCATTGGTTTCTTTTTGTGCCCTCCATGTTTCCTCACATTCATCCTTTATTTCTACTATTCTCTCCTGACTTTCTTTACCCCTTGATAGCCAGACGAGCAACCAACTGGCTTATCTCCTGTACCATGTAGCATTTCTGCCGTAGTTAAATACGTTTTCCTTCCTTCTCTTTTGCCATCCCCTCAGGACCCTCTATTCGCTGTATCTCCGCTTCTGTACTGGTCAACCTCCGTTCTAGCACATTTCGTACCTCCCCTGCTTTTGCTATGGCTGCTCTCCTCAGCACCTCCTTAAAGGTCGTCCCACAAGATTCCACTATTAGTAACAGTTCCTTCATTTAGGTTAAAGCTATCTTCCATTTGCTGAGCCAGCTCTTCCCTGAATTGTCCGTCTTGTAGGGTCTCTACTCGTAGTTTCCACGTGGGTATCAGGGTGGGCTGATTATGAAGTACCCATTCAACTATCAAGGGTGAGTGGTCTGACAAGTTCCTTCCTTCATATGTGGCTCCCACAAACTCGCCCATCTGATCTATTCCGGTGAGGAAGTAGTCTATCCATGTGTATATCTTATGTGTGCCTGAATAGAATAAGAACTCCCTTTTGGGACCCTTCAGCCATCTCCATATTTCCTTTAGTTCTAGAAATTTCATTAATGTTCGCAGGACCTTTGTTGGGGGGGATGGTGGCAGGTATCTACTGTCTGACCTGTCCATATGTGCGTCTATCGCGGAGTTGAAATCTCCTCTCCATATCCATGTCATGCCTCCAAACGCGGCTAGCCTTGTGTACAAGGAGTGAAAGAATGTGACTGTGCCGTGGTTTGGTGTGCAAGTATTTATTAGGCAGAGCTCTTTTTTGTCTAAAAGCCCATGTACTACCACTACCCTTTCTTCTGTATCCGTGTGGACCCAAACTTTCTGGAAGGGGACCATCAGGGCTATCCATGTGAGGACTCCCCTTGAGTAGCTAGAGTAGGTCAACCCGAAGCCTTTCCCTCCCCACTTATTCAGTGTGCGAGATTGCTTTCCCTGTGTGAAGTGTCCCCTGTATAAGGGCTATCTGTATTCCTTTGCGACGCAGATATGTTGGCACCCTCACTCTTTTGATATAATTGTTTAGTCCACTTACATTCCATGTGGATAGTTTTAGCTTTCCAGCCGTCTGATGTGTTAATGTTATGATCTCTGCTTCCAAAAGATCAGGACTTGCCCGACTCCCTTGGAAGCAGACCCATAACCCCGGTTCCGAGTGCCAGCCAGTCCCAATTGGGACCTTTTGGACCCTGTCCTGGCGCCAGTGGCACCAGGCTCGTAAAGATGCCCAGTCCCAGCGCTGGAAGCGCCGGGCTCATAATGCTTGGGTGGACTTACCTGCAGTAGACCATGCTGCTTACTTACCTGCCAGTTGAACCCCTGATCCTCTTCTGTTTGGGACTACTTTTCCTGTTGGGTGGGGCAGGAGCCACTCCCTAGGTTCAGACTACTGGAACTCTTCTGGAAAGCAGGAACTCTTTTCTTACCTAGGCGTGGCTGTGGAAGGAGACATCTAAGCACTACAGGAGGCTATTTAAACCACACCCGATGGATGAATCTTGCTTTGTGTTATTCTGCATTCTCTGCAGCAGAACGCTCATCGTGTCTTCTGCTTCTGATCCTGGGCCTAAGGGAACAAAGGCTTACCATCCTGGAATCCAGTCTTCAGCAGCACCTGTAAAGACAAAGAAAGAACAGGTTAGCACTACGGTCTTCAGTGGCAGCGCATCTCTTACCTGGTCCATCGGCTGTCACCAACGCCTCGCGCTGCATTCCGGCATCTGAAAGACAAAGGCTTACCTACTCTTCGCATGCTCCGGAGGTCTTCGCACTGCATTCCGGCATCTGAAAGACAAAAGCTTACCAGCTCTTCGCACGCTCCGGAGGCCTTCGGCGCTGCATCCCGCATCTGAAAGACAAAAGAAGGTGCGTTTAAAGACATTGGGCAACTTTATTACTCACGTGCCATTACTCCTTCCCACGCCAAATCCAGTGGGTATTCCAGCACCCTTCAGCTTCTCTAAAGCTCCGAACTTGTACCTGCAAGATAAAAGGGACAGTTAGTGCGCATCGTGAAGCAGGCTACAAGCGCTTACTTACGTGCTTCCAGGCGCTTCTATTCCTCACGCGGGTTCGATCCTCAACTCTCATCAGCCCGCCATCCGTTATCGCCGGAACCCTGCAAAACAAGAGATATCATTACAAAAGACTTTTAAGACATTTGAAGTGCCCAGAACTTACCGTTCGTGCAGTTAAAGACGGACAGCAGTCCTCTGAGGTCAAGAGGCCTGCACCCTTATCCAGTGAAGAAACTGGTTACGGCACCCTGCCCCGAGGCAGATGGAGAGCTCGGCGTTCACTTACCTAAGACATCTTACTCTTCGAGTCAGACATACAGTGCACAGAGGTCCAGCCCAAAGAGCCAACCGTGTGTTACACATCACCTTTGAAGATACGGCATTCACCCAGTCAAGACCGGCGCCTCTGCGGGAATCAGGTGAGCGTTAGTTATCATCCCTCTCATCTATATCTTTGGCGGGACCTAAGATCCTCTCCCACCCTCTTTCCCACCTGAGGGCATCTGCCTTATTCTGGATCCTCTTTTGGAATAATCTGTGTTTCAATTTAAACCAACTTCCCCAAACATAGCCATAAACCAGCCACCCACCAGTAGATCCCTGTGGAGGCATAACCACCAGTAGTTCTCCGAGACCCTCGTGATCTGGTGTGGAGTAGCGCTGGGTACGCTAAGTGTTCCTAAAAAAACGGGAAGAAGGTAGTCTCCCCCTGACTTGAGAGGAGGTCTGAATTATGGTTAGGAGCTCTCCAGTCTCTGAGCCCACCCCTTAGAGGTTCGCCTAAGTGCTTAGTTCTCAGCTCCCTTTGAGTCTATATCGTGTCTGTCTATTCGATGTAACGTACCGTAACGCATCTTTTCCTTCTGCAGCTCCTTAAATGTACTTGTTCATCTCCTGTACTTGTTCCATTTGGTTGTAGTCCATCCAGGCATTCACCTACTCCGTGGCGTCAGAAAACATGGATTTTCGATTGTAAGTACTTTCAGCCTTGCCGGATATAGGAGCATGTATTTTATACCCAGGCGTTGTAGCTGCTCCTTAGTTGGGACGAACTGGCCTATTCTCCTCTGAACTTGCATGGTGTAATCTGGGTACATCGCTAGTCTGGTTGATCCCTGTTGGATCTCTCCCCCTGCCCCCCCTGTTCTAGAGAAGGAGAGGATCTTTTCTTTGTCCCAGTAGTTTACTATTTTAGCAATGATGGGGCAAGACGGTGCTCCAGGGGGAGGTTTTCTCCCAGAGCTCTGTGGGCCCTTTCCATTGGGAACCCCTGTGACAGTTATCCCGGCCAATTTCTGGAGGAGCATGTTCTCGATATATATGGTGGGGTCTCTACTCTCCTCCCTTTCTGGCAGCCCCAGCATCCGGATGTTGCTTCTTCTCACCCTCTCTTCTGCCTCCTCTGTTCAGTTCTGTAGCATTTGAACTTTCGTTATCAGTTCCAGGACTGTTTTTTGTAGGTCTTTGGTGGAGGCAGAGACATTTTTTAATTTCTCTTCCGTTTCCCCACTCTTCCTGCCAGATTACGCAGGTCTTGCCATAGGAGGCCTACAACAATTTGTACTTCGCCTATATGGGTCATTGGTGGTGTTAGGGCTGCAATAACCTGGAATATTATGTTGTTGGCTGCATCTTTCTGAGGCTCTTGGTCATGTCCTGTTGCTTGGTCCTCGGTTGCGGCCAGCTCTTAATTTTGATAACTTCTTCCTCCTGCCTTCTGGCATCAGTCCTCTTCTTCCCCGCCGAATCCTTCTGGCAAAGGGGTACCACTCTGTATCTTCTTTCCTAGCTCTCCACTTGAGTTCAGTGTGTGCTCCTGTGGCTTCCTGCTCAATTAGCAGTGCCTGGTTTCTTCTTGCGGCCCCAATTGTTATCTCCTCATCTTCAGGCAGTGTGGCCTGTGTGGTCTTTTTCAGGGGGTCCTGTCCTTGGGGAAACTACTGTTTTCATACTTATGTGTGTTCCTGTTGGGTGGGGGGGGGGGTGTGGGAATCCCCCTTACCTAACCTATCCTTGTTGGCGGCTGTGGGCAGGTACCAGTCCCTGACTTGCCACGGCACTGGTTTCTCTTCTCGCCTTCTCTGTATATTCACTGCAAGTCATCGGGCTCCATTCACTCCCAGTCCCCCTGCTCTCGAGCACATATGTCTGGGTGTCAATCCACCCTCTCTGGTGTGTCTGCTACGTTTGGAGGCTGTCCGGGTCTGGTGGGCCAGGTCTCTTTGGCACCAGGCAGGTGTCCTTACCTCTATAGTGTGCTCTCACCTCCTCTCCGGGTGCGCCACAGTATGCTGCTCTGTCCTGTTGCAGCCTCTTTTACCGTTGACTGGTGGCCGGTTAGCAAGCTTCTGGGCAGCTGATGCACCCTGCACCATTAACTTGATCTCTGTCCCTCAGTGCATTTCTCGCTTGCCTCCTGTCCCCGGTGCTCAGCGGTTCCACCAGTCTGATCACTTGTTCCACTGAACTTTTCCCGGGTCCCGGGTGTGCACCTTCCGACTCTCCTGTTCCCATATCGGGATGCCTGGGTGCTGTTTGTCTGCTTCAGAAAGGTTCTCTTCCCTATTTATTTTTTTTATTATTATTTATTTATATAGCACCAGCCGCCCGCAGGCTTCGGGGCGCTTACAATTAGACATATACATAGCTCAAGAAGGAGCCAGAATGAGGCGACGGGACGGAGACATATATATACCAGATAACTCATTCAAAGGGGCCAAGACGGGGGTTACTTGAAGAGCTCTGTCTTGAGTTTTTTGTGGAAGACCAGAAGATTGGGCTCCAATCTAAGGTGCTTTGGCAACTTGTTCCAGTTGGAGGCTGCTTGGTTGGGGAAAGCTCTGCCCAAACCGAGTTCTTTCTTGAATTTCAGGGGTGTTATGAATCCATTAGCCTCTGATCTTAATGCCCTGCGTGGGTGGTAAATCGTAAGTTTGGAATTCAAGTAGGCTGGTGCCTTGCCATATAAGCACTTGTGAGTAAGGCACATAGACTTGAATTGTATACGGTCCTCTATTCTCAGCCAATGAAGGTCTTGTCTAGCTTCACTTATGTGTTCACTTCTTGCTTACTTTTTGACCATTCTGATCGCGTTGTTTTGGACCAGTTGGAATTTTTGGATGCTTTGCTTACTAGCTCCTACCAGGAGAGCGTTACCGTAGTCCAGGCGTGACATGACGGTCGCTCTTGCTATTGTGGCACAGTTTTTCTCACTCAATAGTGGTCTGATGGCTTTAAGTAACGGGATGTAATAGTTACAATTTTTACTAACATATGAAGCCTGGGCATCAGAATTGTCGGCGTTAGTGGATTGCGCCCGCCATTTTATTTCTCCTAATCGCTTGCGTTTTGCCTCAAGTTTGTCCTCCTGTGAACCCTTCAATCTCTCAATGGATCCTCAAGGCACTGATTCAGGCGTACCTTGCCACTTCTTCGTAGATCACAGATTTTTCCCCTCCTACAAATGCATGGGAATGATCCTATTATAGGATTCCGCAGGGAGCTCGAGAGGCACACGTCTCCTTTACATCGTTTCTGGCCATGCCCAGGTAGTTAGGCATGCTACCTCTTGGAAACTCAGGAAAACTCAGAGGAAACAAAGTGCAAACAGAGATAGGTATGAGCAGAACTTGTAGCCTGTGTTGACCTATTCATAAAATCTATATGTCACATCACTCTGATAATAAAAAGACCTTATTTATTATTGTGTTTTAGTCTGAGAAGATTCAAAGGTTTTATTAAATGGTTTCCCAGGGCTTTTTGACCATCCCCCCCCCTCTCTCTCTCGGGTCTAAAAAGCGGCAATCCTCCCAGGCCCATTCGTCCCCACTATCCAGGTTAGAATATACAGAATGATTGACACCTACTGTCTAATGTTTAGTCTAGCTATTTGGGCCCATATAAAGGCAATAGCTTTTTCTTTCAAGGGGCTTTTTTGACCCACCCTACACTATCCGTTGGTTAGTGACTATAAGGGGTTTCGGGTTGTGCCTTTGCACTTGATCTTCTTACTCTCATGCACCAATGTTCCTCTTCCTGTCCCTATTTACTCTCCTCTCTGTACTCTCAACTTCAACTGCCTTCACTCATTCTACTCCCTGCGTCTTCCTCCTCTGCCCCTCTGATATTTCAAGCCTCCACCCTTTGTTATTACTGCCACCTCCACACTACTACTTCCTCCTCCACACTACTACTCCTCCCTCTCTTCTTCCCCACTCAGACATCTGTCTAGCACAACCACTTAGCATTCACTGCTGGTCTCTTGATCTGCCATCTCCATCTCCTCTGACTTCAACCAGACCACACATACCTTCCTCTTTCTTGGGGTTCCTTTAAACCACCACCCTGACAATATTTGTATGTTTTTGGCTCCAGGTAATGCTGAACTTTGCACATGCTTTTCAATATCTGAGCAAGAATAAAGGGCCAACAACACTTGAATGGAGGAGCAGAAACCCACCGCCAAGGCAAAACTACGACATGAGAATGCCAGCAAGGCAAGGAACGGAGCCGTGCAGACCAGCAGAGCCGACTGCACCACGTGGGAGCCCAAAGGAGATGCCGTCCACCAGACGAGGAAGCGCGCAAGGCCTGAGAGGCAGAGGCAGCACAAAGCAAACCTGACCTGGAGGCGCAACTAAGTGTACGACATGGTGGGGCCAGAGCCTGTAAAACAGATGCTCAGTCCAGAAAAAAGGGGGACTGATTCCTTCACTCTCAGACTGAGAGCAAACCCAAGAGAGAAAGAGCCAAGACGAGCACTATGCTGCGACCGCCAGCACCCAGTATGGAAGAGCGGCAAGCTGTGGAGCAAGTGCTGCATCACAACCAGTACATGGGCTGCCCAGGTCTGAGGGAAGAGAAGAAAGGAGAGAATGAGCGGGGAAGAGGGAAGGACTACCCTAACCCCATTCAAGGGTCACAGAGACATGAGAGCAAAAAAAGCATGGATGAGAAAAAGGATTACGGGAGCCCTGTGAACCCAGAGCAGCTTAAACCTCAAGAAGGGTTATAGGGATTCGCAAAAACTGAGAGCCAGAGAGGTGTCATAGAAACCCCAAAGATCCAAGTGACATATTATGTCAGGGAAACCCGAAGGAGCCAACACAGCATAATAAGCAGAGTGATAAGAGAGGATGGGACAAGTGTGAGGGTGTCAAAGAAGGATGTTGACACAATGGTGTCATTTTAGTTGGCAGACACCTTTATTTATCAAAGAAGAAACCCTCACTATCTTCTAAGATGGGGATCCCTGCCTCAAACTAATACTAAAAGATCTATCTGAATGTCAGTCAAAATCAAACTCCACTGTCCTGTGTCACAACCTACTTCTATCCCTTATACTACAACGAAAGAATTATACTGCAACTAAAGAATAAGACAACAGAAAGTTCCTTCTCCAGGAGAATGACTCCCTTCTCCTGGTATTTGGGTGGTATTCTCAGAAATGTCCTTTGGCAAAAGAATGCCAGGGGGAATTACTCCCTTCCTCTGGCTTTTGGGTCAAGCAAACCTTTGCACCAGTCAACTTTTGGAACCAGGGGCATGACTCCCTTCTCCTCGTGTTGGTTCACACACTCCAATATAGTTCACAACAAAGCCTGGGTTAATGACTTCCTTCCCCTGGTGTTTGAGAGTTCTTTTCCATATCTTTCTACTTGATATTTTATTCAACTCCCCTTCTCGTGGAATTAGCAAAGTCCCAAATCCTTCTCAGGGCTTCAGTGGACTTTTCCCTGCCACTGCGTCGAGGATGCTTTCCTTGAATGCTTAGTGCACTTATGTCAGGCTCCCAGATCCTTCTCTGGTGTCCATGGGCTTATTGCTGCCACTGCGACGAGGAAGTTATCCTCTGATGCTTAGTTCACTAGTGTTAGGGTCCCAGACCCTTCTTTGGTGGTCAGTGGGCTTGTTGCTGCCAGTGAGATGAGGAAGTTCTACTCTGATGCTCGATTCGCTTGTTTTTGGGTCACAGACCCTTCTCTGGTGGTCATTCGGCTTGTTGCTGCCGCTGTGACGAGGAAGTTCTTCTTGAATCCTCGATCCACCCTTCCCAATAGTTTGATTGTTACTACTGGGCTGGCGGAAAGCTGCTCCAGCCTGCCTCTCTTCCACTCCCCCGGGTCCCCTCCGCGTTTCTTGTACCTTCCGTTACCTTCTTTGGGGCTTCGATACGCCACGGGTGCTTCTCTCCGGGCTTCTCTCCTTTGCTTCCGGAGCACCACAACGGCTGCACACTCTACTGGACTGTTCGTCTCTCTCTGCCTGCTTCATGTTCGGGCCGGCTCCAACTGGACCCACGGAGAACTCCCTCAGCAATTTGCGGCTGTCCTTCTGCTCTTCGGAATCCCCGGTCAGCCGACAAGATTTTAAAATCCTGCTCCGAATGGTTTCACACCTGCTGCCTCTCCCAGCTTGGCTTCACCAAATCTTCAGTCCTTCTCTTCTTATACATTAATGGCAGGCCCGCCGTGGATAATTGTCAAAGTTCTTTGTTGTTTTTGATAGGTTGATCTTCATGCATTTTCAGGCCCCTCCTCATACTAGTACTAGCACAGTCAGTAATCTTCATTTCGTAAGTGCTATTCTTCGTCCTGGTACTTTCTGTTTTGGCTGGTTCTCCTACACTACAGAATTGCATAGGTCTACTCTCAAGGAAGTGGTTTGGAATGGAGGAGGGGGGTAAGGAAGGTTGGGGTGCGACATTGGCTATGGCCTGTACCTTCATCCCTCCCCTTGATGTCCTCCTGCATTAAAGCATCACTAGGGGGACTATTGGGCTGCGGCTGCACCTCCATAGCCACATGCAAAAGGGGCTCCCCGGGAGAAGTGACGATGCCTAGCGAATCGTCACAATAGTCAAAGGGTTAGGAAAGCCCGAGAAACCCAAACAGCACAAAGCTACAGAAGGGTTACAGGGACCCATGAAAGCTAAGAGATCCAGAAGGAGAGAAGGGTCACAGGAACCCTAAAGAACTAAGCAAGGCATTGGGTAAAGGGACCCCAAAGGAGCTACAGGGATACAACAGGCACAGTGAAAAGCGATATCAGGGTATCACGGAGGTACCCGATAGCAAGTTCAACTGAGGGGAGATAAACCAATTTGATGGAAAGGGACTAGGAAAAATCCTTCCACCTTTTGGACATTTTGTTTTTCTAGGAACTTACTTTTTATTCAATCCTTTGGGGAACTTTGAGGAAATTTTGATAGACTCACAAGAACTGTTTTCTTTGTGTTTACTTATAACCATTGTATCCAGACCCAGGAAGGATTCCTGGGACAGCCAGAGATTAATTTGAGAAGAACCAAAGTGCAGGTGAGTCATCCTATTTTCGTTTACGTTTTGCTAAGTGGTAGGGCCAATTTAGTGGATAGGTTTGGACCGAGGACTATCTTTTCATTTTATTTTTCTTAATTTTGACTGTAGTTGAGTACCGTATTTCAGTTTGGTTATAAAGGGAACTCCCTTTTAGTAGTAGGGACATAGAGGCATTTTATTTTAATTTAAATCAAATTAATGTCAAACATGTCCTCTTTTTGTAAATTGTTTTATTTGTGTGTGGTTCGCACAAACCTTTACAATATAAAAACAATTTTATAGATGAAATGTGATTTGTCGAAACATGCATACATAGAAATTATGAGTGTAAATTTGTTCATAAAAGACATAAAACAGATAGTGTCTTCTACAATAATACACATGTTAAAAACGCATTAAATGAATAATGAATAATTACATTTGATAAGATTCCTAAATTATCCTGGTAACTAAAACATAGTTCTACTTAGGGCCATCTTCGACCTGATCTCATTGACCTGGACTGCAAATACATACTGCCCACCATATCGTATCTAACTTTGACAGTTCAACTTCCAACATCCATGGCTATCCCCCCTACTACCTGGAATCTTGAGCCACGCACAGATATCATCCCCTGTCATGTACCACCAGGACCTACCTAAAACTAACATGTCTTGCAATCCTGCTGCTAGAATCCTTAGACTCTGCTCGAGGCTTCCTAATTTATTCGAACCTCTTGCCAGAATCACCATCCCATCCATCGGTAAAGAAACTTGCCAACCCACCAAGACTACTCTCCCCAATCACCCCCTTCCAAAGAGATGCCAGCAATCCAAACCCCCCATTGTGCGCTCAGAGAACAAATCTAACTACCGACCCCAATAAATGTCAAGAATCAATGCGTCTCACCTCAAATGGGCCCTAATAAATGCCCTAATAAATGCCCGGTCCATAACGGCACACGCCCTAGAGATAGCAGACCTTCTACAATCAGAAATTCTCGACTTCCTAGCTATCACCGAGTCCTGGCTACACTCAGCAGCCGGACCTGCCCTAATGCTGGCTGTCCCTGAGTACTACACAAATCTCAGAGCGGACAGAATGGAGGCCTGCAGTGGAGGTATAGCTATAATAGCTAAAACCAGTTTAGACTGAGACTAGCCCCCTCACCGGATGTTAAATCCTGCAAATCCATGATCCTCAAATTACCCATTTCTGGTTCTAAAACTCTTACCATCACTTTGCTATACAGGCCCCACTGGATCATTCGTGGAGGACCTTACCACTATCCTCTCTGACAATAAAGATTGCCCATGCGACTAGCGCAGGAAGTCTTGATTCTATTAAAGACACGGAGGCGAGCATTATGCTTAACTTTTTTAATTACTGCTAACCACAGCTTTTTAAATCTTTCTTTTGTTTCAATGTATTTTTTTTTATTTTATTTTTTTATAACTCGTATAAACAGAAAAAATTAAACCTCTTAACCTTAACTCGGCTAAACTACATCCCCCATGAGGCTCTTCAATATGGTAGTCCAATAGCCTCTCTCTCACTGTCCAATCAGGCAATCCCTTCTACTATAAATCACTGCCTCTCTGGGTCCCTTCCTCTTCTTTTGCATCTCGCTTTTACTGAACAGATGGCTAAAATCCAACTTCCTCTCGTATAATCCAACTGAGTCGGTCCTTTCTATTCTTGGTAGGATCTCTGTTTCCTAACTCTGCAGCTCTGCTGCTTTCGTACACTCTAATCTTGGTGATTCATTTGCTCCTCTCCTATGCAAAAAGAGAAATGTGCACGTTAGGGAGGGGAATACGATTTATCACATGTTATAATCAAGCATTTACATAGATTTGCTGCGATATGTCTTACAGTTCATACCATGCCCCTTACAGCTGTATTCCCTTAGGGTGGGATAATGCTCGCCTCCGTGTCTTTAATAGAATCAAGACTTCCTGCGCTAGTCGCATGGGCAATCTTTATTCTATGACAATACCGGAGGCAAGCATTATGCTTGTTCAAAGCTTTCAACAGCAGCTGCTATATTAGATACTGGCTTGAAGTAAAATGTCTTAAATACTGAATCGCTCGACCAGTCTGCTGCTTTCCTGATCTCTTGCAGCGGAACTCTGACTGCAAAAGCTCGTGAAGCCATGGCACCCCTGGTAGAGTGCGCTCCAAATTTAGAGGTGTCTATACCTGCCAACTCCATCACTTCCTTCACCCATCTAGCAATAGTAGCTGACGTAACTGCTTTGTATGGTTTAATACACGCTATAAGCAACTGGGTAACCCCCTTCGGTCTAACCGCTGCTGTCGCTGCTTCATAACACTTTATACAATTCGCTACACACAATTTCTCGTTATTCGGCCAGTATGGGTATGAGATAACTTTAGAATTGGTCTTTGTACGCTGCGCTATGGTAAAGGCTATCCCTTCCGGGTAGTACATCTTCCTGTCTATCGCTAGGGCTTTAACGCCTGAAACTCTTCTACAGGACACTAAGCAAAGGAGTGTAGCTAGTTTGCCTGAAAGCTGTTTATCTGACAGAAAGTTGTTACTCGGCCACTGCTCGAACAGATGTATGACTTTTTGGACATCCCATAACGATGAGTACTTGGGCGTAGGAGGTTTGCTCATCTTTACACCCTTTAGAAATCGGGACACCGCTGGGTGTTCCCCTACTGGTGCTCCATCCACTAGCTTATGTCCAGCAGAGATCGCTGACCTATATACTCCTACAGTTCTGAATGCCCTCCCTGTAGATGGGAGGCTGGCTAGGAAATTCACCACTTGGACTACAGGTGCTGAAATGGGAGATATACTCCTCCCCCTGCACCATAAGTCCCAGGCTTGCCACGCGGAATTATAGCTCTTGATCGTAGATGGAGCCCATGATAGATTGATAAGTCTTGTAGCGTCTTCTGAAAGGCCTGGCAAGCGCCATCTATGCCTGAAATTCTGCACGCTATCAGTGTTAAGGATTGATCCACTATCAGAGGGTGAGGGGCTCCTGCTGGATCGGTCAGCAGGTCTTGTCTGTATGCAATCTTCTGTGGAAAATCCGTAGAAAGTTCCATCGGAACTGGAAACCAGGCTTGCGACTTCCACTCTGGCGTCACTATCACTATCTGAGCTTTGTCTCTGCGCACTTTTGCTAGTACCCTCGCCAGTATCGCAAAGGGGGGAAAGGCATAGTGTCTCTGCGACCCCCAATGATGCATGAATGCATCCGTCCCCTGGGCTTCCGGGTCCAGCTTCCAGCTGAAGTAATCCGGCAGCTGTGTGTTTAGCCTCGAGGCGAACAGGTCCATGTGCAATGGCCCCCATCTTGCTTCTAACTTCTTGAATATGTCTGTGTAGTTTCCAGTCGCTGTAATCTACTAGGTGTCGGGAGTTCCAGTCCGCCACTGAGTTCAGGGCCCCTGGGAGATACTCTGCTTTGACTGTAATCTTCTGTAGGCAGTCGTGCCAGAAATCCTTTGCCAATTCCGCTAACATCCTGGACCTGGTACCTCCCAGCTTGTTTATATACCTTACTGCAGATATATTGTCCATCTTGAGAAGGATGCTGCAGTGCGCTTTGTCTCTGGTAAATGCTTTTACTGCGAAAGACCCCGCTAGTAATTCTAGGCAATTGATATGTAGTTCCAATTCTTCTTTTGACCATTTCCCGCCTGTTTCTATGTCGCCGCATCGCGCTCCCCAGCTGGACCTGCTGGCGTCTGACTCTATAACTAACCCTGGTATGTCTCCGAAGATGGCGCGGCCGTTCCAGGCTTCCATATTGTGGAGCCACCAGGTGAGTTCTGATCTGCTTTCTTCGTCTAGGGGAACTAGTCAATGGTATCTCCAGCCTTTCCTTATCTACTTGATCTTCAGCCTCTGAAGAGCTCGATAATGTAACGGGCCGGGAAATATTGCTTGTATGGATGCTGCTAAAAGACCTACTATCCTGGCTAGTAAACAAAGAGTGATCAGCGGTTTCTTGAGTGCTGTTCTCAGATCTTTCTTGATAGCTCTCGTTTTGTGAGTTGGTAACAAGGTAGCTTTCTTTGTATCTATAGTGAAACCCAAGAACTCTAGCCGCTTGGTCGGCGTAAGCTCTGATTTGTCTTTGTTCACTAGGAATCCTAGGCTGGAAATTAGCTCTATCGTCCATTGAATCTGCTTCTGTAAGCGATCTTTGTTTTCGGCCATAAATAGGATGTCGTCCAGGTAGACAATCATCCGACACCCTTGTTCCCGAAGTGCTGTCGCGATGGGCCTCATAAGCTTGGTGAACGCCCATGGTGCTGACGCTAGACCGAACGGTAGGCATCTGAACTGCCAGAGTTTGTCTCTCCACCTGAATCTTAGAAATGGTCGACAGTGGGGAGCTATCGGAACTGTGAGGTAAGCGTCTTTCAGATCTAGGCGCGCGAGCCAGTCCCCCTTTCTGAGTAAGTCCCCTAGCAGATGGATTCCCTCCATCTTGAAGTGCATGTACACTAACCAGCTGTTGAGTTCTTTCAGGTTGATTACTGGGTGAACTTTGTCCTTGCGACGGACTAGGAACATATTGCTTAGGAAGGATTGGCCGCTCCCTGTAGCCTTCTCTATCGCATTCTTCCACGCAAGATCCTGGATCTCTGCGTCTAGTAAATCTTCTTCGGCCTGTGTCATTTGAATTCTGTGAGGGGGGCGATCTTGCACCGGAACTCTAGAATGAAGCCTTGTACGGTCTGAATAACCCATGCATCTGACGATAGATTGCGCCAGTTGTGCAAAAAAAGCAATGTCCTGCCCCCCACAGGAGGATAGGTCGCTGCGGGTTCTCTCACCTGAGTTATTGTTCTGGTGTCGGTAATATCTGCGTCCCCGACGTCCCCGAGAACCTCGTCCTCTGTTTGGGAAAAAGGCGTCTTGTTGTCGGGTCTCCCAATACTGGGCTCTGGGCCTTGTGCTCTTCTGTCATTGAATCGGCCGGTCGAGCGGCCTCTATATCGACCGGCCCCTGAAAAAAACTCTCCCCGTGAATACCTCCCTAATGGAGGCTTGCGCTTTCTACAGCGCTGTGTATGTTCTGACGAATCTGTTCATTTCTTTCACATAAGTGTCACCGAACAGGAGCCCTTGGGCGCTTTCCCCGGCTTCGTAAGACGCCGGGTCTCCTAGTTTGTTATCAATCTTCAGTAAAGCCGATCTGCGTTGCTCTGAAGATATTGCGCAGTTTGCGTTGCCCAGCATGCAGACTGCTCTTTGCGCCCATCCTGCTAATATAAGAGGGTCGACTGGCTCCCCAGTGTCTTTAGCTCTCTCGGCTAAATCCATTATCTTCGCTATGGGTCCGCCTAGGTCTAACAGTTTATCCTGGCACGTCTTCCATGCCCTATCCATGCCTTTTCTGGTGTCCTTTCCTGCCTTCGTTATGAAGGTTAGCATTTTTGTGTCGAGTTCAGGAGTCTCTGCTACTTTGCCTGTCAGCTCTGGTATCGGACACTCGGATTTAAGTCTGAATCTAATGACTTTCTCCATAGGTTTTCTCATTTTCTGGGACATATACAGGGCTACTCTTGGTGATGGGGTCCAGTCCGTTGATCTGGGGTGCCTTATTGTGTCAGGTTCAAACATGTCTGACATGTCTTCTTCATCCAGAGGGGCCTCCACACTGCTGGCTTTAGGCTTGATTGTATTTTTCTGCGAGACTACGCTCACTTTGCTTATGCTCTGCTCATCATCCTCTCCCCTTTCCTGGTCCGAATGCTCTGAGGATGATAAGGTATCCCCTATATTTGTCGCCCCTGGGTTAGGGGGTACGAGGTTGGGCACGGCAGTCTGAGTAAGAAAGGCGCTTTTCAGCCTATTGAAAGCATCAACCACCTCTAGGGACTTATCCTTCCCTGTATCTGAGCCCGGGGGACTAGAAGAGCGTTTCCTCTTCCGGGCCACTTTCTTCCCCTTCTCACTTTGTCTCAGAGGCTCTTGTGTGGAGGTTCCCTCACCGGGGTCGTCGAGCGTGCCAGCTTTCTTGCCCAGTATTTCTTCCAGGACCAATAACCTGTCTTGTAGAGGCTTGACTCCTAGTGCTACGGCTTGAACCAATGAGTCACCTAGCACTTTCTTGAAGCTGTAGGAGAGGTCTATATCTTCTCCTATGTATTCCACCTCTTGCACTGGTTCTCTGTCACTCCCTTCACTCCAAGCCTTGTTATCCATGCTGTACACCATGGTATTGTGTGTGCCTCACAGAGGATGGCTATCAGGTTGAGAACCGTAGCTCCTCTTTTGATATATATATATATATATATATTTTTTTTTAAAAAATTTTCTCTTTGCCTTGAATGCCTCTGATGTGCGCAGGCGACCCGCTAACAAATTAACGAGTTTTGCGCGTTCGGGAGCGAAGAACAGGAGCGTAGAATTGCCGTTGGCTGTCTCCGTGCGCGAACAAAACTCTGTGAGAGGAATACAGTAATGCGCATGCGCGCGCTTCCCTTGTTTCTAAAGGGAGTGGGGTTTACCGCGTACTACGCATTGCCCGCGATACTCTTTATTTCCGTCTGTGTTCGTTCGCAGCTGACTGGCCGAGCCCTAGAGTGAGTGAGATCACTCGCGGGCTCGGCAGTCAGCCGTCCTGAAAGTCTAACTTGTCCGCGAAACGAACGCGTGCGTTTCAAACTCAAATGCTAATACGTTTGCGCTAATGGTATGCGTGCGCTTTACATATATATAAACTTAACGTTTCGACGATTAAGTATCATAAAAACACAGCATAGCAAGGTACTGCTAGAATTGATGTCACTTATCTGTGGTGCAGCAAAAAAGAAGAGGAAGGGACCCAGAGAGGCAGTGACTTATAGTAGAAGGGATTGCCTGATTGGAGAGTGAGAGAGAGGCTATTGGACTACCATATTGAAGAGCCTCATGGGGGATGTAGTTTAGCCGAGTTAAGGCTAAGAGGTTTCATTTTTTCTGTTTATACGAGTTATAAAAAAAAAATACATTGAAACAAAAGAAATATTTAAAAAGCTGTGGTTAGCAGTAATTAAAGAAGTTAAGCATAATGCTTGCCTCCGGTCTAGTCATAGAATTTGAAAACTGCATCCCAAACCATGCTGCTAGGTGATTTTAACTTGTGATACAAAGACCCCAAAGACCAACAAGCAGCACTAATCACGGAAACTCTTGCTGAACTAGGTTTCACTCAAAGAGCAACCCGCCCCACCCACGACAAAGGGAGATCCCTTGATTGGGTGGCAGATTACAACTGTAGTGCCTCCATCTCTATCCCACAGTCCTGGACTGAGCATTACCTCCTAGCATTCTCACTTGAAACTATAACACCTACAACCAAGAATAACCTGTCGGCCCCCTCTGTACGCACTAAGAATAAAAAAAATATCACAGCTGACAAACTTGTACCGTTATTACTACCTACACTAACCGCCATCCTAGATTCCACTGACCCTTCCACTAGTCGACGTATATAACAAAACAATGGCCAAAGCCCTAGACTCCATTGCCCCACTAAAAGTGAGAAAGAGCAAATCTAAAATGCACCTGAACACCTGTTTCTCTCCTCATCTTAAATCACTGCGCCTGGAAAAAAGAAAATGCAAAGCTATCTGGTGACACCTTCCATCTAATGATAACAAGGCAAACTCAATGTCATATCAGCCCACTACAAAAAAAATATTCCAAGCGAAACAAGAATCCTATAATACAAGAATCTTGCAAGCTAACTCAAGTATCAAAGAATTGTTTATAAACCTTAAAGAAATTAAAACTCCCATCCCCATACCAGATAACTGCGTGAAGGACAAAAACGGGTGCACTGGTATACAAAAACCCTTAACCAATAAAGTAGCATCCTTCCAGGATAAAATCGCCATTAAAAAAGCAAACCTTCATAACTCCGCCCCACATTTTAGCATGGCCACGCCCGCACTCAAACCCTCACGCCGCTTCAGCTTCACCAAAGTGTCCATCCTAGAAGTTGAAAAAGTCATCCTTACCCTCAAGTTCTCGAATTGCCAAGGTGATCCATGCCTTGCTCAAATTATTAAAGACGCTGCAAGAGAACTATCCCCTTTTATCTCCAAACTCATTAACGCATCCTTCTCCACTGGCATTATCCCCAGTAATCTCAAGGAGTCCTGGGCAATCCCTCACCTCAAAAAACAAACTCTAGACCCTTCCATATCCACAAACTACAGACCTATCACCACTGTTCCCTTACTGCTCAAAATCTCATACCTACAAATTCAGCAGTACAGAACAAAATCATCTTTTAGGAGTTCGCCAGTCAGGTTTCAGACCTCAAAACGGGACTGAAACAGCTCTGATGTACCTTAAGGCCCAAATAGGTGCAATCAGAGACGATGGTGCTACTATTACTTGACCTCTCAGCGGTGTTCGATTTGGTAGACCATGAAGTCCTCTGTAACCACCTAGATTCGGCGGCGTACTTTTCGAATGAAGCTATAGGCTGATACAATCCTTCCTGAATAATAGGACCATGCGCGTCTATTTACCCACAGCATCTGCCGACCCTATTCCCATCACCTGTGGCGTGCCTCAGGGCTCTTGTGTCTCCCCAACTTTGTACAACAGTTTCACCAAGCCCCTTTTCGATGATCTCGACAGTCTTGGTATCATCTAAATCAATTACGCAGATGATACTCCAATCCTCTTACCACTGATGGGAGACTACGACAAGGATTTGGCCTTGGTTAACAGAGTGTACCTAATCATCCAGGCATGCATAGCCACCCATGGCCTATGCCTGAATGATGACAAAACTGAGCTCATCATCCTCGGTACCACCCCCAACCTGAGTAAACTCGGCCACATCTAATCCAGCTTCACTATCGACGACAATACCATTAATGTTTCCAAAGCAGTTAAAACACTAGGTTTTTACCTGGACGCCACCCTCTCCTTCACCAAACAGGTCAGCTCCATGGCCTCTGCCACGGCTTATTGCTGCAAGCTAATCGGAGCTGCCAAGCCCTTCCTTTCCACACAAAGTTGAATCACCTTGGCCAGACGTCTAATTCTATCAAAATTAGACTACTGCAACGCCCTCTATTTGGGAGCCAACAAATACATCATTAATAAAATTCAGATCCTACAAAATAATGCCGTTAGAGCGGCACTGGGTATAGCTAAAAAAGAGCACATCTCAGAGATAAGAAGATCAAACAATTGGCTCACCACCAACAATAAAATCCTACTAAAAAAAGCCTTACTCACCCACAAGTGCTTAAACAATGCCGCCCCTCTCCACCTCACAGAAAAATTCAAGAGACAATCGTCAAACCGTCCAGCTAGAGCCAACACTAACTCCCTGATTGTTCCCAGATTCAGACTCTCCAAAACGGGGGGACATAGCTTCCCAGTAAGGCCCCACAGTTGTGGAACTCCCTACCCCCCACTCGAAGGGCCGACTAAACCTACCCCCACTTCAGGTGCAATATCATCAATTGGTTCAAAGACCACGACCACTAAACCTTGGGCACCTCCCACCACCTCCACCTCACTCTCCCCACTGTATATTCTGTATATAGCACAATTTCTGCCTCACTACAGTTGACAGCTTATGACACTTTTTAACTTGTATATATTTTTTCCTAAATGTTAATGTCTGTTAACTTTCTCTGTATTTATTGTACAGCACTGTAACATAAGCAGAAAATGTCCTTGATACTCGTTGCGCCCTGATACACCTGGGTCTGGCGTGCATTATAAATAATAAAACAAACGCACACAAATACTATGGATCATTTTGGACTTGAATTAGATGTTATAATACTGATCTATAGTAAACAAAGTGCCTGTGCAATATCATACAATAGTACATCCATAATCATAACCATAAAAGAAAAATAAACAAGACGGAACACATGGCTTGTGCGTTTAACAATCTATATCAGCCTATTCAACACTGTAAAAAGTGCCTGTGCTATGTGAGCTCTAGATTTAATCAACCAAACTTCAAAGGCAAACTCCATTGGTTTGTGGTAACGTACTCACTGTCCCACGTCACTAGTAAGTTGTTCTTGAATACTATACAGTAGGCGTGTAAGCAACAAAATCAGGGAATTGGTTCTGCCCCACATACTTTGTGTCCAGAATAAGCTGCGGGAGTTTACAGAATCACTGCACCCGTATCTACTGAAAGGCAACTTTCTTGTGTGTTCCCAATGTTTACAAGACATTACCAAATGCTCAAGTGTTTCCAATTCACATTCGGAGGAACAGAACCGACAAACGCCATCTGAACGTACCCCTTGTTTTAGTTTCCAGCTTTTTGTGCAAGCATTTGTGTGAAACTGATCTGGTCGAAATCTGAGGTAAAGATCTTGTGCTTTGTGACATGGAAAACATAAAAGGTGAGGCAATTGTCGGAGTCTTTTTCACAAATAGTGTGTACTCCTGATACGATTTGTAAGTCCCTATTTTTTCAATTACTTTGACCCAGTCATATTCATAATGCTTTTTTTTTTTACCAGAGCGGGACGCTGACACAGGTCTATTGGCTTCATCTCAACACATTTGAGCAATGCTTCCATTTTGCCCTCAAAACGCACAATTGATGCTGGACATGACTTAAGTAACATCTGCAACAAGTCTTCGTATAGTGAGTTTGTTGGAGGAATCAACATTTTAGAATAACTGGTAAACCACCTCCAATAGAATTTCGAGGCTAAAGAATTGAGCCCAAGTTCATGGATAATGATCACTTTAGGAGTAGAGTTGGAGAGCCCCAGCACATTTTTCCTTGAATGGAATTTAAGATGTTATCAATGTCCATTAAACATAGATCGAGGTCAAAGAGTAGAATTGCTTCAACTTTTAGCGTATAAAATTCCAAAATTGGCTTGAAAGAAAATTTACAATGTTTTTGCATGATCACCCTCCTTTATTTCGAGGGTGTGGTGCCACATGGCAAGAGAACGAACATCTGACAGATTTAGCCTAGGTAGTGCAAAGACAATACCCGCTCAATTTCAATACTTCCCATAAGCTATTTGAAACGTTGAATTATTTTTCCATTCGAGAATAAAATTATTTTGGATTTGCTATTGGTTTATATCCAAGTTATAACTTTCAGAAAGTGTTCATTTATTTTGTTTTCCGTATGGTATACGGTCACAAAAGATGACATTGTCAGCGAAAGCCAACCAGTAAATCCACAATCCCCCTAATCTAACTGCAAAATGGTCTGGACTGTTCCAGTTGATCTAAGTCGCATAAATATAAATTAAACAAAACCAATGCTAGATTGCATCTCTGTTTTACTACTACTTCTGTGGGAATAAGGTCTGTGAGTAGACCGTCTTGATTTATCCATATTCTGTAGTTGGTATCGGTATGTAGCATCCCTATAAGTCCTATAATATGTAGGGGAATACCAAAGGAAGTAATTTGTTCCACAAATGTTCTCTGATAACTCAGTCGAAGGCAGAGGACATATCAAGTGATTCGATGTGTATAGGACTGCTATCGAAGATTCAAGATAAGTGGAGCAGTGATAGATTGGTAGTCATAAGTACCCCATGCTGCTGGAAAAGGTTGAGGAAGCCCAGGTGTTGAAAGTGATGAGTTCCTTTTCGGTGTCAGGATTACATTTTGGTCTGATTGACATTTCCTGTAACAGGGTTTGCCAGCTGAGTCCTTAGAGATAGCTCATCTAGAAAAACGATGTAAATGACTTTGTAAGAGGAGGTTGGCTGAAGCAGCGGGAGAGGTAGCACAAGGTGACCCTTGGAAACTGTTCAGAAGATGCTCTGGAAAGACCGCTGCATTGATCCAGAACTGGATGCCCCACGAAGAAGCAGGCACTTGGGAGTAGCCACAACAGCCCCTTTCTGGTTTCAGCATGGGATCCCACTTCTACTCTGGATAGTATCACATGTCAGGGGATTCTAGGGGAGCACACAGGGCTGCGATGCTGGACGATCCCGCCATTTCCACTTAATGAGGAGGTGGAAGATCCTATTAGGGGATTTGAAGTGTCTGGGGTACCCTTATATAGCCTACACTAGATTCCATTCAACCAGGGAAAGTCCGGTCACGGGACTTTAAAAACACTTCAGAGTTACCTTGCTCTTTTCATGGAGAATGTGGCAACCAGTGCAGCAAAAAGCCTACATCACGGTACAATCAAAACAAAAATACAAAGCTGCCTCCAGCGTATGAACCAGCACACATTCTGGGTGAGAAGTCTTATATAAATACATAATGGGGTACTTTGGGAGTGCTCTGCCAGGAACTGCGTGTACTCTACATAGAATGCATTCCTGGGGATTGATTGTGTAGGCGAACACTAAACAACAACCTGCGCGGCGCAGCACCATGTAACGTATGGCAAGCGATTGACATCTGTTTGTTTTGTGATCCCACCTTAACAGGAATTCTTCATTAATCACTGTTCGTAAATAGTTTCTACAGTTTCCTGTTGGGCCTCTCCGCCTGTATTCCTCTTCCCTATTTTCTTACCTCCTCTGCCTTGCCTCATTTCCCTTCAATGTGATTACTACCTTGACCGCTGCTGGACATTTTTTGGATTTTTCATTGACCCCACATTCTCAGTGTCTTCCATTGGTATCCCGGACCACTACTGGATTTTCCTCAGATTCTTCTCCTTGGTTCCATACACTCAAGTACTCTACCTGTTGCCAAGCCCTGCCAGTGGCCTCACTTCTAAAAATTAGACATTGAAAAACTTTGCCCTACCTGGGAATGTCCCTGTCTGCTCTCTTCACGGCTTTCCATGTGAGTTACTTCAATGTAACAATCTCCCTCTCCTCGTTCACTTTGGGTTGCTTATCCTTGACTGGGTGTATGGCTTTTGTGCTCGCCAAGTTCCGGTAACATTCTGCCTCTATATCCAAGCTTTTGTTGTGACCTCCATCCCTGGACGTTTGTGACCTTCATAGACTCTCCCCCTACTTTATCCTGGTGGATAACCGGATTTGATACCCTCTCCTATAGAGTCGCCACTGTGTCCTCTGTACTACTTATGCGGGTCTCCGCTTCGTTATGCTCAGGGCTTCTTTCTCCAGTTGAGTCCGAATCGTAGTAACATTAACCGTTGTGCCATCCAACTTATCATTGACCGAGGCCAGCCTCATTGCTTAGTTTCCATCATATGGAGGTCAGTAGGCACCGTTATTTGACACTCCCCAGGAGATGCTGAACTACTGGTTATGTCCACTTTGGGTTTCAGGTTAAGTTTGGTAAAGCGGTCCATCATGCCCCCTGAGCCTTTTGTCATAATGCCACTGTCTCCTGCCCACGTACCTTTGGGCAGTCCACCAATACGGTCTCTGGTCCTCGGTTCCGCCAGATTCTGCAGTGCATACTTTGGCCTGAACACATCTAGACAGGCTTTCTGCAGTATGTCCTGAACAAGTCATAGCCGTCGCATAAACTGCCCCACCAGCTAGTCACAATCAATTCTGTGCCAATTCCACTGAGTACCCTGCTATAGCCAGTCCCTAGTGTGTGACCGTTCATACAGGGAGCAATTTCCCTGAAAACACTTGGGATGACGGAGATCCGCGCCAAGATGGCCACCCAGCAGCGGTGGCGGGCTTGTAGTTCCGGGCCTGCCTACAGCGTCACTCAGTTTTTACAGAAGCATTCACACAGATTCCATGTTATGCGGAGTGGAGTACCTCCTGATCGGCTTGATGGTAGAAGCCTCTTCTGTTGTCCTGCGGTTGCATCCTTTCCCGCACACTGGAATCTCGTCACCTCAGGGCGCCCCTTCGCACCACCAGGCCGGTCCTCTGGCACTTCGATACAGCTGACGGCTCCTGCCAGCAGCAAATGTTGAATAGTGTCCATATACCAGTGCAGTCCTCTGTCTCTGTCAGGCGCCCAAGGGGGATTCCCGCTCCTGCGTGTTGTCTTTGTTTCTCCGCGACTTCCTCGTCTGTATGTGTGACGCCACTTATTCCGGCCTCGGAGCACTGTTTACGATCTGTGTGAGCTTCCCTGACAGCCAGCCGACAAATGCCTCAGATTAAATGATTACTGCATTCAGATACACCGGATCACCGGATACCAATGACAGGATTTCCCCCACACCATGGAGCTCAGACACGGTCTGCCATCTTGGCTTGCCGCGCAACAACGCCCCCGACTACCGTTCTTGAACTTCTTTCCTTCTGATGTTCTACTGCTGAAGACCAAGATTAAAACATTTCGTTCAGTCACGTAGTAATGAAATGTAGTCGCGACTTAATGTTACTGACTATCAACACTGCAGAATGACTTTCGGAAAAATACAAACCGGAACTAGATGTACTTGAGGCATTTTTCTTAATCCCTTGACATCTAAGGCTCAAGAAAAACTAAATGCAGTAAACAAGGAGTGGGAAGTTTGAAATGTTATACAAGTAACTTTTCAAAAGAGAAAGTGTACCCCCATTTATTAGCAGACTACCAACCACCACGCTGGAACAGCCACTATGCAAATAAATCGCAGAACACTAGACGCCGGGTTATCTTCTCAGACACAGGTGCCTCTGGTGAGGATACAGGATATTTGAACAACGCCCCCTCAACCAGCAGTAATCCCCCTAATTTATTAGGACAGGCACAAGGTCGTCGTCAACCATGGTGAGGGAGCGGGCCATTGATAGGGCGAACGTAGACCTTCAATACCTGACAACTGGGGTATCCCAGGTAGAATTTGCTATATTCAATCTATTGAAGTATCACTAACTGCTTGGGAAGAGAAGGTGCTGAAGAAGGGGCTAAGTTTTGTGCTGACCCAATTGTCATCTCTCAATAACACAGAACTTGAACTGATTTTTCAGCAATATCAGATTAAGGGATTTCTTTATGAACCAAGACGATTTTCACTCTACTTCCATCACTGGTCTATGTAAGAAACCAGAAGGTGTCTCACCCACTAGTCCCAGAGGATCTGTCATCCAGGCGGCCAGGACAAGGGTGTGGACTAGTGCAGGAGGATCACCACCTACACCACCCAAGAGGCTCCAAATGTGCAATTTACTGTACAAACCCACCGAAATATGACATTCATATGCGCTCATCCTCTTACTAAGGTGCGATTTTAACCACTTAATTAATGCAACATTTGTCCTACCTCTAATGGCTGTCTGCCTTGCTGAGTTGCCATTGTTTCAGTTGCTCAAAGTTGAAACATGTGGAATGCACAGGTCACACAAATAGCACATACATATTGCATGGAGAAGAATACAACAGAAATAGTTTACTACGTTTATTATTTTCAGTGCTTTAATATCAACCAACAACCATAACATCATAATCTGATCAATAATTAAACAAACTTCACATTTCTTACTGTTCTATCAAATAGATCACTGCAATATTACACAAAATCCTAACATGTAAGGCCATTGAAACAAAGAGTTCAAGGTAACCCACAAAATAACTGCAAATAGCTTGTAACAGAACATTCACTGGTCAATCATTTTGAAAAGTTTATTATTTTTTTTAAAGGTTTTTTATTATTTTGAAAACAAATAAATAATACAAACCAAACTTGCAGCATTATTTACAACAGACTCGTGAACATCAATTAACACACATTACTGCTCCCCAAATCTCTCCCCCCTCAAGAGCTTGTTTGCGTTTCTCGTTCTGTATCTTCTGCGTGTGGCCGGGTATCGCTTCCTTCCGAAGCTGCAGAATCCATTATTGTGCCAAACAGTCCTGTTATTAACACTCTCCAAGCCATCAGGTTACCCACTTCTTCTTCCCCGCACTTGCTTCATGCCTCCTACCACACTACCGTTTCAGCCTCCGCCCATTTTTGCAAATCCCGCCACCATACCTCAACCCGTGGCTTGTGGCACTGCTTCCAGCCCATGGCAATCCTTCTTTTAGCAAGCACATATGCCAGGTCCCTCAGTTTCCCAACATGTTTAGTATTCCGTGGTCTGGGAAACCCTCCCAATAGGCAGGCCCAGGCCGTATCTATGTTGAGCGTGACCCCTTTATCCGCTAGTTTTCGTGCCACTTCCCCCCAAAAAGCTTCAATCACTGGGCAAGACCAGAACATGTGTGTCATATCGGCATCTTCTTCGCATTTTGGGCATGCTTGTCTTCCTGCGTTTACAAACTTAGATATTCTCTTCGGGGTCATATAGGCTCTATGCGTTATGTATAACTGTATCTGCTGCTGGCGTTTCTGGACACCTTCTTGTGGTATCCCATAGCACGTTCCCACATCCCGTCGGTCATCTGTGCCCCCACCTCCGCTTCCCAGTCCAGCCTCAAATGAGTCAAATCCTTCCCCACCCGGGTCATCACCATCTCGTACAGTCTAGAGATCTCGTGCCCTCCTTCTGATATGTCATATATTGTTCCCATTAGGACGTCTGGCTCCTCCGCCAGTACAGTCTCTGGCCAGGTTTTACGAATAATCTGCACTAGTCTAAGATACGTGACATATTGGCCTCTGTGCAAACCTGCCTCTTCTCCCAGTTCTTCGAAATCTTTAATGATCCCCTCTTGCCATACATCTCTCAATGTGACCAGGCCGACCATTTCCCAATAGGTCCTAATTATCATTCTGAGTTGGTTGTCTCCCCCAGCTAAGGCGACTAGCGGTACCTGTGGGGAACACGGGTACGGGTTCTCCATCAGACGGCATACTCTGCGCCACATCTTCCACCCAAGCAACATCATACCCGGGCGTTCTTTCATTTCAAGTCTAGGCACCCAGATAATCTCCTTTAGGTAAAACCGGGTGCGGTCCTGCCCAAACAGCCTAAATTCAGGAGTTACCCCATCAGAAAGCCATTTGGTTACATATTGCAACTGACTAGCTACATAATAGGCCTCAAAATTTGGCATCTTAATGCCCCCTCTATCATGGAAGTTCTGCAGCTTCCATAGCGCCACTCTATTGCGAGTGCCAGGCCATAGGAAGTCCCTGCACATGCTATTCAGTTTGACAAAAAACGTTTTGGGTATCAAGTATGGTATATTACTGAAGAAATGTACAGCCTGGGCAGGACCACCATTTTGAGCATCGCCCCCGTCCCATCATCGCCAGTGGCAACTTCTCCCAAAACTTCGAATTTTATTCACAGCCACCTCGGTATTATGCAAGTGTTCCCCCTCCACCGTATGATACACATCTATTCCGAGGTAGCGGAAGGAATCAGCCGCCCAAGGTACGGACAACACTGGCAACCGCTCCGGAGGGGCTCCTATGTAGCTCCCCAATGGGAACATGCTCGATTTTTGGGGGTTCACCGCTATGCCGGACAGTTCTGCATACCTTTCCATAACCTCTAGAATATACTGAAGATTTTCCTCCGGATATTTCAAGTATAGTAGTAAATCGTCAGCATACAAGGATATTAGGTGTTTCTCTCCCCCTACCTCAATACCAACCATGTCATATTGTTGTCTGAGGTACACTGCCCTTGTCTGGTGCCTCTACTGAGTTGCCATCTCTCAGATATCACCGATCCTGTGCGCACCCTGGCCAGTGGTTCACTGTATAGTAATTTTGCCCACCTAACATAACCCGGCCCCATCCCGTATTCTTCCAGGGCCTCCAGCAACCATGGCCACCTCACTGAATCAAAAGCTTTGACTGCATCTAGGGACACCACCGCCATTTCCCCCTCGCTCCTGTTTCCCTCTTCAATCACCCGGTGGAGTCGCCTATGGTTGTGGGTTATATTTCTGTTGGGGACATAACCTGTCTGGTCCGGGTGTATCAGTTTGCTAATAACTCTACGCAGCCTATTGGCCAGGACCGCCGTCAATATCTTGCTATCCTGGTTCAACATTGACAACGGCCTATAGGAGCCGCAGCTATGCCCTGGCTTGTTGGGCTTAGGGAGCGGCACAATTAACGCTTCTCTAAGCGATTCCGGCAGCCGACCCATCTCAAAAGGCTCATTGAGCATCTCTAGCATGGGGGGGGGGGGGGAGTACTTCCTCTCTATGTTTTGTAAAACTCGCCAGGGAATCCGTCCGCGCCCGGGGTCTTACAGGTGGGCAGCTGCTTCACCACCTCCTCCAATTCCTCTAAGGTAATCGGTGCGTCCAGCTCCTCCCTTTCTTCAGCACTAATCTTAGGTAATTCCATGTCTTTTAGAGTTTCTCTAATCTCCGCTCGATTGTCCCCTCCTCTGTCCTCATATAATGTCCTATAATAGTGCAAGAATGCCTCGTTGACTCCCTCTTGGGTGTCAACCACCTCCCCGTCTTCCCTAGTTATTGTCCTAATCGGGGGCCTGGGGGTATCGCTCTTATATAACCACGCCAACAAGCGGCCAGTTTTATCCCCTCCTGCATGTTGCCTCTCGACATACTTCTTATAGATAAGGTTGCAGAGCCTTTCCCAAAGCTCTGCACACCTCTGCTGTAACTCGAGCACAAGTTCCGCATCCCCTCCCGCCCTGTTGCTTTCCCGCTCCAGTTTCTCTTCAGCTTCCTCGAGTTCCGTTAGGACCCCACCCTGTAGGCCTTTTGATTTAGCAATAGCAGCACCCCGCAATACTACCTTAAAGGCTTCCCAGAGCGTGCACGCTGAGTCTACGCTGCCTGTGTTTACCTCAAAGTACTGTGTGATCGCATCCCTGATATCTTCCCTGAAGACCGGGTCCCGGAGCGCCTCCGCCCGGAGGCGCCATGTCGGTATCTTTGCCCTGGGGCGGCAGTACTGCCAACTCAGCACCAGAGGCGAGTGGTCCGACAGGACCCTCGCTCTATAGTCTATTTGGGTGGTCTCTATCACCACATCTGGCGTGGCAAAAAAGTAATCAAGTCTCGTGTGCAGTTGCTGCGGAGCGGAGTAATGCGAGTACTGTGTTTCATTAGGGTGTTTCAGCCTCCAAACATCTGCCAGCCCAAAGTCGTCTAGTAATGTCTGCAATATCCTGGCTGCTGGTGTGGGCCTATCAATCTTCCCATCAGATCTGTCTGCCTTTGGGTTGAGCATGCAATTGAAATCCCCTCCCCAGATAACCGCTCCTCCCATACACGCGCCCAGATGAGTACACAGGGTTCTAAAATATGCCGCAGTGTTTTGGTTGGGGGCATACCTCTCTATTCTCTACCAAAGCCTTCAATATGACCAACCTCTCCTCCGTGTCCACCACTTCTTGTGTAAGTTGGAGCGGAACGTGCGGTGCCATCCAGACCAGCACTCCCCTAGCGTAGGCAGAATACGGAGAGCCTACTACAGTACCTCTCCACTTCTTCACCACCAGTTCCAATTTTTGCCGGGTCAAATGTGTTTCCTGCAACAACGCAATATCAATCTTCTGTCTTCAAGTACATCATGACTTTGTTTCTCTTTAAGTAACTGTTAAGTCCCCTGACATTCCATGTTACGATCTTAAGGTCCCCCATGGCTCATGAGTGTCTTCTTGTCTTCCGTGTAGCGAATCCCCCTTGCCCACGTGATACAGATACAGCTCTCCATCTTTACTTGTAACTTCTTGTACCAGCTCAAACTAGCCATAACTATGTACACAGCAATTTCCCAACTTCCCTCCCCTCCCTACACCCGTCCCTTCCCCAACACCACACACCCCAACTGCTGCCCAGCTCCGTTCTCAGAACTCGGGCACCCCCACATCTAGCCCTGCAAGCACCAAACAATGCACAGAGCTCAGTAGGGTGAAGTCGCCCTAATGGCCACTTAACTAAAATTGTTGTGGGGTAAAGAGATCCGCTCTGTAAGGCTCCCATTATTTCAATAATAATTACAGTGCTCATAACATCTAGTGCAATAGTCTGACCTTCTCTACTGAAGGCTGCGCAAATAACTATATTCAAGTCCCACGTGCCGCGCCATCTTGTGGCACCTCCCTCGTGCATTACTTATCTCTTCCGTGCTCTCTCTCCGTCCGAACTTCTGACTCCTGGGGACATCCCTGCGCATCGAGCCATCCCATGGCATCCTCCGGGGTCTCAAAAAACAAAGTTTTGTATTTATGTATGACTTTCAATTTTGCCGGATACAGTAACATAAATTTGTGGCCCGCCTCTCTCAATCTCCGCTTTACAGTCCCAAAGTTCATGCGGCTACGCTGCACAGACAGGGTATAGTCCGGGTAGGCCGTGATGTTTGCTGCTCCTCGTGTAATCGTTCCTCCCTTGCGAAAGTGTTCCAATATCCTCTCCCGATCTCGGTAGGCGGGTTTCCCGGCGGCGGCCTCCTTGTTAGAGCTCTATGTGCCCTTTCCACCGCAAATCCTTGATAGGGCTCCTCTGGGTATCTCTTTCAGTAGCAGGGACTCAATAAATTCCGTGGGATCGTGGCCCTCCAATCCCTCTGGCTGGCCCACGATGCAGATGTTGTTTCGTCGGGCGCGTCCTTCCGCCTCCTCCGCTCTGCTCTCCAAGTTGCCCACTCTTTGTATCAGGGCATGAAATTCAGCCTTATGGTAGGCACAATCTGCGGTATTCGGGCTAACTTCCTTCTCAAGGGACTCCGTGCGCTCCGCCAAGGCCCTGACGTCCTGTCGGAGTAGATTAACATCCACCTGCACCTCTCCGACCTTGAGGTCCAGTGCCGTTTTCAGTTCAGTGACGGCTAGTTCGAGTTTAGATTCCCAGGCCGCCTTTAGGTCCACAATCGCAGCTAGGACTTCTTGGTTAGCGCCCGTTGTCGTCATGCCGCTTGCAGGCGGCTTATCCCTGCTCTTGGTATTGTCTTGACCAGGGGACGTCTTAGCGAAGTCGTCTATGGTGGGCTGTTTCGCCTTCGGCCTCACCGTTCTATTCGACATGACCCAGAGGACCTTTTATTTGCACAAATGACAAATGCGCACCCAGTACGCCTCTTTCGCTTGGTCACTGTGCGGCCTGCTCCTTCCTTTGTTCCGGACATTGGTCGGCCATTTTGTGTCGTCTTTTGTCTCTGGCGCTCCTTATCCTTTCCGCACAGATCTCTGCCGCCGTTCTTCCTACACCTTCCAGAAGTTCACCAAGCGTGGCCCAATCATTCATACACCGACATGTGTATTTTCAGCGGTCGTCGGCCCATCGTTGCGCACTTTTTCACCCGGATCATTTCAGGATCTCGGGAGCTCCTCCAGATCACGTCCTCCTACATGGCCCTCGTAGTCATGCCCCAGTCATCATTTTGAAAAGTTTGTTCACAAATTGTGTGCGTCTATTTTTCAGAGAGGCAAATTTATCAATAGTCTGTGTATTGAAGTCCGGGATCTCTTGAATGAGTTCTTTATCCATGGACAGCATGGCCAAAGCATTCAGACGATCCTCAGTCATTGTGTTTCTCAAGAATGTTTTAACTCGCTTCACGGTGGATAAACAATGATCAAACTCCGCTGTTGTCATGGGTGTAGTAATCAGAATTTTTAATAACTGCCTTGTCTCACAAAATGTTTCTTCGAGATTGTTTTCAATAAAAGAAATTTAAAAAAATCTTTTTATTAGGTTTTTTTAACAACAAACAATACAACTCCAACCCCCCTCACTCCCTTGCCTCCCCTAACCCCTCGGTGCCACCTCAAGTGTTTCCCCTTTCATTTTTGGTTCGCCTTATCCCCAGGGGCTCAACAGAGGTCCAAAGCTTTAAGGTGTTGCAGCTGCCAGCCAATCCTATAATCGTCCCTACTAAAGGTCAAAACCTCCCCCCATTCCCTCGCAAAGTTCTGCAGGGCATTGTTCATAGCATATGAGGCCCATTCCAACGTGACTAACTCCCAGACTTTTCGCAGCCAGTCCTGGAATGTTGGAATATTCAAACTCTTGCATCTTTGGGTGATAATTGTCATGCCTGCTATAGTCAGCATTACTTCAGCTCTTTCTCTAGCTCTTGGATCCACTGGCTTGTCCCCGCTCCTGATGCCCAACAATGTCCATTACGGGGCCCTACTTCCTCCTTTTCCGAATGCCTGTTCCTGCGCTAGCCGAATTTCTTTCCAAAAAGGCACTATTTTTGGGCACCTCCACCATGTGTGTTCTGCCGTACCCTCCTTCCCACAGCCCCTCCAGCAGATCCCCGATGTTCCTGGGTATATCCTAGCAAGCGAGCTGGTGTATAATGCCACCCGTAAAGGATTTTATACCAGGCTTCCTGAGTTTGGGAAGGTCTTGCTAATTTAGGGATCTTTTTTCACAATTTTTCCTATTCCCTCTTTTCTATACCTCTGCCCAATATTTGTTCCCATCTCCCCATGTGAGCCCAGCTTTGCCTCGGGGTAGCCCCGTCTAGTATCTTATACAGATGTGATATCAGCCTCTAGATCCATCATTTGTCATTAGGAATTTCTCAAAGGCGGTTGGTGGCCTGGTGGCAGCCTCTTTGTTCTTGGGATGTAGGAGCCAATGGCGTAGTTGGGAGTACTGAATCCTATCCCCCTCCCCCAATGCAAAGTCCCTATTGCAGTCCACAAAGGAACTAATCTCTCCTTCTATGAACATATCTCGCATCCTTTGGCAGCCCCCGTCACTCCAATACCTAAAAGCTCCCCTCTCGAGAACTGGTGTGAAATCTTTGTTATATAGGGGCATGAAGGGAGACAGGAATGTTGTGATCTCCTTATGCTTCACCAACCGGTCCCAGTTATCTGCTACCTGTTTGGTGATAGAGCTTTCATACATATGTGCCGGTCGGTGTTGCTTTGGGAGCCACAAAACTTCCTTTAGGTCATGCTTTGCTATTGTCCTGTCCATCTTGACCCAATGCTTCTTCTCTTCCCCCTCATGGAGCCATTCCCTTATTACCCTCAGTTGAGTTGCCTCATAATATTGTCTGAAATTTGATAAGGCTAGACCCCCCTCTGACCTTGGAGCTGTAAGTTGGAGCGCGCTCACCCTTGCTCTTTTCCCCTCCCAAATGAAGTAATTCATTATGGTTTGGAGCTCCTTTAAAGAAGCTTGCCGGGTCTGCCTGGGGGATAGCCTGGAACAGGTAAAGCAGTCTCGGTAGCACCACCATTTTTATTGTTGCCAGTCTCCCGAGCCAGGAAATGCAGAGATTTCGCCACCTGAGAAGGTCCTTTTTAATATTCTTTATCAGTGGGGGATAGTTTGCAGCATACCAACCTGCGTGTTTAGGTGTGATCCTTATCCCCAGGTATGTAATCCCCCGTTGGGCGCCAGGCAAATGTTGTTGTTCTTTTTAGCTGGTCCCTCTCCTCTTTCCCCAGTGCTAGATTCATCAATTCAGATTTTCCCATATTGATGCGTAACCCCGAGGGATCCCCATACTTCTCTAGCAGTACCTTGCACACTCCGCTGGACTCGGATGGCCTAGTGAGGGTAAGCAGCATGTCGTTGGCGAAGGCCACCACTTTGTGCTGTCTGCCTGCAGATGGAATACCCCAGAGCTCCTCTGTTTCCCGGATAGCCTGTAGTAAAGGCTCCAAATAGATGGCGTACAAGAGCGGGGATAGAGGACAGCCCTGCTTCGTTCCCCTTTGCAGTTGGAATGATCGCAAAGTCATACCGTTTACTATTATTCGCGCTTGAGGGCCCTCATAGTTTGCTTTTAACATTTACAGGTAGGTTCCCCCGAGCCCCATCCTTTCCATAGTTTTGAAGAGGAACGACCACTCCACCCGGTCAAATGCTTTTTCGGCGTCCAGTGATAGTAAGACCGCCGGAGTGTTTGTTATGTCTACCTTTTCTAGAAGGTGAGCCAGCCTCCTTATATTATCCGTTGTTTGCCTCCCTTTAATAAATCCTGCCTGATCCTGGTGTATCAGGTCTGGAAGGAGCCCCTCTAATCTATTGGCCAGGATTTTTGTGTATATTTTAGCGTCCACATTAATAAGCGCTATCGGCCTGTAGGACGATCTTTCCACTGGGTCCTTACCTGGTTTCAATATCAGGGAGATTTTGGCCACCTTCATAGATGTGGTTATTTGGCCTCTATCTTTGAAGGAGTTGAAGAGGTGGGTTAATTGTGGTGTCACTATCCCCACGAAGGTCTTGTAAAAAGACACTGAATAACCGCCAGGGTCTGGTGCATTACCCAGGGGCAACTTTGATATGACCCATCTCACCTTGTCCTCCGAAATCTCTTGATTTAAAGTATTTTGGGCTTCCCTGCTTAGTATCTGTAGCTTTATTTTTTCCAGCAAGTCCTCCTGTACCTGAGCCTGGGGGGCCTTAGATGTGTATAGCGTCTCGTAAAATGTAACCATGGTCTCCTGAATGTCTTTGAGTCGTGTGATTCTTTCACCAGTCTCCGTTTTTAGGGCCGTGATTAGGTTTCTTGACGTTGCCCCCCGGAGGAGACGTGCCAATAGGGCATCAGCCTGGTTTGCTTTTGCATAATATTTCTGTCTCACATAAAGTAAGCGTTTTAGTCTGCAGGATCCCCAGCTGACCTACCGCCCTTCTGTACTCCCTCTGGTTGTTCCTAGTTGGAGCCCCCACCACCTTCCTCGCCCCTTCTACTTCCCCCTCCAGCTGTATCTCCAGGGCCTTAAATTGTTGTCTGATTGCTTTGGTCGCTATAAATTCCCCTCTCATTGTGGCTTTGAACGTGTCTCACCTGCCGTCGCCCCCTGTATCTCCCCTTTTGTTACTCTCGAAAAAGTGTCATCTTTTCCTCTATCTCTTCTCTTAGCACTGGGTCCCTCATTAGATGTTCCGGGTATTTCCATCTCCATACTCTTCCACCCCCCTTCCATTTCCCAGATCTAATTGCATTGTTATAATTTTATGGTCTGCTATCCCCATAGGGCCCACCTCTATTTCCTTAACTCTACCCACCAGGTCCGCTGAAATCCATATATAATCTATTCTTGATTGCGTCCTGTGTACCTCTGAGAGGAAGGTATATCCCTCTGCGTTCCCATGAACATCCCTCCACACATCTGTTAGACCCAAGCCTGACATTCTCTCCCTTGGTTCTGGCGAGGCCACAGCACCACCACCAGGTTCCCTTTTCTCCGATATATATCTGGCTCTATCCCAGGCTATGTTCAGGTCCCTGTATTGCTCGCCCAGAGTGCACGCACAGTCATTAATCACCAGCGCAAATTGCAGAGCCAATACTTTGAACGCAGGTAGACGACGCAATGACTTAAAACCACACGCACGCTTAGAAAATTATGAGCACTTATATGGCTATTTATTCAAAGCTTGGAAGCAACAAGTGATAATACAGAAATAAATCACACAAAGGACAGAGCATTCAAAAGAAAATACATCACCGTGGGCGTAAATGAATCCCTCATCTTGCCAGAAGCGGCTGGAAGACCCCGGTAACAGCCAGGCCGAGAGCACCACAGCCCACAGGTATGCCGGACAAAGGCGTCCCCCTTCCGACTGAGGTCTTTGAACTTGTCCCGTCTGACCGTTGAGGGGTTCCGCATATATGCACTACTCAAAAAGGGGTGGTAATTTCTCGAACCTTCTGGCAATGCACTTGCGCATTGATGGGTAACCGTTGGTTGCCAGCTGGGTCAACCGACAGTAATCTCAAGGAGCAAAGCGCTTCCCTCTCCTAAGAACAAATGCCACGGAAAACAGTCCCATAACTCATAGCAAGACATAACAAAACCAGCTTTCCCAGCAGAATGTCCTTGACTGCATACCAGGTTTGGAAAGCATGTTTTCTTCAGCAAAGTAAATTCAGCTCTCAGCAAAGTAAGTACAGCTTTTCACTGAGGCATGGAGTAAATATCCATTATGGCTCTGAGTGCCCCCAGAATACACTGCGCACCAGCACCATGTTTTAGCTCAAGCATAACCATTCCACCCTTCGATATTTATCTTCCATAGCCCAGTGGCAGAGGAGCCGGTCTCTGAAACCGACGAAATATTAAAACTAAGTTGGGAATGCATTGAATACAACAACAACCTATTATGATAGCTAATATGATGCAAATACAAGCAGAAGCGTAACGCAGTATACCCCCCAATATCAGGAATCCATGAAAATAACCAATCCCACCAATTCGCAGTATGATCTTGGGACACTCGAGAAATGAGATCCCTCAAACCTCGAATATGACTTTCAATGGATCGTGAATGGTCACTTATATTGAAACAACACATACCTTCAACTGCGTTACAACCTAAATTATGCTTTAGCAATAGATAATCAACAGCAGCCCTGTTTTGCAAAGTTGCTTTTCTAATAACTTTGCTATCAAGGAGTAACTCTTCTAATGCTTGAGAAGTATGATTGAGTCCTTTAACTACTAAACATGCTAATTTGATCAAAGATTTGTAACCCCCAGCTGCTAAACCCCAAACTCCCACTAATGAAAGGGTTAATGCTAGAACCTCAGCTTCTGATAGCAAATGCACATGTGAATCACAATCAGGGGATAGACCCAGAGACTCAAAAGTTGACCTTTTGCCTCGATATATCGCTGGGTGTAAAGGGAACATCATTAGTCCTAATCGAGTTAAGGCACATGGACCTTCGGAAATGTTAGCTGGAATATAAGTGTATGTGATGTTACCACATGAAAAGAGCCATCCGGTTGGAAGTTTCACATGATTCAGATGACTATCAGCTATCACTTTATGATTACAAGACATAGTGTTATTCACACTGGTACATGTGCATGGAACTCGTAAACACAATTGTTTCTCGAACACAGTTTGATTTTGCTGTTTGGTTAAATTGAGCTGTTGGCATTTGCCAATTTCTTTTGCATTGCATGTCATAAGGTAACACACATGGCCTTGGGTTATATTAAAGGTTATAATACTTGTCAAATTTCTCCATTTGCGATCTGTTTCCTGGCAAAACCTGCAGTACTCGTAGACTGAAAAGGATTGCCTGATATCGGAATATTGAACCAAAGAATCATTGTGCGTGACGCCGAAAATATGCTTTAGAACCGGAACTGGCGTCGGCACTGCTACTAAGCACGTAGTCTGGAAGGCTTCAGCATTGGGCACGTGAGTAAGGCAAAAGTGGGTAATGTTGAGCACCTGTTGTGCCAGGTATGTCCACATATTCTCCGTTTGGGTGGTCATTGGAGAATATTTTCGCCGTCCTGAAGATGCCTCTTGCATAACTGGCATCAATTTTGTTTTCACTTGCGCCTGACGTGTTTGCCGCATTTCACGAATCCATGTCTTCGGTCTGGCTGGCTTTTCGGCATCGGCATAGGGCTGCTTTTGGACATCATTACTCATCATTATCAATTTCTCCTTGATCGCTTGCACAGATGTGACATTTTTCATTGGTAGCAGCATGCCGTTTGACTCTACCAAACGGAGTCCATTTAGTCCCACAATTACACCAGTCAGACACAGGATCTACAAGGCAAACCCAGAAAAGAGATATCAGTGTTGTAAATCACTCTCTTAGGTAACATTTGTCTGTGGGCACATATTGCCATTTCTTTCTACCAGGCTCCAGCACTAAAACTACTTGGTCTTTGCCTGATGCAATGACATCTGCAGGTACTGGTGGGCCACTTGACCTTTCCACCCACACCTTCGCACCCGGTACCATACTGTCTGAAGAGCCAAAACCACGATCCCCATGGGTAGTTAACACTGTAGGAGGCTCCTCCTTCTTAATCATGGACAACTTAACAGGGATAATAATTAGTTGGGCCACCCGATCGCCCTTGTGGATCGGTAACAATTGGTCCCCACTATTCATCAGGATGACTTTGATCTCGCCATGGTAATCGGCATCAATGACCCCTCCCAACACTTTAACTCCCTTGAATGCTAGGCCAGATCTAGGGGCAATCCATCCCATATGCTCTGGAGGAATTTGTACTCCAATCCCTGTTTCAATTACGACAATTCCTCTTGGGTCTAATCTGATTTCCTCATGGGAATGCAAGTCTACCCCTGCTGACTCTGGAGTCACCCGATAGGGTGCTAAAGAACCCGGGGTAATTTCCCAGTACAATAGGGTTTCTCTGACTGAGTTGGGTTGAATCTGTAAAGCAGGATTCATTAGCCGCATCAAAGGAGTTTCATGCTCATTCACAGGCCTATTGTTTAGCACTTGCACCGCATCAAACACACGATCACGCCAGCCTACCAAATTGCCATCTCCAGATTTGCGCAGCTGTTCTTTCAACAAACCATTCATTCGTTCAATCAGTCCTGAAACGGCAGGGTAATAAGGCACATGGTAGAGCCATTCAATGCTCTTTTCCGGACAATATTGAATCCATTTGCCTTTGAGGTGTGACCCATTGTCACTTTGAATCTGCAAAGGCACTCCGTAATGCAATAAGATCTGATCTAACAAGTTAATGGTGTTCAGTTGTGTGGCACGCTTGCACGACAAAACCATCATGTATCCTGAGTATGTATCCACAATAGTGCATGCATACTGACAACCTTTACTGATTGGCAGGGGACCGATATAATCAATCTGCCGAATTTGACCTGGTAATGTTCCTCTTCGCAATGTACCCTGAACAATCTGAGGGATAGGCCTATGCTGTTGGTGTTGGCACACTGGACATTGCAAAATGATCGTTTTCACTACCTCTAAAGGAATACTGATTCCTCGAGCTTGTGCCCACCTGATAGTAGCCTTTTCTCCAAGGTGCCCACATTTCTGGTGAGCCTACTTGGCCAAACCCTCCAAATCGTCTTCCTGAGCCTCCGCATCCACAGATGAAATCTTGGTGTGTTCATCTGCAACAGAATTAAACCAACGTTCTAATGAGTCTGTAGCACAATGCGCGTCCACATGATACAGTGACTTCACTTTGTGATAACATTTCTGCAATATCTTGCCACAGTTCTTTTCCCCACAACTCTTTTGAATGAACCTTCCACCCATTCTTTTGCCAGGTTGGCAACCACACCGCCAACCCATTCGCCACTGACCATGAATCCGTGTACAAATGACATCGACCAGGGGTCTCTTGTTTCAATGCCTGGTAAACTGCGTAAAGCTGTGCAAACTGACTGCTCTTCCCTTTCCCTGACGTTGTTAAAATCTTTTTTGTCTTGGGATTGTACGACACCGCTTTCCAGTATCGCTCTTTTCCGACATATCGGGCCGAGCCATCTGTGAACCAGGCATGCTCTGTCTGCTCCACGGTCAAATTGCCATAAGGTACTCCCCATTTCACGGGAGACTTGCGGTTTTTCAGGCACTTCCGGTGGTACGTAATCTGAGGGCGGCATGTTGGCTACTTGCTCATGTAATTTTGCAACTCCACCCTTCCCTGATTTGGCTCTGTCTTGAATGTACCATTTCCATTTAATTATGCTGGCTTTTTGAGCATGTCCTATTCTATGTGTTTTAGGAGAGCTCAGTACCCATTGCATAATCAGTATTTCTGGCCTCATCAATACATCATGGCTCACCGTCATTTTCTCGGTATCAACAAGGGCCCAATAACATGTCAGCAGCTGCTTCTCAAACGGAGTGTATGAGTTACCAGCATCGGGTAACTTACGACTCCAGAACCCCAATGGCACACGTTTCCTGTCCTGTTTCTGCCACACACCCCAGTTAGCATAATTGTCTTGTACAGACACATTCAATTCCACTTCGCCTTCCTGCATGGTGCTTTCGCCAAATCAAATGCTTTCTGCTGCTCTCCCGCCCCCCCCCACTGAAACTCATAATTTCTTTCGTGTCACTTTGTAGAGGGGGGCCAGTATCTGCCCTAGATGGGGGAATGTGCTGTCTCCAAAACCCAAACAGCCCTATGAACTGCTGAGCTTGCTTTTTGTTCATTGGAGTGGTGAACTCAAGTATTTTCTGTCGGGTCTTCGGCACCATTTCTCGATGCCCATTATGCCACTGAATCCCTAGGAATATCACAGTTTCAGCTGGGCCTTGAATTTTATTCGGGTTAATCTCCCACCCTTCCTTCTTCAATCCTTCTATAATGACTTCTAACTGGTTTTGCATACTGCGCTCATCCTTGCCCTGAATCAAAATATCATCAATGTAGTGAGAGATTTGTATGTCAGGTTTACACGGTATCTTGTCTAAGTGCTCTGCCACCAGCCGGTGACAGTTGGGCTCTGTATGTACCCCATAGGTAACCTTGTAAAGGTGTGCTGACGCCCGCTCCAAAAAAATGCAAACTGCTCTTGGCACTCTTCAGCAATTGGCACAGAGAAAAATGCATTGGCTAAATCTACCACTGCATACCAAGTCCCCTCAAACTTTTGGATATTCTCAATCAAGGTAATGGCATCTGGGACCGCAGGCACTAAGGGTGGAGTGTGTTTATTCAACTCAATGTTATCCACCGTCATCCTCCAAGACCCATCCCCCTTTTTGATAGGCCAGAGAGGATTGTTCCATGCGGTAGTGATGGGGCGTAATACACCCGCCTCCACATACCCTTTGATGGTGTCTGAAATGTCCTTGTGGCCCCCCAGGAATGCGGTATTGCTTCATTGCTACCCGCTTGGTTGCCACAGGCACTTGCACTGGGGGCATCTTCAATTTGCCTACGGTAATGGGTGTGCAGGTCAATGCACTCACCCCAAACTGGTACGTTTTACCTCCAAGTCCCAAAGTCAACCCTTCCAAAATATCAAAGCCAATTATATACTCGGGTATCGGGACAATCAACACTTGGTATTTCTGCCTATTCAAATTGCCTATTTTCATCTCCACTTCAGTTTGTACTGCGTGGGTCTCTTTTCCCCCCGAGACCTGTAATAGTAAATTGTCTGCCTTTGAATCGTGCTGGATTGCCATGAATCAAAGAGGCCTCCGCCCCGGTGTCTCTCAATGCTCGCACCCCTTGCATATTTCCTGGCCCCCAAAAAATCTTAACATTAACATGGGGCCGCCTATCAACTTTTATGCGAGCAGACGCTGCCGGAGCTTGGCTGTAACCCTAATAAAATTTTGAAAGAGTGTGACCTGACTCTGCCTCTTGCATTGCACTCACCACTTTCCTCAAATTAGCGTATGTTGGCTGGTACGGGGAAAGTGTCCCCATAGACCCTTCTTCTTGTTTTTCCTCAGGAGGAGCGGAAGGTGAGTTGTCCCCTGTGGCTTGGTTACTACCTGTTTTTTAACCTGTTTATAGCGCTCTTTGGCTGCAAGCCCTCTCTTTTTGTATAATTCATACATTAGCCTAGTTTCAATGCCATCAATTTCTTCTCATGGCACACCATCTTTTAAAAAATCCCAAAACATGTCTTTCCTAGACACTCGGGAGTCTCTACTATCTTGCCTCCTGCCTTCAGTTCTTCTCTCACTACGCCCCTCTCTCTCCCGTGGCTTGTCATCACTCTTGTCCCACTCCCCTAAATCTGCCAGTTGCCGAATGGCATCCACTACCTCATCAGTGGGTTTGCCCGTCATACCTACGAGCAAAGTCATAATGACACTTTTGTATGCGGGCGGTGCAGTTCTGATCACCATATTTCTAGTTGAAACTAAGAGCGGCACGGCCCCCATGTGTCCTGGAGCATCTACGTGAATTGCCTCTTTCATAGCATGCTCTCTGACCTTTTGAATGCCTCTTTCAAAGTATACCACTTTGTTTCCTCGCTAGGCCAATCTGTGGTAATGGGGTATTTACGGTTACATGCTTGGAATGCAACAAAGACACATGTGAATCTTGGCCATTCTCATCAGGGGGCTGCCCTGCCCTTAAGCCCTCCTGTATATTGGTGTCAGTTGACAAGGGTAGAAAACGCGGTGAGTCAGTGGAATCTACCAACAACCCCGCGGTGCCCCCATCTAGCAATCTCACCATCCATGTCAATAAAGGTTCCCCTGAGTTTTGCCTCAAACGAGTTATTTCCCCAACCTCCTGCTGGGTGTAGTCCTCCGGCGTAGTTAAATCCACAACCACGCCCGCAGTCTTCTAACTGGCTTAGCCACCCTGTCTTCTGATTAAATTACGTTTTGGGATCTGACTCATTTGCCGAGCTGCTCTCTGGACTGGTTGAGTCAAAAAATATCACCATCCCAATTATCCGGATCCCAGTCCACACCGGCGGTAGCGATTACAGCTGCCACCTTTCTTTGGTTGACCTCTCCCCGTCTTTTCCTATACTTCTCCAGCATTGGATCTTTCATGGATTCACATGCTTAGAATATACCCCGTCGTCAGACTGGGACCCCTCGGTACACATATATAGCCTTTTCCAATAGGAAAACTTCCGACACTTTTGTGTCCTATCTACGTCCTTTTAGGACCCGCCTACGCATGCTCCGTAGGCCGTCCCCGTATAAGTGGCCCGCCCCCGCGGTTCCCCTTCAGATTTCAGCCGTCTCCAAAGTAGTGGGATCTCCTCGCGTTGTCTTACTATTTTGTACAAGGTTGCATTACTGGAATTTGAGTACAGAAAATGTCCTCCGGGTCAGGAAAAGCGCTGTTCCGCCCATGCGCGACGTGGGGCTTGAAAAAAGTTTACGAGGGGGACGGACATATGGATTGTATATATTGTCTCCACCCTCATCATTCGGCGGATAACTGTGACATATGCAAAGGGTTTTCTCAAAAAACCCTCAAAGACCGCAGTCGACAACTGGTGGCATGGCTGAATGATGGAGCGGGGGCATACCCCCCTTTGGAGGTAGGCTCCACACAATCGGCGAAAACATCACGCCGCGCTACCTCGTCGGAACCACCGGCGAAGAAATCTCGACTGATGGAAAAAGAGTCGTCTGGAAGTCACTCAACTAGAGACTCCTCGTCAAAGAAATCATCTTCATCAAAAAAGCATGAAAAGGAAAGGAAATCCTTCTCGGGCGATCATCATAGATCGACCACGAGTCGAGAGTCGAGTAAAAGCAAGCCAAGTGTGGAAAAGGCGGGACCGCCAAAACCACCTGCTAACTCACCGTCGTCGACGGCGGCCACGACGTCGACAATGGCCTCGTCGACGGGGGTTCTACAGGAGGCCTGGAGGCCTGAAGTTTTTGATCCGACCCCCCCGGATACTTTACTACAAGAACAGGCTGTGTTGCTGTCCTCGGAGGACGAGAATGAGAGAATAGCTGGCCCAGCAGACCTAGGGCTACGAGTGGCTGACAAGTCGTCGACGAGGGGATCCGTTATACCGGTATCTGCCCCTCTTCTCAATCCTCAATTTGTTTTGTCGTTGGAAATTCTGTCCACGCTTCAGTCTATGTTAGAGTCGTTGGACCAGAGACTACCTCAGGCAAACCTACCACAGTCACCCGTCGACGAGCCGGGCCCGTCCCGTCAACCGACACACCTACGCACGCCAATCTCAGCGCTGGCACAAGAGGAAGGCGAGCTGCCAGATTCGCAGTCTGACAGGGGAGCCATGTCGGATATCTCATCATCCCCCTCCAGGGATCCAACCTGGGGGTCAGAGGTGGAGTTGGAAACCCCTAGAAGCCCAGCTCACCCGTCCCCTCCGGACGACATTGCGTCATTCCATTCTATGATGGAGAAGGCATGCAAAGAATTTGGTTTGTCCCAGGAAGAACAGAAGAAGGACTGTTTTTTGTTCGACCACATGGGTAATAGAAGGAGGTCTGTGTTCTCGATACCAATACTAGACCATGTATGGAAGGAGGGGTTGCAGACAATGCGTCACCCGTTTTCAGAGCCGGCAGTGAAAGGACGCCTGGAAAAAAAGTTTAAGGCTCCAGAGTCTACCCCCAAGTGTTTATCCTCCCAACCAACGCCAGACTCGGTGGTGTCGGCGGCGAGGAAGGCGAAGGCCCAGAACAAGTGCACGACTCCTCCTGAGAACGAAGCGAGACGCCAAGATGCCTTTGGCAAAAAAGTGCTATCCGTGGGAGCGACCACAGTAAAGGCCGCAAACTCTCTGGCAATTGTTGCCAGATATGATAGGGAGATGTGGCACAGGCTAGCTCTGTTGCTTGATCATCTTCCGGAAGAGCATAGGAAGGCAGCGATGTTACTCGTACGAGAAGGTGAGGAAGCCTCAAATCACGCAATAAACATTGCGGTGGACCTCGCTGAGTCAGGCCTCAAGCAAGTCAATAATGGGGTCGTATTACGTCGACACTCATGGCTTAAGTGTACCTACTTCAGGCCAGAAGTACAATACAAAGTTTTAGATATGCCCTTTGAGGGAGACCTTCTTTTCGGTGAGAAGGTGGACGAAGCCCTAAAGGGAATGAAAGAGGACTCGGACACGGCACGTTCATTGGGTGCCCTCCAGAGTGGCAGAAACTACAAGTCTTTTCGTCCCTTTAGAGGGGCTTCAGGTAATTCAAGATTCTCTGCATCTGGAGACAGATCCTTTGGCAGATCAGCTTACCCCTCCCAGGGTTACAGACGTGCCTCCCAAACGGCAAACCGTCGCCGGAACTTGCAGACTTCCAGGAAAAGACCATCATATCCGTTGTCGTCGAGAGACAAGCAAAATAAAGATCAGCAGTGACATACAACACACCGTTCTGGGGGGAAGAGTTTCAGCATATGTCGACGAATGGGAACGAATAACGACGGATCAATGGGTGCTGGATACTATAAGAAACGGACACTCTCTACAATTCAAACACAGCCCTCTGCAAATTCCACCTGCGTTCACTGCTCATTCCCATCTGAAGATACTGCAACAAGAGGTAACACTCATGTTAGCAAAGGGCGTGATAGAATTAGTTCCAACATCAAAGAGAGGTCAAGGAGTCTACTCAAGATATTTCGTCGTAAAAAAGCCGAAGGCCAAATGGCGTCCCATTTTAGACTTACGCGATCTCAACAAGTCTTTAAAGAGCCTATAATTCAAGATGCTCACTCTGCAGGAAGTGATCCGCGCCGTTCAAGAGGGGGATTTTCTAGCGTCCCTGGATTTACAGGACGCGTATTTCCATATTCCAATGTGTCGGAAACACAGGAAATTCCTAAGATTTGTAATAGGGCGGACTCGCTACCAATTCACAGTTCTTCCTTTTGGGCTCAAGACCTCCCCCAGAACGTTCACGAAATGCCTGGCTCCAGTAGCGGCCTGGCTAAGGAAGCAAGGCCACCGTGTATACCCATACCTCGACGACTGGCTGGTAAGGGGATCCTCCCCAGCGTCGACCAACACAAGTTTACAAGCCACCATGCAGCTTCTACAACAGCTGGGATTCGCCATAAACTTCGAAAAATCCTCTCTGCAGCCATCGAGAGATCGCTGGTATTCCTGGGGGCACAGTTCGAGACCCGGTTAGGGCTAGTGAAACCTTCTCTCGACAGAACCTCAAGACTCAATCAACAAGATCTCAGTGAGAAAATACGTTTCGGTCCTAGGGGCCATGGCATCCTGCATTCATCTGGTGGAAAACTGTCGCCCATTCATGAGGCCAGTCCAGGAATTCCTCGCGGACCGATGGACGCAGGCTCAAGGATCGTGGTCAGACAAGATAACCATCGACGACAAGCTGCTTCGGACCCTTCAGTGGTGGCAGAGTTTCCACAATCTGAACAACGGCGTACCCCTACAGGAGCCGGAGTTTCAGCGAACCATAGTCACGGACGCGTCCCTAACCGGATGGGGAGCTCACATGGGTGCTCTCCAAACGCAAGGTCGCTGGTCTCCAACGGAGTCACTCCTACACATAAACGTGTTAGAGCTCAGAGCAGTACGATGGGCCTTGAAGGCATTCCTACCACACATCAAGGGCTCGTGAGTACGAATACTGACCGACAATACAACGGCCATGTTTTATCTGAGGAAACAAGGAGGGACGCGATCAAGAACTCTTTCCATAGAAGCCCAGAAAACATGGCATTGGGCATTAAAGCACAAAATTTCCATCGTGGCTCATCACCTTCCAGGAGTGAGGAACTCCCAAGCAGACTCCCTCAGCAGAAGCATGGCCCAGGTACACGAGTGGGAAATGGACACAGTTCACCTGATGAAAGTGTTCGAGAAATGGGGTCACCCCCCTCTGGACGCCTTCGCGACCAAAGACAACAAGAAATGCGAGCAATTCGCAAGCAGATGGCCTCAAGAGGGCTCCAGGGGGGAGGCATTCTCCTTTCCATGGACGGACATGTTCCTCTATGCTTTTCCCCCGTTCCCCCTCATACGGAGGACAATACAGTGGATACGCAGATACAATTGCCGGGTAATTCTAGTGACACCATACTGGCCAAGGCAACCGTGGTTCTCCGACCTGCTTCACCTGTCGCTGGAACATCCCATAGGGTTTCCCAAAGCCCCGAACCTACTATCCCGGGAAAAAGGCGCGGTGTGGCATCACAACCCGGACAGTCTCAACCTTACAGCCTGGCTCCTGACTTTTCGGAGTTCGGTGCTTTAGACGTTTCGGAGGATTGTCAAAAAATTCTGCAAGCGGCTAGAGCCCCTTCTACAAACAAATCCTACTCCTATAAGTGGCAGAGGTTCTGTGAATGGTGTAGGGGACAACAGGGCCTACAACCGTTGTCTGTGACGCCGGAACAAGTTCTACCTTACCTGCTCCTCTTAGCGGAGAGGGGATTATCCTTCACATCGATAAAGGTGCACCTGGCGGCCATCTCGAGGTTCACAAGGAAAAGGCAGTCGTCTCCTCTATTTAGCGACAGACTTGTAAAACACTTCATGAGGGGGTTATTTCGAGCTTTTCCCCCGGAAAAACGTTTCCCCCCGACTTGGAGTCTCAACACAGTGTTGGCAGGCTTAATGAAACCGCCTTTGGAGCCTATGGCCACGTCCGACAAAAAATTCATTTCGTGGAAGTTGGCATTCTTGATTGCTGTCACATCAGCTAGAAGAATCTCGGAACTGCAAGCGCTGGTCGTAGACCCGCCATACCTAAGATTCTTTAAGGACAAAGTAGTCCTGGCAACTAATCCTACGTTCGTCCCAAAAGTTCCGACAGTGTATCACAAACACTCGTCCATTGTTCTCCCGACTTTCTTCGCCACACCATCATCGGCAGCAGAAAAAGCTCTTCATACCCTGGACGTTAAGAGGGCTCTGAAATTTTACCTACATCGTACACAGGAATTCAGGTCTACTAGACAACTGTTCGTAGCGTATGGTCCGTCGACGAGAGGAAAAGCAATCTCTAAACAAGGATTGGCTCGATGGGTCTCATCGACGATTGCGTTTTGTCACTCTAAGGCCGGAAGGCCACTGCAAGGACATCCTAGAGCCCATTCTACAAGATCGATGTCCTCCTCAACAGCTTTATGGGCAGGAATTCCGTTGACGGACATATGCCAGGCAGCATGCGGACGAGGTGCAGATGGGAAGAGCTGTCCTGCGCCATCTGTTTCAGTAAGGTAAGCTCCACGCTGTGGAGAATCTGTTGTCTACCTTTTTAATGAAAGTTTATTTTATGTGGGTAAGGTTATATGAGGTAACTTATTCCTACTGTACATATGCATTGTGTAGTATGTTGAGGGTATATTACATTACATTCTCACCGCCGTCTCAAGTGTTACTGCTATACAATCTATTCTAAGCATGTGAATCCATGAAAGATCCAATGCTGTAGAAGGGAATAGTTTCTTACCTGTAACTTCATTTCTCCAGCATTGGTATCTTTCATGGATTCACATGCGCCCGCCAACCTCCCCGGAATGTAATGTATTTAATTGATAAATTTAACCCTTCCGACTTTGGAGGGGCCGAAATCTGAAGGGGAACCGCGGGGGGGGGTGCCTCTTATACGGGGACGGCCTACGGAGCATGCGTAGGCGGTTCCTAAAAGGACGTAGATAGGACACAAAAGTGTCGGACGTTTTCCTATTGGAAAAGGCTATATATGTGTACCGAGGGGTCCCAGTCTGACGACGGCGAATATTCTAAGCACGTGAATCCATGAAAGATACCAATGCTGGAGAAATGGAGTTACAGGTAAGAAACTATTCCCTTATACTGGGCTACTCTGACTGCTGCCCTCTCGGCCACGGCCTGGTATGTGTCGGCTTTATCTTTGAAAAGTTTCATTTGAATCTGCTGCATTAACGCAATCCGCTTTTCTGCAGCTAACTCTTTTTCCAATCGCAAAATATCATTTTTCATTTCCAAACTCCTTTGATGCATTTTCCTATAAGCATGCAGGAGGACCCAACCCCGCCTACCCAGAGCGGTACATTCCCTTCCCCTTTCCACTGAAACTTGTTGAAAGCACAACATTACACCAGACGGATCAGCATCTCCCAATCCCTGATCCCACCTTCACACCTGGGCCAATTTATCATATGGGCTCTTAGCCCAGCCTGGAATGACAACATCAGAACATTCACCGCCAGCGGGAACACTCTTTTTCCTGAACAAACTATTCATCATTGCAACAATGTACAAAACCTCTTTATATATATATATATATATATATATATATTTTTTTTTTTATTTTTTTTTCCTTTCCACGCTGCAGTCACTCGCGCAGGCACGCACACACCAAAAAAAAAACAAATTACCACAGTCGCTGCCAAATTACTTTTGCTTGCAATGTAAACAAAGCCTATATGCGTTCAAACCGATTCTTTAATATTTGGAGCAATTCATCACAAATATCCCATCCTCGTCGCCAAAAATGTATTGCTCGCCCAGAGTGCACGGACAGTCATTAATCACCAGCGCAATTGCAGAGCCAATACTTTGAACGCAGGTAGACGACGCAATGACTTACAACCACACGCACGCTTAGAAAATAATGAGCACTTATACATTCAAAGCTTGGATGCAACAAGTGATAACACAGAAGTAAATCACAGAAAAGACAGAGAATTCAAAAGAAAATACATCACCCTGGGCGTAACTAAATCCCTCATCTCGCCAGAAGCGGCTGGAAGACCCCGGTAACAGCCAGGCCGAGAGCACAACAGCCCACAGGTATGCCGGACAAAGGCGTCCCCTTTCCGACTGAGGTCTTTGTTCTTGTCTCGTCTGACCGGTGAGGTGTTCCGCATATATGCACTCCTCAAAAAGGGGTGGTAATTTCTCGAACCTTCTGGCAATGCACATGCGCATTGATGGGTAACCGTTGGTTGCCAGCTGGATCAACCGACAGTAACCTCAAGGAGCAAAGTGCTTCCCTCCCCTAAGAACAAACGCCACGGAAAACAGTCCCATAACTCATAGCAAGACATAACAAAACCAGCTTTCCCAGCAGAATGTCCTTGTCTGCATACCAGGTTTGGAAAGCATGTTTTCTTCAGCAAAGTAAATTCAGCTCTCAGCTAAGTAAGTACAGCTTTTCACTGAGGCATGGAGTAAATATCCATTATGGCTCTGAGTGCCCCCAGAATACACTGCACACCAGTTCCATGTTTTAGCTCAAGCATAACAGTCCCCCAGTATAATTATCTGCCCTCGTGCTTGCTCCTCCAGTTTCGCTGGGCTGGCCCGCATAAACGCATCTTGACCTGAGTTGGGTGCGTAAATAACCACCACCGTAAAGGTTGCGTCTCCCAATTTGCCGATTACCATTAGATACCTGCCTTCTTTATCCCTTATGGTCCCTCCGACCCTGAAGTTCACTGTATTTCGGATAGCCAAGGCCACCCCCCCTGTTTTTGTCACCCCTGTTGCCTGGAGGATTTAAACAAATCCCCAGAGCCTAAGACGGCTTAGGTCTTTATGTAGTAGATGTGTCTCTTGTAGCCTCAGGAAATCTGGCTTTTCTCTTTTCGTGAAGAGCTCTAATTTTTTCCTCTTCAGTGGGGAGTTAAGATCCCTAACGTTATGAGTCACCCACTTGAATGCAGATTTCTTGGTTGTCCCCTCCCCTTGTAAATCACTCAGTTGATGCTCCTCCTCCTTTGTCTAGCATTGACTCTGGTTCTTGCTTTGATTCCCTGCTCAATCCCCCGGTAGGCACCTCCCCCCCTCTTTTCCCCCTTCCCCCTGAACTCTTCCCCCCATTTCCCCTCCCTGAAGCCCCTGTCCTTGGGACTTCCAGTCTCCACCCTCTCCTCGGGCACCATCGCCCTCTCTGATCCCATGACGTTTGCTCTTCACTCCTCCTAACCTCATTATGCTCCTTTTTGGCCACCACCCCGTTGATCTTATGCGCATTCAGGATTATTCTCCACTGGACTCTGCCCTCTCTCTCGTAGACGACTCTTTGCCTTTTTCCTTCCCGACGGGACCCCGTAGAGCGGGTTTCCTTCATCTCCCTTCTCCCACTGTTGTCCACTCCCACGGTCTGGGCCTCGTCCCTCTTCCAGTCTCAGGTGATTTCCCTGCGTCGGCCGGTTCCTGGTCGTGTTCCAGCTCCATGTGTAAAATGTCTACTCCTTCTTGCAGCGTGGTTATTCTCCTCTGTGTGCCGTCCCAGTAGTATAGCAATCCGAATGGAAAAGTCCATTTGTATTTGATTTATATTTGTATTTTTATTTATTGATTTTATTAAGCGCCTTACGCCAAAGGTGTTCGTTAAGTTTTGCGTTACTTGTCCAATCTGGCGTCGTTTAAGTAGGGTGCTGTTAGACAAATCTTGATATAATTCAATTTGCTGACCTTTAAATAGAATTGGCTTGTTCCATCTGGCTGCCCTCAAGACCGCTTCCTTTTGTGTATATCTCGCAAAGGCCGCCAGGACGTCTCTAGGTCTGCGCCCTGGTTTCTACTGAGGTGGCCCACTCTGTGCGCCCTGTCCAGCTCTATTTTGTCCGGGGTAGTCTCTCCCAGCAGGTCCGCATATATTTCCTGGACTGTTTCTTTCAAGTCTCTGTCCATCACTGATTCCGGCAGCAGTTTCATCCTAATGTTGATCATTCAGGACCTATTTTCCAAGTCTTCCATAGCGATTTCTAGGTTTCACGTTGCCATGTCTAGTCTCTCAATTACTTCGCTATTTTCCATTGTCTCTTTGCCCACCTCTTGCAGGCCTTTTTCTATGTTGTCGGTTCTTTCTCCCAATTGGCCCACCTCCTGTTTAATTTCTGCCACTCCCAAGTTGATATCGGTTCTTATTAGTTGGATTGGTTCCTGAAATGTTCTTGCCAGAGTGGTCTGTAGGGAGAGCATCTCCCCATGTAGATCTTGCCGAGAGGTATGTGCTTCTGTGCCCTTGTCAGCTGTCGGATTCTGGCCTGTGGCCCCTTCTTGCTGGTCCCTGTGATCTTCGCTGGTGTCTTTGTTCGCCCACATCGTTATGAGAGAGCCTGAGTTGTCCCCCCTGTGGCAATCCGCTTTTATTTGATCTATTCTTGTTCTCGGCATACATGATTGTGGGGTCAGGTATATAATCACTTGTCAACTGACCATGCATTGCCTCCGATCCCCTTGTTCTGGGGGTCAATTAGTCGTGCTTCCTTCTGGTGTGGTAGGTGGAGGTCCCAGGTCCTTTCGCCCCGTTCTCCAGCCCCCCCCCCTTTCTTAGTAGGAGGTTCAGGTCCTTTATTCCCTTTTGATGTGGCTGCACTGCCGACCCGTGTTATCGTTGTAGCCAGTGAGCATGCTTTAATCGGTGCTGGAAACCTCCGGTGGATGGGCTATGGGCAACCTACCCTAGCACCCTGGTTCCTTTCCTACTTCACTCCTGTTGCTTGGGGTTGTAGAGGTCAGATTCCGATGGGTAGGTGGAATCACCCGAATACTCTGTTTCCCGCTTACAGGGCCTATTATTGGGTTCCCACGGGTCCTTGTGGGCCCTTACAGTTCAGACTTCCTCTTCGATATGGTGCTGGGGGTTATATTTCTCCTTACCCTGGGTGAGGGTTAAGAGACCGTGCCTTCCTGGTTAGTGTACCTCCCAGTCTGTTCTCTTAACTCTTTTCGGGCTGGGACCACCTCAGGGTAGTGCTTCATGTAGGGGCGACTTCCCTTTCCCCTTCCACGGCCCCTGGGGCTGCCAACCCGGGGCCTCTCCCTCTCCGTGGGCTCCCGGGCTCACCTCGGTGTCCTTAGTACTTGGTGGCCCACTGGTCTCGCCGCTGTGTTGCCGGGCTCCTCTGCTCTCCCTCTGCTGTGACCCGGACCGCTGCAGTAGACGTGAGGGGGGGTGTTCGGCCTCTCTCGGCGTCTCAGAGTCTCTCACAACGGTCCCGCCGTACGGCCGCCTCTGCTGTGTCCTCCGCTGCAGCCCAACTTCTGCACTTGGTGCTCTCTGCAGGCCGGGCTGCTCCGACCCGGATTCGTGAAGCCCAATTTGGAGAGATCAACTCCGCCACTTTCCACGTCAACCCTCGACGTCCGGTGCTCTCTGCGGGGCACTCCCGCCAGGGTCCACAAGATCGTTCGGTGCTCTCTCCGGGTGGCACCTACCCGGATCCGTGGAGCACAAATTGGGGGCAGGCGACTCCACTGCCTCCTCCGTCACAGTCAGCCCTCCACGCTCTGTGCTCTCTGCAGGAAGTCTCTTACTCGGTCCGCGGGGGCTAGTCTTCGATGCCGTGCTTACCACGCCAGGTCACGCTTCGGATTGGAGTCTCGGTTTACTCCTTAGTCTTGGAGGGCTCCTGCCCCCTCCTCCATTTCCCGGGCGGGGCCCGCGCAGTCTCCCGTCCTCAGATCTTCCGCGCTGGAATCTTTGGAAACTACTTCCAGGGGTGCCCTCCAGTGTGTGCCCCGGGCTTAAGAGACTTTTTTTTCTCCCTGCTCGTCTTCCTGCTGCCTAATTGGGGTGATGGATCCGTGTTTTTAGACAGGGGAGCTCAGGAGCGGCGTCGACACACGTCTATCTGGTGTTGGTGGCCATCTTGGAATCCAATAAACAATTTTAATAAAGAAATTGCCCCACTTGCACTACAGAATTCCGGTCTCTCATAAACAATTGAAAGCTCAGTGCGTAGTCTTTCCTTGTTTAACATGGGGTACGCTTGGACAGTTTCAGTCCATGTATCGTTGGGAACAGACTGTCCATGTGTTTTGAAATAGGTCACTCTGCAACAATTTGGCCCCCTCCAAGTGTTTGGTAAATGCAAAGCATTCTTGGGATTGTGTAACTATGATATCACATACTTATTTTTCCAAACGATTCAAAGTGGTCATATTTATATTGCGACTTGCAAAAGTTGCCTCTGATGGAAGTTTAGCTTCCAAATGGTCAGTGCTTTCACGTACTCTGCCAATGCACTTCATAAAATTTGCAGTAGCTTTCTGCACATACACAGAATCAATATCTCGCTTCTGAAGCTGTTTATATAGAATATCAACATGGGGCATTATGTCATTGAACAAAAAAAGGAAGAAAAGGAACTCCTTCTCTTTCAGAGTTCGAATGAATCCCCGGGCCTCATGCACAGTTAACCCCTCAAAATCATCTTGTTTTTCATTGTCATTGATCTCAAAGCATCTACGGAGTGCTTCCCTATGATATATGGCTTCTACTACTCAAATATGGTAGCTCCAGCGAGTGCGAGATGGTCTTGGAAGTCTTTTATCTGATACCTCATCTAGAACTTCCGTTCTTTTTTTGGAGAACGAGAAAAACATGTACAGAAGCCAGAGATATCAGTAAAGCAAATTCAAGTTTCTGAGATTTTGGAAACGGCTTGTTCCATGATGAGGTTAAGCTGGTGTGCATAGCAATGTACATAATGGGCATTCGGATACACTTCAGCTACTCTTGTTTTGGACACCACTAGACACCCCCCTCATTACACTTGCACCATCATATGTTTGCGCAATTACTTTCTTTTTGTGGCAATCTTCAGAGAATACTTGGTCCAATTTTTTCATTATGGCAGTAGCAATGGTCTGCGCACTAGTCTTTCAGATGAGTAAATCCATATAACCTTTTAACAATTCTGTATCGTTCATCAGTGTAGCAATAGACTAGCACAGACTGAGTCTTAGTGGAAACATTGGTTGTATCGTCTGCCTGAATAGCCACATAATCTGTTTGATTTAACTGCTCTACAATGATCTCTCTGTTGACCATGAGCATGCAGTCCAGCAGCTCATTCTGAATTGTTTTTGATGTGCCCTTGAATACTGTTGCATTCTTTAAATGCAGTTCTATTTTACGATCTGTGCTGGATACAAAATCCACCAGGCCTCTAAATACACCAGGGTTCAAAGAATCTTCAGTTTTATCATGGCCACGTAAAGCCAATTCAAAAGCACTGCAAAAACGCAGACAGTCGATTAACTTTGACAAGATGTATCGGTTTTTATCCTCATTCTCCAGCATGGGGTCTGGCATGGATTCACATGCTCATGAATATTCCCCGTCGTCAGGCTGGGAATCCTCGGTAAAGAAAAAACCAGTATCAGTTTCGTTTCTGATCTGTCTTTCGTAGTAATAACCAATCACTGGTCTCTGCGTCATACTGACCACAGCCAATGACTGCCCTCTACCTAAGCACCGCCTCTGGCAGCCATCTTCAGATTTTTACCGCACGTTCATGTGTTGGGATCCTCGTGCTATTGCTCTCGAGCGTTAGTGCTATTTTTTCGCGCTTTTTACAAAAAACTTCGATTCTTTCGGTCAAAAGAGCCTCAAGCTCCACCGATCCTACATCCGATCAACGGGGACCCGTGTCGGATTCATCTGTGCCCCTCAAGGATGAAGATTTCGTCGAGCTACACTTCGGAGGACTCCAGAAGCTTCTCAGGCCCTGTCTCGGAGATGGCCCAGGAGAAGGGAAGCTCGACGCCCGGAAAGCTGTTCAGGGTCTGCCCTGGATGCCAGCTGCAGAACGTCTTCAAGGAGGACGAACACTCTTTCTGCCTTTACTGCCTTCATGAGGACAAGACGCACGTGGAGAAGGACTGTGCGTTTTGCGGCAACATGTCGGAACGGACCATGAAGGACCGCCATCAACGTCTCGCCAACTGGCTGGAGGGTAAGAGCCCGTCTGGCGAGAAGAAGAAGAAATCCGAGCGGTCTTCTAAGACCTTTGAGGGCGCCCCGGCGACGGGGGCCCAACATAAGGCCAAGCACCGCGAGTCCGCTGGCACCGGGAGCGCCGAACGGTCGGGCTCTACGGGCGCCAGGCAGGGCGCACCCTCCCCGGCACCATCAACCACGAGCCAACGCTCTGGGTCGGGTAAGAGGAAGGCCGAGCACCCGGCGAAGCTCCTGGAGAGGCCCCGGTCGAGCTCTAAGGCAGAGGAGGAGCGTGGCAGTGCCCCCTCCCTCAAGGATAAGGCGGTGAGCGCACCTAAGGTGGTGAAGGCCTTGATCCATCCGACCAAGCCCTCTATCGAAACGGTCGCGGCGGCCCTGGCTCAGCCTGTGGTGGCTGCACCAGTGGTGGCGACCTCAGGGCCCAGAATCTCCCTGCCTCCTCGGAGGGAGTCTTCCTTTGTGCCCATCGATAGGACCCCCGTGAAACCCTCCGTGGGGAAGAAGGGGGGGCAGGGCGTCGTCGTAGAGTCGGCCTCAACCTCAGAAGAGGAGCTGATCGAGGTCTTAAGCCACGGCCTAGGCGTGGAAGAAGGCCAGCCCGTCGGAATGGACCCCGACGCAGGTGACGACGACGACATCGTCGAGGATACCGACGGGGCCCCTGCTCGCCCGTCGGATTCCCCTCTGCCAGCGCCGCAAGACAACTCGGCGGCCATTTTGTTGGCCATACAGTCCTTATGCTCCGAGATAAGGACGAGGCTACCGTTACCGACGGAGGAACCTCTCCCGTCGGGGGATCCAGAACCGGGACCTTCTGGTGTTCCCCCTACCAAGAAAAGAAGGATCCATCCACCACCTCCTTTTCAACCGTCGCACCCCTTCCAGCCCTCCTCCCCGTCCACCCGAGGGGATGATACGGGGACTGACACGGCAGCGACGGGTACAGACGACGAGGCATACGACGAGGATTTTCCGTCGTCGCCTCCCACCAGGGCCTCTCCGCCCGACGAGATCGGATCTTTCCACTCCATGATCTCCAGGGCTTCCGAGCTTTTCCAACTCTGCCCTGAGGAGAAGAAAAAGGAAGGCTTCCTTTATCAGCGGCGCGAGGCCAAGAGGAAGACGGTCCTCGCAGTGCCTCTGTTGGACGACATTTGGGATGAGGGCCTTTCCCTCCTCAAGAACCCTTCCACGACGCCAGCTAGAAGAGACCGGTACGAGAAAAAGTACCGGGTCCCGGACACGGCCCCCCTATGCCTCCGGGCGCAGCCTACCCCGGACTCCGTCGTCTCCGCGGCAGCCAGGAAGAAAGCGGGGGGGGGTGCGGCCTCCACATCGACTTCCCCGCCGGACGGCGAGGGAAAGAAATTGGATACTATGGGGCGTAGAGTCATCTCGTCGGCAGCGACGACGATTAAAGCGGCCAACGCCTTGGCTATCGTGGCCCGCTACGACAGGGAGCTCTGGTACAAGATGGCTCCCCTGCTGGATTTTCTGCCGGACGACAAGAGGGCGGAGGCCCTTGAGATCCTGCAGGAAGGTGAGGTGGCCTCGGACCACGCCATCACCGTGGCGACGGACATCGCCGACACTGGATTCCGCCAGCTGGGCAACGGTGTTTGCCTTCGACGTCGTGGATGGCTCAAAGCTACGGACTTCCGGCAGGACGTCCAGACCAGAGTCCTGGACATGCCCTTCGACGGGAACAACCTGTTTGGGAAGACAGTGGACGATTCCCTTCAGGCCATCAAGGCGGATACTGAGACGGCCCGGGCCCTTGGAGTCCTGCAACGACGGACGCCCTTTCGGAGCGGCGGAGGCAAGGGCGCCTCCAAAGGTTCCGGCGGCGGTTTCGCTTCCTACCGTCAAGCGGCCCGCTCGTCGTCGCAAGAGGCCTACAGAGGACGAGGCAAGTCTAGCGGACCCCGCCGTCGTCGCCAAGGAGGTCAAGGCGGCAAGGCCGCGTCCAAGCAGGATTGAACCGGCCTTGGGGTCGGGCCCCCACCGAAGCACCCCGGTGGGAGGCCGGCTGGCGGGCTTCGTCAGCGTGTGGGAGTCCATCTCCACCGACCGTTGGGTGCTGGACGCCCTGGCCCGGGGCCACGCGCTCGAGTTTCAAAGAAGGTGCCCGCGCGTCCCCCCCGTGGCCAGGAAGGAACTTCACGTCCCTCAACTTCTCCTGGAGGTAAAGGCGATGCTCAGAAAGGGCGCCATCGAACTCGTCCCAAAGAGGCTTCGGGGCTCCGGAGTCTACTCGAGATACTTCCTCGTGAAGAAGAAGACGGGAGGATGGCGCCCCATCCTGGACCTGCGACGTCTGAACAAGTTCATCAAGGCGCAGAAGTTCCGGATGGTCACCCTCCAGCACGTCCTGGGTCAGCTGGAGGAAGGAGACTTCCTATCGTCGTTGGATTTGGAGGATGCCTACTTCCACATTCCCATCCTAAAGGGGCACCGCAAATTCCTCAGATTCGTGGTCCAAGGGCGTCCTTACCAGTTCAAAGCCCTTCCCTTCGGACTACGGTCGGCACCCAGGGTATTCACCAAGTGCCTTGCACCGGTGGCGGCGCAGCTGCGCCGCGAGGGGATCCACGTCTACCCCTACCTGGACGACTGGCTCATCCGCGCCAAGACGAGGGAGCTCGCCGTGGTCCACACGGCAAGGACCGTCCAACTCCTCACGGACCTGGGATTCTCCGTGAACTACGCCAAATCCCACCTGGTGCCCGCGCAAGTCGCACTGTTTCTGGGAGCGAGGCTCGACACAGTGTCCCTTCTGGCCTCCCCGTCGGAGGAGAGGACCAGGACCATCTTGGGCAAGGTGCAACGGATGTTGGTGGCCGACGCGGCCAAAGTGAGGTCCATCAAGTCCCTCCTCGGGATGATGTCTTCCTGCATCTACCTCATTCCCATGTGCAGGCTCCGGATGCGCCCGTTGCAAGAATTCCTGGATGCGCGCTGGATCCAGACGACGGGCAGCTTCGAGGAAAGGATCAAGCTCGACGAGAGTTTCCGACGAGCGATACGGTGGTGGGGCACCCGCGCGCATCTGACGGCGGGCATGGACTTCCAGACCCCAGCCCACCAGGAGACTGTGACCACGGATGCCTCCCTGGAAGGGTGGGGAGCGCACACCGAAAATCTGCACGCAAGGGGACTCTGGCTCCCGACGGAGAAGTCCCTACATATCAACGTCCTGGAGCTCCGTGCAGTGTTTTGGGCCCTCAGGTCCTTCCTTCCGTCCCTCAAGGGCAAGGTGGTGAGGATCTTCACCGACAACACCACCACCATGTTTTACGTCAGGAAACGGGGCGGAACCAGGTCCCCAGCGCTGTCCAAGGAGGCGCAGGACCTGTGGCATTGGGCCGCCGCCCAAGGGATTTTTCTGGTGCCGTTTCATCTGGCAGGGATAAAAAACACCATCGCCGACTCACTCAGCAGGGAGCTGCACTCGTGCCACGAGTGGGAACTACGGCAGGATCTGGTGGATCGCCTCTTCCGACGGTGGGGCACACCCCAGATCGACCTGTTCGCGACGGCGACGAACACCAAGTGCCGGAGGTTCGCCAGCAGGTTTCCCCAGACGAGGAGCATGGGCGATGCTTTCTCGTTCCCCTGGGAGGGCCTGTTCCTCTACGCGTTCCCTCCCTTGCCTCTGCTAATCCGGCTCGTCAACCAGCTCAAGAGGTCACGGTGCAGGATGATCCTCGTCGCACCTGCGTGGCCGAGGCAGATATGGTTCCCGGACCTTCTGGACTTGTCAGCGTCCCCGCCGATCAAGCTGCCGGCGGACGCGGATCTACTCTCCAGGGAAGGAGGCGCCATCCTCCACCACGACCCGAAGCCGCTGAACTTGCAGGCCTGGCTCCTGCAGCACTAGAGTTTGGAGGATACGACATACCGGCCGATTGCAGAGAGGTTCTTGCAAAGGCCAGGGCGTCCTCGACTCTTAAATGCTACGGACACAAATGGAAGAGGTTCTCTGTCTGGTGCCACGCACAGAAGATTAACCCTCTACGGATTACGGCTCCCCAAGTACTGCCGTACCTGCTGACGCTGGCCAAAGCTGGCCTGGCACATGCGTCCATCAAGATTCATCTTGCTGCGATCTCCCGATACACCAGAACCACGGGCCGGACGTCCTTGTGGTCTCATCGTCTGGTGAAAGAGTTCATGAAGGGACTGTTCAGATCGTTCCCGCCGGTGAAGGCTCCGGCCCCGGCGTGGGAGCTCAACGTGGTGCTGACCAAGCTCATGGGACCTCCGTTCGAGCCTCTGCACTCGGCCCCGTTGAAGTTTCTATCGTGGAAAACAGCTTTTCTTGTGGCCATCACCTCCGCACGACGAGTGGGAGAGATCCAGGCCCTTTCCTGCAAGGCCCCGTACTTGACTTTCCACGACACGAGGGTAGTGCTCAGGACGCACCCCTCCTTCATGCCCAAGGTACCGTCGGACTTCCATCTCAACGAACCCTTGGTGTTACCTGTGTTCTTCCCGTCGCCTTCGTCGCCGGCTGAGAGGACTTTGCACTCGCTGGATGTAGCTAGAGCGCTGAAGTTCTACGTGGACCGCACGAAGGGTTTTCGGAAGACGTCACAACTCTTTGTGAACTTTGGACCTGTCAATCAGGGGAAGGCTCTCTCGAAGGCTTCCATCTCCAGATGGCTCTCCGGCTGTATCATGTGCTGTCACCGGTTGGCAAACCGACCGCTGCCTGGCCGTCCGAGAGCCCATTCCACCAGAGCGATCGCAGCTACCACGGCGTTCCTATCTGGTGTGCCCCTGCTGGACATATGCAGGGCTGCTACGTGGAGGTCGACGCACACCTTCACGAAATTCTACTGCGTCGACCGGGATTCCAGGGAGGAGTCCAGGGTCGGCCAAGCAGTGCTGCGCAACCTGTTCGCCTGAGGTGAGCCTGGTGAGGAGGTAAGATGCTTAATGTTGAGTTGATGTGATGCTTAATGTTGAGCCTTTGCCACCTCCCGTGGTTGTGCATGTGTGTACTGCTATGTATTCTTTATTCATGAGCATGTGAATCCATGCCAGACCCCATGCTGGAGAAGGAACAAGTTACTTACCTGTAACTGTTGTTCTCCAGCATGGGTCTGGCATGGATTCACATGCGAACCCTCCCGCCTACCCCTCTGCGGCTCTTCACTTGGTCATACTGCCACTTCACGTGCTTCCAAATCTGAAGATGGCTGCCAGAGGCGGTGCTTAGGTAGAGGGCAGTCATTGGCTGTGGTCAGTATGACGCAGAGACCAGTGATTGGTTATTACTACGAAAGACAGATCAGAAACGAAACTGATACTGGTTTTTTCTTTACCGAGGATTCCCAGCCTGACGACGGGGAATATTCATGAGCATGTGAATCCATGCCAGACCCATGCTGGAGAACAACAGTTACAGGTAAGTAACTTGTTCCTTATGATTCATCAGGCTCCGGCGATAGGCATCGTCCAATTGTATTACAATGTTTACACTTCCCAACATGCGCAGCTATAATATATTCTCAATATGAGATTTGCACGATTCATGTCTCTTGCTTTTTTCTGACAAATGCTCTAAGTCGGTGACTCCTGTTTTCGTCCAGGCCGTTTCACCTCCAAACAGCAAACGGGGGAAACAGAACAAAGTTAGCAACGCTACTAGTGAGCCATGTCTTCTTTTCATACCAAACCATGGAAAATGTGCGTGTGTAGACCTTTCCCCGATCTTTTACAGACTGTTCATTTTTTAAATCTGGACAATCAGGCCCTAGTCTTTTCACCTCCAGTTTTTCACTGTGAAAATGGTTTTTAGAGTAATTGATCCACTGAATTCATTTTCGGCAAGAGTGACACCTGTTAATAAGCACAATTATTATGTACATATGTATGCTCCTCAATAACATATAAGTATAATTCAAATGGATTGTGTCCTCCAACGTATTCCATATCTTTGACATGTAATGTCCACGGCTGTGTACTGCGTCGATGGTGTCGGGTCGATGTCCCTCGAAGGCCTGCGTCGAGGGCAATGTCACCGGATGTTATAAATGGGACGCTTGGTGTCCGTAGCCTCAGTTCAGTTTTTTCTGTAAATGTGTTTGCTTCGGAGACTCAGTGAGCCTTGTGTATTCCTTGTGAATGTCTTCTTCTTCGACTCCTCCGACTCTGTGGCCTGGCTTTAAGACTTGCCGGGACTGCAAGTCTAAGATGTCGATTACGGACCCGCATCGCATTTGTGGTGCTGGGCGAGAGTCATGACACCGACGACTTTTCCAAATGCCAGTCGCTGACAGCTTAGGCCTTGTGGGAGCGTACGGGGAAGCTCCAGGTAGGTAGGGATTCTAAACACAGTAAGTCTCGTAAAACTTCTAAGGGGATGTCCACCGACGATTCAAGGGGGGACTTTCCGCGTCGGATGGAGTCCCGGGGATCTCGGTCCCGGAGTGGCTCCCACAATTCGTTGTCCTCGTCTCGGCATTCCAGGAAGCGCTGTCACCGGTCGCCTTCCCTGTTCTCCTCGGAGGATGGCGCTGCAAGGAAAGTGGCTTGTCCTACTAAGTCCTCGACTCCGGAGGAATGGGCAGCCTTCAGGTAGCAGATGGTGGTGATTTTTCCAATCCCAGGGCACAGTTCCGTCCGCACCTTCAGAAGAAGCCCGTAGGGAACGGTCTCGCTCCGTGGCTGTGCGCCTTCGGGCTCGGGTCCTCAGCGCAATTCTCATCAGGAACCTTTGAGGTCCCATTCGGACAAGGTTCAGGCTGATCGCGAGACGTGCTTCCAGGTCTCGGTCCTCGTCCTCATCCCCGGCGAGACGGCATAAACCAGATAAGGGCTCGAGGTCTGCATCGACGCCGTGTCCATTCGATACGGATGTCGAAGCTTTGCCTTCGCACCAGCCCTCAGCACCGTTGTCGACGCTGAAGCAATTGGCGCCCTCGATGCCTTTGGGGCCTTTTGTCCGGAATTTGCCTATGGAGGTCCCTGGTACTGTGGATCCTCCAAGGAAGGCTACTTCCAAGTCTGTGAGGCCTGTTTAGGATTCCAGACCCTCTTCTCTCCCGAGGCAGGAGTTTTTCCTCCCTATGGATGACATCTATGAGGATGTGGAGAGGTCAGATTTAGATTTTGACCCTGTTGAGCCTGATGTGGATCCTGTCTTTTCCGGGGACAGTCAGTTGGAAGAGTTACAGCAATCTATTCATGATGCCAGTGGCTTAGACACTTCTACTGAGGTGGAGTTTGGCAGGCCTGAGCCTGGGGCTCATGCTGAGTCGTCCTATAGGAGACTGATGGCTAGGGTCACTGAGTATCTTGGTTGGTCTAGTCCTCCAGAAGCTTTTGTTCAGGATGACTGAACGGATATTTTAGATCGAGGTCCGTCCTCTGACCCGGTGTTACCTTTTCATTTGACGTTGCAGAAAAGGGAAGCGGCTGCTTGGCAGACACCGGAATCTCTTCCGGCAGTTAACAAATCGTTAACTAAAAAATACTGCCCTTCCGGTAGCGACCCCAGCTACTTTTCATCTCGACCCATTCCCGAGAATTTGGTGGTTCAGGCGGCGTACACTACCATCCCAACTGATGGGGACGACAAACGCTTTGACGGTTGGGCATGCAACGTGTTTTCTGCAGGGAGTATGGTGCTGAAGTCCGCCAACTCCACTTGTGCCTTAGCAAGATGTTCACACACACTGTGATTTGTTTGGCAGCAAGGCTGACGAGAGCCTTGAGAGGTTGCAGAACTTGAAAGCTGCAGCAAAATCTTTGAGCGCATCTGTGCGTCAACCTCGGCCTTTTCATCCTAGGGGACAGCAGTGGAGGGTAGGTTCTTTTCGTTACTATCCTCCTTTGGTAGGACGAGCGGAGCCGCCAGTCAAAGGGGTCAGTGAAAAAGTGTCTGTGGTGGTCGGGGAAATACAGGTGCCAAAGCCGCTCAGGCGGCTTCCACTTTGCATTCAGGCACTGACGCAGCCGCTCCAAAACAATCATGAGGCCATGTTCCATTGTTCGCCAGTTGGGGCAGACTGTCTCAGCATCTCGAAGAATGGTGAGATATTACTTCGGATACATGGGTTCTAGATACAATAGCCCACCGCTACTGCCTTCCCTTCCTAAAGCGGCCTCACCGCAATCCACCGCAGAATCTCTCTTTGAAGCTTCCAGATCCGCTCCTTATGCTGGAAATCTTGACCCTGCTGGAGAAAGGCTCTACTGAACTGGTGCATGTAGCGGAGAGGAACAAGGGGATGGTATTCCCCTTATTTTTTTATTCCAAAGAAAGACTGAGGATTGAGACCCATCTTGGACTTGCGTTGGTTGAACAAACTTCTCAGGAAGGTCAAGTTCAAGATTGCCACTCTATCTCAAGTCCTCCAGGACCTTCGACTTGAGGATTGGTTGGGGTCTCTGGACCTACAGGATGCATACTTTCATGTGCCGATTCATCCAAAGCACAGAAAGTACCTGAGGTTTGCAGCTGGCGACTCGCATTATCAGTTACGGGTCCTGCCATTTGGATTGACCTCCGCCCCGAGGGTCTTTACCAAGCTAATGGCGGTGGTTGCAGCGTATCTCAGGCGAGGGGGGGATTCATGTTTACCCCTACCTGGACGACTGGCTGATCCGTGCGCGTTCTCCCGAGCAAGCGATGGATCATCTCAGCCTCACCTGCCGCTCCCTCCACAAGCTGGGCTTCTCCCTCAATTTCAAGAAGTCTCATCTGACACATTCCCAACAGATCCAGTACATCGGGGCTGTGTTGGACACATCCTTGGGGAAGTGCTCGCCTTCCATGGTGAGGGCTCATCACATTGTGCAGATGGTTGACAAGTTTCAACATGCCCAGTGTTTCAGTGTATGCCCAGGCTTTCAAATTCTTAAGGTTGCTCGGCCTCATGGCAGCCTGCATTTTTCTGGTGCCAGAGGCCAGACTGAGGATGAGATCCCTGCAATGGGTCTTCAAGATTAAGTGGTCACAATTCTCAGGCAAGATGTTGGATCCCATTCAGATTCCACTCCCGGTCTCACAGGACCTGCTGTGGTGGGCCAACGAGGGGAACCTGATGAAGGGGGAACCGTTTTGGCAACCGTGGCCGGAGGTGACAGTAGTGACGGACGCTTCCCTCACAGGATGGGGAGCTCAAGCTGAAGATTTGACTGCCAGCAGTTGGTGGTCTCCGTCGGAGTTCAAACTCCACATCAACATGTTAGAGCGGAGGGCCATTAGGCTGGCCCTGAAGGCTTTTCTGCCCGCTGTGCGGGGTAGTGTGCCCTGATCATGACAGACAATACAGTGGCAATGCATTACCTGAACAAAAAAGGGGGGGGTAGGGTCACTACCATTGTGCAGAGAGGCGATGCAACTCTGGTTCCGGGCAATCCAGCAAGGAATATCACTCTCAGCAAGGAATATCACTCTCAGCAGTTCATTTGGCCGTAGAGGAGAATGCGGCTGCGGACGCTCTGAGCAGGCAGAGCACAGTCTCTCACGAGTGGGAGTTGGCTCAGGAAGTCCACAAGTGGATCTCTTCGCGACCAGTGCCAACCGGAAATGCGAGAGATTCTGCTCAAGGGAATTTCCTCCGAGAGGAGCCTTCGGAGACGCCTTTGTAGTGGATTGGTCATTACCACTTGGTACGCGTTTCCTCCGGTCACCGTCGTTCCTCAAGCGTTAAGGAGGTTCGGATCCCACATGATCCTCATTGCTCCGGATTGGGCCAGGAAAGCGTGGTACCTGGACCTTCTACAAATGTCCATCTGCCCTCCACGCAGTCTTCCCTACCGAGAGGATCTGTTCTCGTGTGAGGGGGGGGCATCCCATCGGGGGGTGGGGGTGGGGGATGGTGTAGGGAGGGGATGGGTTTCTCCATCCACAGGTCAAGACTCTCAACCTTCATGCTTGGTATCTGAAAGGTTGAGGTATAAGTATTGGGACCTCCCGGATGACGTGATGGAGGTGTTGCTTTTGGCCAGGCGGCCAGCAACCACATCCCTGTACCGTTGGCGTAAGTTTTGCGATTGGTGCAGAGGATAACATGTTGATCCTTTTCAGTGTTCCATTCCCTATGCTATTGTAGCTTACGTTCCCGCAAGGCTATGTGCAGTCAAGCAGGCATTGTATATGTGCATGTCACACGTTCTGGAGGAAAAAACATAAACTGAGACTACGGGCACCGTGCTTCCTATTTATAACATCCTGTCATGTCGCCCTTGACGGAGGCCTTTGAGCGACATCGACCCAACGCCATCGACGCAGAACGCCCTCTGCCGATAAAGTTTCCAAAGTACACAGCTGTGGATATTACATGTCAAAGATGTGGAATACGTTGGAGGAACATCCAGTCGAAAGAACGTTACCAGTTGGTAAATGACTTGTTCTTTGTCAGTACTAGGCACAGATAACATCTGCAATTATACACAACTCAGCTGTACTTGTCATCAACCAGTACAGTTGAGTATAATTGCCGATGTTATCTATGCATGAGTTCACGTACATGCCCATTAAAAAATGTGACACCAGCCACACAGTACGCGTTGCAGCTTGTTTAGCAAATGAGTGCTTAGGAAAGAAATTAGGCAATTTGTTCTGTTAAGACAGTTCTGAAAAAACATTGTTTACAGTGTGGGGAGAAAGGCACTTTGATTTTTCTGACTCCGTCACTCTACCCCTACCCTTCCCGAGCACTGTGGGAGCAATGGTAAAGATTAGAAAGAAGGCATTTTGGTGTTTCAAAGGCAGTGGGATTTTTCTGCAGTAAAACTGAAATCACTGTATACCATTCAACTGGAAGATACCAGGACATCATGAGGAAAGTGGGAACCAGTACCCAATCCTATCCTTCGAAAAACAGTTTCCAAATGGACAACAGGTTTGCTTCCGTTGAACCATAAGTAGACTTTTTAGCATTATTTGTCTTATGAATTTCCATTTTCACATGCCACCCTCTCAGCTAGCTATACATACCATTCTGTAGTCTGTACTGTTCATCCTATTTTCCTCACCTCTTTGATCCCCACAAACATGGGCTTCTTTTCAAACATTTTTAAACGAGATAGCTGCATGCCTTCTTTACTAAATATGAATCCCAAATAGAGTTGGAGAACCCTGAGCACCCAACCCTACAAAAGACTCATGTTAGCTAACCTGCCTTGTCGTTCTGGGGAATGGTCACTACAATGAACTCCTTCGCAGGCTATGGAAAATCCAATTCCCGGTAGGTGCACGGTGGAGGTTGAAGCCCGATGTTTTAAATTTGACAATTACCCTGGTCTGGTTGGATTTGTTCATGTAAGGTGTTGTGGATTGTCTGTATAGAGAAAGCGAGAGACTGATCTGAGAAAGGGCAACATAGGCTCAGAGCAGTATTAAAATGGTTTTAACAATGAAGCTGCACCAGAATACTCTCATTACAATGTGTAAAGAAACTACCAGCAACTATAGTTTCTATAATGTTTTCGTTCTGGGGCTTTAAATTTGCGCTTTGCGGAGCTCACATTACAAAATTCACTTGCTGCAGCTCTTTGGGCCGTCACTTGGACCCATGGCTCAAACAAAAAACCAAAAACGCTGGTGCGGGCCAGTTTTCTTGGTCAAAGTGGGTCCCTTTTTAGGCCATTTTGACTGAGGCAGGTAAGTAATTTTTTGACCAGTGTTGCTGAGTAAATATTTTTTTAATGCACAATTTGCACCACATTTTATCAGAAAAACTCCTTGGGAAATATTCAAACAGTGTCACAAAAGGAATGAATTGCCTTTTGCAAGTGTTGTGGGCCACTTTTTCATTGGTGCCCAACAATTAATGCAAGCCAATTTTTTTAAATGATGCAATTGTGAATTAATTTTAACTCTCAACAGTAATATTTATAAGATGTTTAATAAGAAGATGAATAAGATAGCATTTATTTGGGCGCGTGCTGCCATGGTTTGCAGTTGTGGGCACCCTAAAATCAAGTTTCTTCAGTTCACTTACATGGCATGATAGATGTCAACCTCTGTGTCACTGGGATCTACTTCTGAAGCCCAGGCAAAGAGCAGATCATCTTTTATGAAAGAACTGGGATTGATGCCTAGTTTCTAGCACAGCCAGCAAAGGCCTTAGTGGCTCTATGTCCAAATAAGCCATTTTTGAAATTCAACTTTGAGCTGGCAATCATGACCTGAACAGTGGGTTGAGAGAGAGATGTGGGGGAGGGTGGGGTGGTCATTCTTATATCGAGGATGGAAAGTGCCCATTAGGGAAAAGGTTTCGGAAGCATCTGTCCCGACCTGCTGGCTCACTTTTTTTGGGCCAGGCATGCACCTCTCTCAGACCCACCGTTTGTCAGTCTCTCTCGCCGCTGCTGCCCTTACCCAGCTTTCACTCTCTGGCCCTCTGCTTCTTGCATCAACATGTTTCTGTTCTGCCCATTATCTCTCGTGCCTCACTAACATGTGCCACTTTCTCTCACACTTCCACCCTCTCATTGTCATCCGTTTTCCCCACTCCCTTTCTCCTGTTCCATATACCCACCCTTCTCCTCGACAATTTTCTCGCACTCCGCGCTTAGAAACCTCTGGGTATTAAGCGCATTATAAATAACCTATCATATCACTTCATCTTTCTCCACACACACAATCTTGCACTTGTGTCATCTCTCACATCAGTCTACCCCTGTCCATCCTGCAAATCTCAATGTATTAGCAGTGTACATTTGATTTAATAAATATATACATACCCCTGACAATTACATGCATCTATTATGCGCTTTTCAAACGACTACCCACCTCCAAAACACTCCAACCTTTGTAATTTTCCCTTAAAGCATTGTTTCTATAAATTCAATTCTACAGTGCCATGCAACTCTTGTGCTACTAAAACAGACAAATTGTGTATATTGAAAAAGCACTTTTTTTTAACATGTTTCCTAAACTGATTTGGGGAGGAGACACCTAAGGAGACCCTATCATAGGTTCCACTTAGAGGTCATCCGACCACGATCTACATTATATTTTGAAAGAAAATGGGTCTGACTGTCTGAGGCGCTTTAAAGTTCATCATCTCACTTTTTTTGTGAGCCTACATTTATGAAACTCTGTTCCACCCTTTCAAATGTTTATCCTAACACCCCCCGCCCCACCTACCTCCGCTTTCCAATCCTTAGACTTTAAACTGGCCTTCAAACCGTTATCAGCCTCATCAATGACCCAGCTAACCTGGTGCAGACAATTGTTATATACCCATTCCTCCCTGCATAAATAATACACATTCATCATAAACTCTGTTCCACCCTGGATAAATAATACACATTCATCATAAACTGTTAGGATTGGTCACGGGCAGCATAACAGGTGCATATGCCTTGCTGCCAGGTGGGTGCTTAAGGAAACACAAACGACTATTTTGTCTCCCCCGTAGAGAGCATGGATCTCGCAATGGGAGATAAGTCTAGAAATCCTAGCTGCTGATCACGGCAATCCTAGCTGCTGATCACGGCTGGGCCTTTCGTGACCCACGGTCCATGGCCCAAGGGCCTTGGGCCATGGAACGTGTGTAAAGAAAGACTCAGGTGGCCCTGACTACCTTGGATGTGGCCCACGTCCCAGGTAGTGGGGCCCGGGTCTTGGGCCATAAGACCCCAAGTTTCCTACACAGCCCAACAGTCGGCACTGAAAGACGTGTAGGCCCAACACATCTTTCAGTGCTGACTTTTGGGGCCGTGTTACACGGCCCCAACAGTCACTCAGGGCGGGTACTTCTCTACTTGCTGCTGGCATGCTTCGGCAATGGCCGTCTCTGGTGGGCTGGGCAGCTCATCTCGTCGCTGGGACCACCGTCACTGAAAGAATCCAAAAGAGAAGTATGAAGGTGGTGCAAGCGCACGCACACGCTATCACCTGCATAGATACAGTGATGCCATTGGCTGTTTGCCAGCCAATGACATTAGAGTGTGGGGGTTGTCATTGGTTGGCAAACATCCAGGGAGGGAATCTTGGATGCGCGATTTGCACACTTATTATACTGGTGGCGCCACCCCTCAAGCACTTTGCCAGCCTCCTAATTAAACGGCTTACGTAGAGTGCCTTACGTAGAGTGCATGGAGCTATGAGCTCCACACACTCTACTATAGTGAAAAGCAGAGTAAAGCTGGACGCACCCTACTGTGGCTGCCGGCCCGTAGGAGTTCTTATTGGACAACAATGTATTGTTGCCACAGCGCCCCGCGCTGTTGGCAAATGCAAAGAAGATTCAGAAGAACGTCTTCTGAATCTTTATACAGCTTCTGCTTTCTGGGCCCAGTGAGGGCCTGCGGGAGGGTGCCCTCCCACCCTATGATAGCAGCCGCCACTGGATCTGAGCTCCGCGGAGGGGGACCCAGGGTGAACAGAAAATCACCTGAGAATTTGTACATGTGAATTTCTAAGAAGAATGAACGTTGATGTTGGTCGTGTTGCATCAGGCCCTCTGAAATATGAGACTTTGAATGGCAAAGAGACTTTGCACAGAAGGCCCTGATGTTGAAGTTTTAAACTGCATCCTCGTGCTAGAGAAGCCATAGACTGCTAAGCTCGAGTGTGCCACCTTTTCCCGTGCAAAAAATGTGGGGAAGGTAAGCTAACAGCTTGAATATCCTGACATATCATTTCTTGAACACTTTTCTTGTCATAACATTGTTTCCCCCACTATTTGTAATTAGAAGTAAGGATTGGCAATATGTTTATTAGTATAGGCCCTTTTATTTTGACAAGACACCACTAGGACTGCGTTATTATTATTTGATGGTCATAGCTTGCACCCATCTTTAGATTTAGGATTAGATAGGCATTTTTCAAACCCAATTGAAGTTCAGTAAACACCCTTGAACTGTGATCACTTGTGTCTGTCATATTGATACCATGCCTTCCTTACACCTACGACCGAAGACATCATTCATACTGGCGGATAGTGAAATTCCATCAGGAATTAGTCTTTGAAAACATGATCATGCGGGCATTGCCTTCTATTTATAAGGATTCGCCTAATGATCACAGGCATTACAACCTGTCCATCAGGGAAAACTTGGGACTAAAATCTTTATCATCCAACAGGAACATCATCATCAAACCTGCAGACAAGGGTGGTGGCATTGTAATCCTAGATAGAGAGCACTATATCACTATGGTACGGGCACAGATTGGCAACGACGGCCATTACAATAAAATAGTAATTGATCCAACAGACAACTTGATGATCAGACTGAAGTACTCTGCACACATTCAATTGAAGAAGGGTTCTTGACCCAGGAGGAGGCTAGGTTTTTGACTCAACATTATTACTGCATACCAACCCTCTACCCAAAATTCACAAGGACTCCCTAAATCCTCTGGGACGACCATCAGCATCTCTGTGTGCATCAGTATTGGAGCCTTGTGGTCAGTACATCGAGCAAGTGATCCATGAGTAAGCAGAACATTCTCCTGCTTTTTTGAAAGATACGATGGCAGCTATCAATGCGTTTGAACTTTGATGATGCAAACAATTTCTTGGTCACGCTCGATATATCAGCATTGTATACCAACATTCCACAAATGGAGGCTTGCAACATTGTAGAACAGAGACTTAACAGCTGGCCATGCCCACATCTTATTCCCACAAAGTTTGTTTTGGAGCTATTACAAATTGCTCTGTGTCACAATTTGTTTTGAGTTTTCAGATCAATTGTACTCTCTGCAAAATCGCCATGGGTGCAACCTTTGCTCCTAGTCTTGCCAACTTATACATGGCTGACTTTGAAGATCGCTTTATTTTTTATAATAATCCTTACGCCATGCACATTCAAAGTTTGGGGTGATATATAGATATTTTTTCATCTGGCAGGAGAGTGAAGAGAGGTTGGATGAGTCGCTGCCGATTTTTGCGTATCAGACGCAACTGTAAATCGGTACAGGCCTATGATCATCATGCGTCCACTTTAGGGGAAACATTGTTAACCAGAGGTTACCCACGTAAACTCATCAAAAGATCAGCCAAAAGAGCGAGGTTCACTGACAGGGATGCACTATTGGTCCCCACAGACAGAAAGAACAGGAATGCATAGTGTGCGTTACAACCTTTTCCAAGCATACCACCTCCATAGAAAAGCTTAATTGCAAACATTGGAATATGGTAGTGAGTACCGGTTGCACTAAAGATCCTCATTCTTGGCCTTGAAACAGGGAAGAATCTTAGAGACAAGCTAGTACACTCACATCTACTTAACCCTCCTGTGGACATGGTCCAGAACAGTTTACAGGCATCATGGCCGCAGGGACAGTGTCCTGTCATGGGGCACTTCCCTTGTGGCACGTGCAGTCCGTGTCAATTCACCCTTAAAACTCAGGTGTTAATGCATGAAGATTTTGTGTGACAGCTTCGAAACTTCAACAACTGCCAATCCAAAAATGTGGTTTATATCATTAAGTGCCCAGGTGATTTACTGTACATTAGGATGACGACCAGAAAGCTGGGGATACGTATTACTGAGCATAGATCTCGTCTACGGAATGAAACACACTATGCACCTCTAGTACAACACTATTTGGAGAAGCATCTTTCAGCAGACGATAGCAAGTGGGCAGTGATTGCTCAATTGAAGGCAAAAGGGAGTGACTTTGCTCTGACAAATAGGTTATTGAAATTAGAGCAACGTTGGATACTAAGATTATGCACACACATACAGGATCTGAATGATGGCTTACAGTGGTTTGTGCTGCTCACTTAATTCCAATTGAGGGCATGGACTCTCTGCGCCCACACCGTGACACCTACATGGTAGGAAGGAGATATCACCCTTGACACTGTGATACAGTAACACAATACTCAACATGTGTAATGCTGTCCTCTTCCGCGATTGGGGTTCTTATGACTTGGGGCACACGTTTCCACACTTACACAGGTGGGCCATAGCGCCCTTTTACCATCACGATCTCTAGCCTACTTGCTATGCGTCAGATCTCGTTTTTGGTAAGTAGCTTTCCAAGATGGCTGCCGCTTACACCAGCGTGCCCCGGCTACAAGCGCACTCTAGTCTTGGGGTCTGCAGGCAAGTGATCCTCTTAACAGTGATGCATTAGATAGGATGCCGCAAGACCAACAGAGTAAAACATTAGCGGAAGCATCAACAAGGACACCAAGGCAGTGCTCGTCCATGGGTAAAGCAATGCAGGATCTTCACCGGCTGCGAAACTAAGGTACGTTTTCCACTGATACAGCATGCTATGCTGCATGCTGGATATGTGCTGCTTCGTGAGTTTAGGCCATATATCATTATTGATCTTTTCTTTGCAGGCGACATCCAACCCACTCGAGTAAATTAAAGAGATTTCAAGCTGTTGGGTGATTGCTCTAGCACTGGCCACGTTTTACAGCTGTGTAAGTGTTTCCCGGTTCTCTTGGGACATAATAACACACTTTACAAGTTTATTACACAAACTCACCGGCATGAAATTTGGGGAGTCTAGGGGGAGCACAGTACACCACTGCATGATTTTCAGACACCCTAATCAAGTCACATTATATAATCAGTTGTACTTAAATAAGCATGACAAGGGGACACCACATGGTCAACGGTTGTGACCCCTGTGTTTGTTCCTCTTTTCAGGTCATGGCCAAATAACGGAGACACAAACTCGCTCCGAAAACATATGCATTGTCCTGAAGAGGGCTGGTTCCAGTTTCTGCCGGAGACCGTTGGTAGCCTGAAACTCGAGTCGACTGTTAATGAAGAGATTTACCAGAGTCAATTCACATTTTTGATTTTGGAATCTCAATGTCTTATTTAACAATTTAAACACCATACCAGTCAGTCCTGTATGTGTCCGAGGAAGTGTTCACGAGGCACAGCCTGCTGGCAAAATAATAAATAGGCTTCAAATATCACCAGCACAGTCGAATGGTGTTGGAAACCCACATAAGTTCTACATTTTCGGTCTTGCATTGTTTTATCACTCGTAGCATGTATCAGTATGACTGCAGTGTATGCCATGTGATGTTTGCATACATATCTGGTAGAGTTGTGCTATGTGTTTTGTTTTGTTATGTTATGACTTACATAGTGCCAAAGCCCTAAGGCGTCCAGGTGCTCACTTACAGACAGGAGAGTAACAGGTGGGCAGATGCTTTACATAAACAAAATTGTTTTTAAGGTCTTTCTGAAAACCAAGTGATTCTTTTCCTCTCTAAGTGCTTAGGGCAGTTAGTTCCATGCGTATGCCACAAAACTGGAAACAAACGTCAATTTCCACGCACTTTCTAGACCTGATCTACTTTCAGGAAATATGTGGTGGTGGATCAAATGTTTTTCATAGGCTTGTATGTAGAGACCTTTTCTTTCAGATAGCTGGGTGCCGATCCATAGATACACTTGTGGCATAAAGCCAGTCACTTAAACAAAATCCTAGCTGATATAGGCAGCCAGTGCAGTTCCCTCCTAGCGAGGGTGGTAGGTTCATTTCGTTTCATGCCATAAACAATACGGACAGCTGCATTTTGGATTTTTTGCAGTTTAGCAATAGCTTCCTTACGGGCACAGCCTAGTAAGGCATTGCAATAATCCACACATGGAAGAATAACAGCCCTGACAAGCTTGGCATGATTAATTTTTTTTATCAAGGGAGCCACCTGTTTTAGCACTCTTGTAATATTGGGTGCTTTTTACGATGGCATCTACTTGGGCTCCTGAGTTCAAGGTAGCTTCCAAATATGTGACTATGGTTTTTACTTTACTAACTACCGCTATCTGGCTACCTTCAACCAGAAAACTGGCGAAGACTGGAGCTAAGTTCTCCCTTTACTTCTTTGGCCCAGATATCATTATTTCCGTCTTTCCGGTGTTAAGACACAACCAATTGGTGGTCATCCAGTTTTTTATAACTTGATAGATCTCACTAAACCTGTCTTGATCCTCCTGATGGTTTCCGGACAGCTCCAGGGACAACTGAAAGTCGTCCACATAGTTTGTGAAGAAAAATCCCAGCCTTTCCAGTTCTCTACATAAAGGCACTATGTAAATGTTAAAAAGTAGAGGGGATAACCACGCCCCCTGGGGAACGCCACAAATAATGGTCTCCATCTCACAGAAGAAGTCCCCCAATACAGCCTCGATCTTCTGTCTTCTAAAAAGGACTTGACCCAGTTTGTCGCTTCATCAGCAATACCACCTATGTCTTGCAGCCGTTTCAGTGTGATCCCATGATGTAGCAGATCAAAGGTTGCTGACAAATCCAGTAATATCAGCAGTCCTGATCTACTTTTCTCCACTAAGGTCAGCATATGGGTCTGGAGATCAACCAGGGCAATCTCTGTGAACCCGATTGTCTTTCATGCAGTAGACCAGAATTTTCAATATACAGTTGCAAGTGGGTAGTAGCCACCTTGTCAATCAGTTTTAAGAAGAGCAAGGTGTTTGTGATAGGTCAGAAGTTTGCAGCATCTTTAGGATCCAGACCTGCTTTCATCAATAGTGGTGCCACTGCCACGGTTTTAATAGCTTGCGGAACAGTACCATGACTAAATGATGCATTCTTAAATCTACATAAGAAGGGTGCAAAGAGGTCCTGATGGCTTAAAATTATCTTGGAGGGGATAAGAACCCCTGGGCAGGTTCATTGTTTTCATGATGTTAATAGTTTTCTGCGACTGATCTCTCAGGAAAAGAGAAATCTACAGAGGGTAGATCATTACCCATAAGTAACGAATGGTCAGTCATATACCAGTGCCTGCACTCCCCATTATGGGGGTGGGGTGTTCTATCTTTTTTTTTTTTTTTTTTTTTTTATTGTTTATGGTTTCAAACAAACCTTTACAAAATTAATCAACTTACGTATAAAATTGTAGCATAAAACATTTCGAGAATTATGAATCAGTTTTTCAAATTACAATCACATTTATACATTTACATACATCTAATATTCTCATCAACGATTCCTCAATAACAAATTAACACATAGTAAGATAACACATAATAGAATAGACTAGCATTCTCTGATTAAAACTTCAGTATCTCGAAATGAGCTAAACCGTAGTTTCTATAAGCAGTTTATACTGCACTATTAAAATTGAGTCCAAAGATCCTAAAAATCTTGTCAAGCATAGTGTCAACCGTTGGCTAACACCTTCCATACACCTTCTCCACAAGGATTCTCTCCATGTGTCGGATTCATTATACATGTACAACCCAAAGGATAGATTTCTTTGGGAATTAAAGAATGGACAAAACATAGTAAGGTGTTTCAGGGTTTCGAGCACTCTTCCTTGTCCGCAAAAGCGACAGTAACCCATAGATTTACAGTGGCTCGAGGGATCCCACAGGAACAATCTTTCATTTGTGATAAATTGATTCAATTTGAATCTCATATATAATTTTCTAGCAGTGTTACACGGAAAGATGTCCAAATATTGCGCACGATCTCCAAATTTTCTGGTGAATTTGGCATATTCATAATACATTTTGGTTTTACCAATTTGATCTACCATAGCACACCAGAAGTATTTTTGGAATTTCTTTTTACAAGCTGGGATTCCTAAGATTAAGTCATCCTTGTCAATCAGGGTTTCATTTAGAATTTTGTCCATTTTGTCTTTAAATTTTACCAAAGAGGGTACATTCTCCTCATATAATAATTGTGCTAAGTCCTCGTATAAGGATTTTTTCGGTGGAGCCAATATTTTGACGTAGTTCTTAAGTCGTCGCCAATACCATTTAGCAGATAGGGGTAAGATCCCAACTTCGTGACAGATCATCATGTTCGGTATTGACATCGCCATCCCCAAAGCTTGCTTCCATAATTTCCCCTGAATACAATCCAGGTAAGGCTCTATCTCGGATGAGCACATGTCTAGGCTATACAGAAGTATTGGTTCTACCTTGAGGAGGTAGAACTGTATTAAGGGGTCCAAGGAAAATTTGCAGTATCTGTGATATATGATCTTCATTTGTGAGATGAGGGGTTTAGCTTTATTATTAATCATCTCTTTCCACATTCCTATAGAATAAGAGTCGGAAAGCTGATAGCCTAGATAGCGCATCATCTTGACCTTAGGGATCACACACTCGTTAAGCAACCAAGTAAACTTAATATTTTTCCTTTTCCCATCAGAGATCACGATGATAAACGATTTCTGTGTGTTTACTTGAAGGTTATTTTTGTAGGCATAGGATTGAAAGGCTGTCAATTTGGCCTGTAAGCCATACGGGGTGCGATCCATAAACAAAAGGTCATCCGCGAAAGCAAGCCAGTTGATTGCCAAACTACCCAATTTCACTGGAAATGAAACAATATCAGCCCAAGCAGAATCAAGGTCGGCCAGATATAGGTTGAACAGCACTGCAGCCAAATTACACCCCTGTTTGAGGCCAATTTCTGTAGGTATTTTATCAGTTAGCGCACCTTCTTTGGTTAATCTTATTCGATATGTGGTATTTTGATGTAACAGTGCTATAATGGCCACCAAGGACATCGGGAAACCAAAAGCAACCATTTTTTCCCATAAAATTGCGCGGATGATTGAATCAAACGCCGCCGTTAAGTCCAAGGCCGCCATATAAATTGGACCAGTATGTTTCCCCTTAGTTTGGGCATATAGATGTGCTAGGATAAACGCATTAAGTGTGCACCCCATGCGTTTGCGAAAGCCCACCTGATATTTGGGCAAAATGTCTAGCTGATCTATGATCTGTAAAATGGATTCCAGCAGTAAATAGGTAAAAATCTTCACTGATGCATCCATAAGTGCAATAGGTCTAAAATTGTTCGGATCATCCCAACTCCCTTTTTTATAAATCGGGATGATATTCGCCGAACACCAGGAAGGTGGAATGCAGGCTGTCAGGTAGACACTATCAAATTTATTCTCAAGAATTCTAGCCCAAAAAAGGGGATCCTTCTTTATCAAGCATGGTGGGATGCCATCAGGGCCGGGGGCCCGAGAGGGCTTAATCTTATCAATCGCTCGAATGATATCATCCAAAACCCAAGGGGATTTTTTTAAGATCATGATATGATAGTTCTTGGTGTCGATAACAGCAAATCGTGGCGGAAGGGCAAATTTAGCTTGTACATATGTGACCCAGGTAGTGGCAGTTACAGCTGCTTCTTTCACCAATGATGAGACTCCTGACAACTGTCGTAAGGTAGACCAAACTTGTCTGGAGTCATGTCTTAAAAGGCAGGATAAGATCTTCTGATTGTCAGCTATCAACAACTCATATTTCATGATTTTGAGCGTATTACGATATCTCTGATTGATTTTCGCTTTTAGCTTTACGTAATTATCCCCCATTAGATAGGGAGGGCCAAGGCTCCGTATGTCCTTGCGTTTCTCTTTGCGAAGGTTTTTTATTACTAGATTAAATGTATGATGATGCGACACTGTTTGGGTATTTTGATTTGTAAGCATTAGGGACTGAACATGAGTCTGGATACTATATTCGTTATTCCTTTCGACAATGGGACAGTCACTACCTGCTCTAACCTTGGGAACATATATAGTGGTGTCATATCTCAGTCGATCCATTATTTTTGAGCACAATCTACCATTCCAACGCAAACTGATATTTGGCCTATCTGAAGCAATAGTTGTTAAAGCCAAATCTTTATCGTAGTGTCGGAGAGAAGATTTCAAATTAAGGAATAAAGCCATGTGATCACCTAGTGCTGGGTCACGTATGTCCAATGAAACAACATCTGGCATAAGATTAGTAGAGACAAAGAAATAATCAATCATTGATGATACCCCACCTCGAGCCCAAGTATATCCATAATGGTCAAGGGTGGGGGCCACCAATTGGATGTCCCATGTGAGGAAATAGTCAACCCACTGTTTCCCCAGATGCATAGAAAGAGTAGAAGAACGGGAGTGTATCCCGTTGGGTGGTGTAAAACACGAGGCATTAAAGTCCCCCCCAACAATTATAGGAATGCCGGGATCGTCGGCTATAATATCAACAAGGATTTTGTCCAGTATCTCATGTAAGTTAGGCAGAGATATGTAAACGTGATTCCAATACAAACAAATAACCATCAATGTACCGGTGCCGCATCCCATGCCTCTTAGTTTTACTGCTATTATAGAATGATTAGCAAAGACTAAATCGGAGGAGATTCTGCAGGCCTTGTCAGTGAGAACGGCAAGGCCGCCAGAAGGACGACCCAGTAGGCCCTTGATAGCAGGTTGGACATGGGTACAGTACCCTGGGACATCGAAGTGGGACAAATGCATAGATTCTTGAATCAGGATAATCTCGGGGCGTACTTCAGGTTCCACTCGAGATGCCCAGAGCCGAAAATTTTTCAGGCCGCAGGCATTCCAGGACATTAAAGTAAAACCCCGCCCCTTATTCTATTTATTGGCCATGTTGTGAGAAGTCGAAATCTGGACAGGATGATCATTTGACTTGATACCAGAGCAGGCCATCGCTAACGTCATAAATTGTTTGAAGAGTTCATCATTTAATGGGGCGGGGAATACTCCCTCATTCAACCCTAATTGTGTGACCTGTTTGGGAGTTGTTTTGTCAACAAAAGATTTGGCTGAATCTTCATTTTGGAATATCGATGGGGTTAAACCTATCAGTTCGAAATCAGATCTTTGGGCCCAAATCATTCTCATGATAATGTGCGAGTGATAAGCACAGATCATCCTATTGTTATTATTAGAAGAAAGTCGGACCCAATCAATATCAGAGGATCTAATGGTTCTTAATGCTGGTATATCCTGGAAAGCTTTAAGAATAGCAGATCGATTTAAAGGCATTTTCCCATGCGATGTTTCATTAGATTCCCAACCCATAATAGATGGCATGTCTGGGGAAAGATGTAAATCAACCTCGTCTGGGAGTTTAACAGGGGGGACTTCAGCCCCAATGATTACTCCACGATGGTTTTCCAAACTCAGTTCGTCAGTTAAGCCATTCCCGCGCACAGGAACCTGAGGACCTTCCTGAGGTTCTTTAATATCAATCTTGGGTATTAGTGTTTGAGCTGGTTTTCTATGCTCTTTCAACGGTAAAGGACCGCTTCCTCCCTTCATTATGTGCGATGCTTTCTTAACTCTCATATTAGGGAAAAAATTCAACAAATTCGATTGTTTAAGATTAATAGGTTCCCGGTTTGAATCTTGTTGTACGGAATCTGTTGCGGGACCTAGGGTACCTCGTTCCAGATTAGCATGCGTTTTGGAATTATTAGCACGTTGTCCCTTAGGGTTCGAACCAGGAGAATCACAAGACCTAGGTAGATTCAGCAGTTCCTTGGATTCTGAGTTAAGTTGTTCCAAGTCAATGACCTGGTCTTCAGATATTATAGAAGAGCAAGATTTCTTGTCCGCCTCATTGGGGGCGTGTGATTTCGTAAATTCATTTTTTATTTTTTTATTGGCAGCTTTAATATTTTTTTCTTGATGGAATTTCCTTTTTTGGGCTCTAGCAGCCATTTTTCTCTGCTTCCTAGTCATAACTTCTCTTCTCGGGACTTGAGCAAGAATGGGTGAGGATAGGGTGACTATGGAGGGCTCTTTTGGATATAATTCGTCACCTAAATCGATTAGATTGGTAAGATCAGAGAGGTTGGAAGGGAGTATATTCCCCTCTATATGTGGCCCTGTCTCTGTACCCTTCATTTCTCCAAAAATGCGATCTGCAGGCGGCAAAGCAGTCGGAAGCTCGCTGAGACGATTCGTCAGGTGCTGAATGGCCAGCACATTATCTGAGATGGCCAAAGACAGCTTCTGAATCATTGGTTCTATCAACTCTTTGGGATCAGATTTGGGGGCAGCTGTGATGGCAGCAAAGGATGGTTTACTCTCTCCTGCCATCCTTGGATCTGCCAAGGTTTGCGAGGCCTTATGTATGCACTCAATTCGAGGTTGAGTCGCCTCAGATTTTAGATCTGGAAAAATCGTTTGATTTACTGACACGTGATCCACTTTTTTTATACCTTTGCTACTAGCACCCACGTCACAGGCAAATAGAAAACCTTCTATCCTGCTAATCTTTGACAAAACATCAACTAAAACACTTTTTAGGATACCTATTTCACCATGCGTTTGCTCATGGCCTTTGTCTAACAGGTTTAATAGTCTTGTCATTACCGGAAAGTCAGTACCCATATATTCGTTACATGATTGTTGCTTCTCCATTACATTATGGGGACTAAGGTGTCTAACATCCGGATTCTGTGAAGCAGAGAACATCGCAATTTCATGTTCTGAGAGGGAAAGTACATCTATTGGATTATTATTGATTTTTGTGTCAGTGGGGGAACTCGATTTAAGTTTATTAAAGTCCCTTCCCATCAATTTATTAGGGCCAATACTAGCTGTCCCACTCGTGGTTTGTGATACTGCATCAGCATTGTGAAATAAGTGCACATTTTCTATGCCAAATCTAGCTTGAGTAACAGGTGTGGAAGGAGCCTTTGAGAACCTCATACGATTCCCCAATGCAGCCTCAATGCCAGGTGGTATTATAGAAACATCTACTAATTTGATGTTACTTAACGTGCCCCCAGCATGAGGCGGAACGCTCGAGTTGGTAAACGACTTTGAAGCTGTCAAAGGAGACTGGTTGTACAATATCTCCTCGCAATCATTAAGATCATTAATTTTGAAAGTAGCAACAGTCTCAGTAGAGTCGGTCAATCCCATATCATCAACACCAATCAAGGGGTGGATAGTGGGGGCGTTCTCCAACGGGCTCAACCTAGCCATAACTCTGGAGCATGAGTTGTGCATAGGACCGACGCACAAAGAAACATCGGTTATAGATAGCCCCATATTAGCTGTGGCAGATAGGGAGACCTCCTTGATAGACTCATTTATAATATTATCTGAGTCGTTGCTAAATTCAGGTATGGTGGCACGGATTTTTCGCCCACTACGTAAGCCATTAACCATTTTTTCTAATTTTCCTATATTCTCGTATAACTGGTGGACGGGACCTTCCAATGTTGTAGGTCACACGTCTTTACAATTCTATGATTCGAATCGTTATAATCACCTCTAAGCAGCCCAGCCCGTGTCCCGTCAAACAGTCCAACAGTCAGTGCACTTGCGAATGCACTTCCGGGATGCGCGCGCGCGGATGCGCGTGCACTCGGAAAATATGGGCTGCGGGAAACTCGTTGGTGGGCGTGAGTTGGAGGGAACCAATGAAAGCACCTAAAACAAAAAGAAGGAGCTTTTCAAAATAGAGAAAAGACAAGCAGGACAAACACAGTATCTCCTAGCCGAGACCTAACACAACAGAACACAACACCATAGAGGGACTAAACACACGTCTCGTATAATTACTTGTGGGCACACGGAGCACCACGTCACAGCGGCAGTCCAGCAAGGCGCGTTTCGTGGGACAAGGGAATTCCTCTTGCCGACGAGCACCTCGAAATAGTCCTACGAGATGAAATCCAGTCGGCACAATCCTGGGAACAGCTCACACACGGGCAGACAGTCCAACAGTCAGTGCACTTGCGAATGCACTTCCGGGATGCGCGCGCGCGGATGCGCGTGCACTCGGAAAATATGGGCTGCGGGAAACTCGTTGGTGGGCGTGAGTTGGAGGGAACCAATGAAAGCACCTAAAACAAAAAGAAGGAGCTTTTCAAAATAGAGAAAAGACAAGCAGGACAAACACAGTATCTCCTAGCCGAGACCTAACACAACAGAACACAACACCATAGAGGGACTAAACACACGTCTCGTATAATTACTTGTGGGCACACGGAGCACCACGTCACAGCGGCAGTCCAGCAAGGCGCGTTTCGTGGGACAAGGGAATTCCTCTTGCCGACGAGCACCTCGAAATAGTCCTACGAGATGAAATCCAGTCGGCACAATCCTGGGAACAGCTCACACACGGGCAGACAGTCCAACAGTCAGTGCACTTGCGAATGCACTTCCGGGATGCGCGCGCGCGGATGCGCGTGCACTCGGAAAATATGGGCTGCGGGAAACTCGTTGGTGGGCGTGAGTTGGAGGGAACCAATGAAAGCACCTAAAACAAAAAGAAGGAGCTTTTCAAAATAGAGAAAAGACAAGCAGGACAAACACAGTATCTCCTAGCCGAGACCTAACACAACAGAACACAACACCATAGAGGGACTAAACACACGTCTCGTATAATTACTTGTGGGCACACGGAGCACCACGTCACAGCGGCAGTCCAGCAAGGCGCGTTTCGTGGGACAAGGGAATTCCTCTTGCCGACGAGCACCTCGAAATAGTCCTACGAGATGAAATCCAGTCGGCACAATCCTGGGAACAGCTCACACACGGGCAGACAGTCCAACAGTCAGTGCACTTGCGAATGCACTTCCGGGATGCGCGTTCTGGGGTGGGGTGTTCTATCTCTGATTTCAGATTCTCCAATTCCTGCCTATTTTTTTATTTTGGGCAGATAACAATTTATCTGAAAAAGCCTTCTGGGTTCGCGTACAATCGTCCTGAGTAGGGGTGATGGTGTGATTTAAAACACTGGGTTTCTCCCATGACCTAAAAAGGTGAAAGAGTTCCTTGGTTTTATTTCCTGCCGTTTCTATTTGATCGTTCTAATGGATCAATTTCCGTAATTCTATCTTTGTAGACTTTTTCCAAAAGCTTCCAAGCCACTTTATTTTTGATGCTTTTATCTTTATGCCGGCGACACTCAGCGTGTCTCTTGCTGGCCTTTAATTTAACCATTTTTTGATGAGTAGCTTTCCTAGTTCTAGATTTTATAGGTGCAACTTTGTCCAACAGGATTGTCATTTCCTTGTTATATTGTTTTACCAGCATGTCTGGATGATCAGAGGCATTTGTTTTCATCATAAGAGCATCCATACACTCAGACAGTTTATCTGCAGTGATGGCCTGGCGGTTCCTCTTTGAAGTTTTGCTCAGTGGTTCATTTTGTGGCTTGGGCTAAAGGGGGAGTTGCATTGGACCTGAGATTACCGAGTGGTCGGACCATATACAAGGTGTTGTCGTAACACCAGTTAAAGCAATGTTACAACTGCCCATCCAATGAAGGATATTCCCTTTAATGAGTTGAGTCGTTGTTGTGCACAGAAATATTGCTATTGTTAAGCAATTTCTCAAATTCCCTGTTTTTTTAATCTTTGGTATTACCTTTCCATAGATTCAAGTCTCTTACTAATATTATGGCAGAATTTGTCTTCTGCATAGAGTTGAGGACATTAATGAGATCTTCATGAAAGTTTTTAGGATCACCTGACAGCCTATAAATGACGACCAGGTTCACACTACAGTTATGATTAGGGATACTCTTGGTATGTATAAAATCATATCCCTCACAATCAGTTTTGATCTCATGAGGTCTTCCTTACAAATAATGGCAACGCCACCACCTGAGCTGTCTTCTCAGTGTTTTCCTAAGAACCTTTATCAATGTTATGCTCCAGGATATAATCCCGAACATTTAGTGTGTGCTTGACCCACGATCTGGTGTTCAAAAGTGCTAAATTCAATAATGGAGCAGTCTGGGGCAGTAAGAGGGGTTTAGTTTGCAATAAGGATTTGCAGGCTGCAGTTTTGTATTTACGTTCTTCCAACCCAGCTTTCATAGTGTTAAATGATGTATTTATACTTTCATAGTCAATCTTTAAATTATCCCCCTTTACATCAGGAGCCCTTGTCATCTTAATGGATGTGGATACCTCTTCACAGGCTTGCACAGCTATGTCGATCGAGGAAATAATTCTCACAATGGGTCACAAGCTTGTGGTAGGTGACAGTGTTTCGAGGGGATTGTGTCCTCTGACGTAGTCCACATCTATGACAGGTAATGACCACAGCTGTGGTGCTTGAGAAAATCTTTCAGCGTAAGCATCCTGCGTCAATGACGTTGATATGTTGTCCCTCGAGGGCCTCCGTCGAGGGTCGACGTCACCGGATGTTATATAGAGGACGCACGGCACCCGTAGCCTCTGTTCCGTTTTTTCTGCAAACGTGTTTGCTTTGGAATCTCGGCACGCTCGATTCTTCTACTTCGAAAGCAATGTCTTCGTCTTCTTCTACGCCGAAGTTGGGCTTTAAAAAATGTCAGGATTGCGGTTCGAAAATGTCCATCACGGACCCGCACGACATCTGCCTCTGGTGCCTCGGCGAAAGCCACGCCACCGACGACGACTGCCAGTCCCTGACATTGAAGGCCTTGCGGAAACGGAAGAAGAAATTAAAGGTAGGTAGGGTGTCTAAGCCCCATAAGTCGAAATCCGCTGGGCTTTCGACCGACGACTCGAGGGGCGACTCTCCGCGTCGGCGAAAGTCCAGGGGGTCTCGGAGTGGTTCCCTCCATTCCTCTGCTTTTTCAAGGCTTTCTCGGAAGCGCCGTCACTGGTCGCCTTCCCCGTCCCCGTCCTCGTCGGAGGACTCCGCCAGAAGGCGGTTGACCTGTCCCGCCAAGTCTTTGTCGCCGGCCGAATGGGATGCATTCCGCCAGCAGATGATAATTTTCGAATCGCAAGGCACTGTTCCGTCAGTGCCTTTCGAAAGAAGCCGGCAAGGAACGTGCTCGGTCCACCACTCGCACGCCTTTGGGCTCAGGCGGTCGGCGCCATCATCGGGAGCCATCGCGGTCCTGCTCGGACAAGGAAGATCACCGTAGCCGTGCCAGGTACATGACCCGGTCCTCAACGCCATTGAGACCGTCAGTACCTGTGAAGCCTTCGAGGAAGGCATCAAAGCCATCAGCGCCGTGTCCGTCGAAGGGCTCTCTCGGGGTTCTGGCCTTGAAGAAGTCGTCAAAGCCATCGGCACCGTGTCTGTCGAGGGATGCTCTCGGGGCTCTACCCTCGAAGAAGTTGTCAGCGCCTCGGTCAACGTCGACGCCAATTCCCTCGCCGCTTTCGACGCCGTTTGTGGAGGATTTGCTGGAGGTGCCCCGGAGGGCTGTGGAAACTCTGAGGAAGGCTCTCAGTAAGTCTGTGAGGCCTGTTTTTGAGACCTTCTCTGTTCCTCCACCCAGATTGGATTTGTTCCAACCTTTTGGATTATATTTCGGAGGAGGAAGGAGGGTCTGATGAGGAGATGGTTGTGCCTCCTGATGTCCCTGATGACCTTTTGTCTGGTCACTGTCAGATGGAAGAACTCAGTCAGTCCTTGTATGATGCCAGTGGTCTTGACACCTCTCCGAAGGTGGAGTTTGGCAGGCCTGAGCCTGGGACACATGCCGAATCCTCCTATAGGCGTCTTATGTACAGGGTGACTGAATACTTGGTGGTCTGCTCCACCTGTTGATTTTGATCAGGATGATCTGACGGACATCCTGGACCAAGGTCCACCCACTGTTGCCATTTCACATGGCTTTGCAAAGAAGGGTGGCGGCGGCTTGGACTGCTCCGGAGAGTCTCCCGGGAGTTAATAAGTCGCTTTTGAAAAAATACCGCCCAGCCAGTAGTGACCCCTGCTACTTGTCGACGCACCTTACTCCGGAGGTACAGGCGGCTACGGCCCCCGCAAAGCAGGCTGCGTACCCTACCATCCCTCCTGATGGGGACGATAAGCGCTTTGATGGTTGGGAGAAGAAAGTATTTTCTTCTGGGGGTATGGCTTTGAAGGCAGCCAACTTCGTTTGTGCCTTGGCAAGATTCACTCACACTCTGTGGAATTGTGCATCGTTGGAGGCTGAGCATATTCCCGAAGGGGAACGACGGGATGGTTTTCTAGCCCTTGTGCAAGACGGCAAGGATGCCATGTGTGTATCCGTTCAGTCGGGTTTGGACACGGCAGACTGTGTCAGCCGGTCCATGGCTGCAAATGTTGTAACTTGATGGTCATGAAGATTATAAAAGCCTCTGTCCCCAAGTACCACACAGGGAGGTACTCAAATAACTCCCTGTGCGATCCTTGAGGCCACAGGTATTAGGTGCTGAAGTGCCGGAACCAGGAACGCTGGAAACCCCCAACCGCTGCAAAGCAAGCAGGTTATTTCCACAATGTCATACAAGCAGTAACCAGAAAATGGGCTGTGAACCACTAATGGGCTTACCTTGGTGGAAGGAGGTTGGGACATCAACCAATAGCGGTCTTGAGGAGGCAGAGTGAGGAGCGTTCAGGAGCGTTCAGAGCTGTGAAGCACTGGACAAATGAGTACTCGCCGCTTTTAGCCTGTTGCCAAGTAGTCAGGTGATCGAGATTTTTGCGTCACGTGATGCATGCCTACAGCACGTACTCGGGACTTCTGCGTCACGTGCTCCGTAGTGTTAACAACGGGTCATACTTTCTGGGTCACGTGATGCGGAACCGAACCGAGCTGGCGCCCGGGACGACCTGTGGTGAGACGCCAAGGCAGCTGCCAATGGAGGAATGGACGCAGGCGATTCAAACAACCACTGATGCCTGTCTGCTTCCATGGGCGTTGCCAACGGGTACCACACTGCTGCCACCCTAATCGGGTAAATGGGCGTAAGTGTGCAGAAGGGGCAATGGAATGAAGGGAATCAATATTCGTGACAGCCTGCATGACATGCAAGCACCGTGATACACAGGTTTGCGTGGTTGCGGAAGTCGGGGTTTGCTCCTGATGTGCAATCCCGGCATCTCAACATGCCCTTTGATGGTGTCCATTTGTTTGGCAGCAGGGCTGACAAGAGCCTTGAGAGGTTGTAGACCTCCAAAGCTGCAGCAAAGTCTTTGAGCGCTGCAGTATGTTAACCTCCGCCCCGCCTTTCATCCTAGGGGACAGCAATGGAGGGGAGGTTCCTTTCGGTACTACTCTACCTTTGGTAGATCGAGTGGAGCTGCCAGTCAAAGGGGCCACCGTAGGAGTACCAGAGATGGAAAGCAAGGTACTCGAGGTGCCAAAGCCGCTCGGGCAGTTGCCTCTCTGCCCTCAGGCACTGCCACAGCCGCGTCCGCTCAGTCAGGAGGTCATGCCCCATGGTTTGCCAGTTGGGGGCAGACATGCGCAGCATCTTGGAGAATGGCGAGCCATTACTTCAGATGTGTGGGTTCTGGAGATCATAACCCATGGCTACTGTCTTCCCTTCCGGCAGAGGTCTCATGACAATCCACCGGGAAAGCTCTCTTTGAAGGGTCTGGATACGCTCCTTGCGCAGGAAATCCTATCCCTGCTGGAGAAAGGGGCCATAGAACTAGTGCCTGTAGCGGAGAGGAACAAGGGATGGTATTCCCCTTATTTTTTTAATCCCGAAAAAAGACAGGGGATTGAAACCCATCATGGTCTTGCATTGGCTGAACAAGCTCCTCAGGTAGGACAAGTTCAAGATGGTGACTCTTTCTTAAGTCCTCCAGGCCCTTCAACTTCAGGATTGGTTGGTGTCTCCCGAACTCAAGGATGCTTACTTTCATGTGCCGATTCATCCCAAGCACAGGAAGCACCTGAGGTTTGCGGTTGGCGACTCATATGTTTTGTTTCGGGTCCTGCCATTCGGATTGACCTCCGCCCCGAGGGGCTTCACCAAGCTGATGGTGGTGGTGGCGGCAGCGTATCTCAGGAAAGGGGGGGATTCACGTATACCCCTACCTGGACGATTGGTTGATCAGGGCACGCACTCCCAAGCAAGCCCTAGATCATCTGTCCGTCACTTGCCACTCCCTTCACAAGCTGGGCTTCTCCCTCAATTTAAAGAAGTCCCAATTGACACCTACCCAGCGGCTCCAATACATTGGAGCAGTGCTCGACACATCCCTCGGGCAGTGTTCGCCTCCCCAGGTGAGGGCTCATCACATTCTGCAGATGGTGGACAAATTTCAACATGCTCAGTCTCCCCCGGCCTTCGAGTTCTTGAGGTTTCTCGGCCTCATGGCATCCTGAATGTTCCTGGTGCCAGAGGCCAGGCTGCGTATGAGATCTCTGCAGTGGGCTCTCAAGATACAGTGGTCGCAGTTCTCCGGCAGGATGTTGGATCCCGTTCAGATTCCGCACTCGATCGCACAGGATCTTCTGTGGTGGGCCGTCGATGGCAATCTGATGAAGGGATCTCCATTTTGGCAACCTTGGCCGGAGGTGACGATCGTGACGGACACATCCCTCACGGGTTGGGGAGCTCATGCCAACGAGTTGACAGCCAGCAGCCGTTGGTCTCCGTCGGAGTCCAGACTCCATATCAATCTGTTAGAGCTGCGGGTTGTCAGGCTAGCCCTGAAGGCTTTTCTGCTGTCTGTGCAGGGGAAGAATGTCCTGATCATGACGGACAATACGTTGGCCATGCACTACCTCAACAAAAAAGGGGGGGCAGGGTCACTCCAGTTGTGCAGGGAGGCGATGCAGCTCTGGTTCTGAGCCATCCAGCAGGAAATTTCGATCTCGGCAGTTCATCTGGCCGGAGACGAAAATGCAGCAGCGGACGCTGTGAGCAGGCAGAGCACGGTCTCTCACGAGTGGGAGCTGGCTCAGGAAGTTCTATTGGAGATCTTCTCCCTTTGGGGAACCACACAAGTGGATCTCTTCGCCACCAGTGTCAACCGGAAGTGCGAAAGATTCTGTTAGCAGGAATTTCCTCAAAGAGGAGCCTTAGGGGACGTGTTCACAGTGGAGCTGTCCTTACCACTGCCCGGACGCGTTTCCTCCAGTCCCCGTCATTCCGCAAGTGTTGCGGAGGTTATGGAGGTTCGGTTCCCGGATGATCCTCATTGCTCCAGCTTGGGCCAGGAGAGCTTGGTACCCGGACCTTCTAGACATGTCCATCTGTCCTCCACGCCGTCTTCGCTACCGAGACAATCTTCTCTCACTGGAGGGGGGTCGGGTTCTCCATCCAGAGGTCAAGTCTCTCTGCCTTCATGCTTGGTATCTGAAAGGTTGAGTTATAAGGATTGGGAACTCCCCGAAGACGTGATGGAGGTGTTGCTTTCGACCAGAAGGCCCGCAACGAAATCCCTGTACCGTTGCCGTTGGAGAAAGTTCTATGACTGGTGCAGGGTACAGAAGGTGGATCCTTTCCAATGTTCCATTCCTCTTGGTTTTGTATTTTTTTGCTTTCTTTAGCCCACAAGGGCCTGCAAGTGGGTACCATTAAGGGTTACCTGTCGGTGCCGTCCATATTTAAGCGCTTGTCCTATTTTAAGATTCCTTTGATTTTACAGTTTCTAAAAGGGCTAACTAATGTGTTTCCACCGTCGCCTTTCCAGATGCTGGGATGGGATTTGAATTTGGTTTTAAAGTTCCTGATGGGAGCTCCGTTTGAGCCCTTACATACTTGTCCGTTGCGACTGTTATCCTTTAAAACTGTATTTTTAGTTGCACAGAGTGAGTGAGTTGCAGGCACTTTCCGCCAAGCCACCCTTCACTTTGTTCCATAATGACGGGGTTTCTATCTCTCACGGATGTCCCGGGTCAGAGTGGACGATCAGCTCTTTGTTGGTTATGCTGGAAGGCGTTTAGGTCAGACTGTTTCCAACCAGACCTTGTCCAGATGGATCATTTTGACGATCTCCAAGTGTTCCCGTTTGGCGGGAAAGGACCTTCCAGTAGGCTTACGGGCTCACACTACTAGGAGTATGGTGGCCCCCGCTGCTCTACAGAGGGGCGTTCCGATTCACAATATTTGCGAAGCAGCCACATGGGCCTCTGTCCAGTGCTCCAGATAAGATTTTCCGGTGGGAGTATTTTACCCCCTATTTTTAAACTTTGAGAGTAAATTTGATTTTAAGAGAGTAAAAATAACTTTTCCCCTTTGCAAGAGTAAAATGTATGTGACATCCAGCTGACGTGTGCAAAAACTGTATGGAAATCATTACTATGTGGCAGCTTTCTGCATTGTGACAGAATACACCTTTCATTATTTCTCTAAGGTCTGGCCATTTGACCTTCCCTGTATATATTTAAATGTTCAAATCATAAAGAAACCTAGCCAATTATATAGTAAAGCATACATGAATTTGTATTGTGTGTTGTGAGGTTCGAAAGCAGAATTGTCTTTTGATGTTTAATGCAAGTCCTCATTTGCTGGATCTATTACTACCTTGTGTATGCCAATGATATGATACACCAGTGCAGAGAGGCAAGGGCTCCATGCTAACTTCTATATCTAATCTAATGGTCAAATTGTTATTTATACAGCGCTTTTGTCAAAAGCCTTTACATAGAAAATATTTATCACCAAACCAAAGTCGGTACTCCTTTATCAACCTCGAAAGGCTGAGTTGGACTTGCCGGGATTTGGACCTGCAACATACAGATCGCGCACAGTTTGGAGCAACAAGTGCTGAACCAGCTGAGCTATCTTATTGATTAACATCCATCAGAGGTTGGTTAACTGAGTACCGACTGAGGTCTAATAATCACAGTACCTAGATGTTGGATGAACCATGTATGAAGAGCTACATAACCTATCTGGATTATCACAGGGACAGGTTTTGCGGAGTTTCTATTTCAATTACCAATGTAACTTTCATTTGTTTGTTTTCGTACAGTGCTTCCACTTCCTGGAGAGTCAGGTTTTGGATGTTTTAATTGTAGGCTTGAAGATTTGAGAGACTAGAACACCTGTGATTGGTGTAATGACAATCACTCATCCTTGAGCAAAGACTCTGCTGCCACTTACCATTTGTAGTAAAGTGCCCCATTGACGGCAAAGTTGAACGGATGTGAACTATACCGTGCATACTCATCATTTTACACACTGTTTTTATAATTAGAGTGTACATTAAATTATAAGTGTAAAAGTGATCTCAATTGCAACTTAGTTTTCCATCTTATTAATTATACAATCCTAAAATTCTAGGAAAATATGCACAGTGCTTCTGAAGCTGAATGGAAAGAAACATTTCTTTTATCACAGTGTGCAGTTTCTTTTTTTGAAAGGCTTCAGAGAAATACATTCTGTTTCAGAGGTGGCATACAATTACATCCATGTAGATAAAAATCAAAAGAAGCCTTCTGGTTTCTGCCAAGTAACCTGACCTCTGCACTGCCCTCTGCTCTAAACCTGTGCGTAAATGTACACAGGAAAATAATAAAGCTGGCGTATTTACAAGATTTTCATGCGTAAAAAGGCCCGGTAAGCACCTTATCTGGAGGCCTGCCTCTGTCCATACTTTTGTGAGACACTATTCCTTGGACTCCATCCATGGGCAGGATTTGGCCTTTGGTAAGGCAGTCCTCTATTCAGCAATTGGATTGGGCATTCTAATATTCTAAATTTGTAAATTCTTTTCCCACCTCCATACGTTGGTACTGCTTTGGGAGTCTGTCATAGATGTGGAATACGTTGGAGGACACAATCCCCTCGAAGAACAAGTTACTTACCTTATCTGGTAAAGTTCTTTCGATGGGATGTGCCTCCGACGTATTCCACATCGAACCCTCCCAGCCTGCCCCTCTACAGAATTTCTTATGTGATTGCAGCTTAAGTTTCCGCAAGACTTTCTGCAGTCATACTGGCAGGAGATTGGTGCCACACGTTTTGGGAAAAAACTACAACTGAGGCTATGGGCGCCGTGCATCCTATATATAACAACCGGTGACATCGAGGGACAACGTATCGATGTCATCGACGCAGGACGCCTACTTCCGATCAACGGGGACCCGTTTTGGAATTTTCTACGCCCCTCAAGGGTGAAGTTTTCGTCGAGTTACGCTTCTTGGAGGATTCCGGAAGATCTGAGGCCTACCATGGACATGGCCCAGGACAAGGGAAGCTCGACGCCAAGATCCAAGATGTTCAGGAACTGCCCTGAATGCGGGTTACAGAATGTTTTCAAGGAGGACGAGCGTTCGAGATGTCTCTACTGCCTTCATGAGGACAAGACGCATGTAGAGAAGGATTGTGCGTTCTGCAAGAACCTATCGGAACGGACCATGAGGGATCGTCGTACCCGCCTCGCCAGCTGGCTGGAGAAGGGCCCAGCAGGTGAGAAGAAGAAAAGGTCAGAGCGGTCTTCTAAGTCCTGTGAGGGCGCCCCGGCGACGGGGGCCCAACAGAAGGCTAAGCACTGCGAGTCCGCGGGCACCTGGAGCGCCGAACGGTCGGGCTCTTCGGCTGCCAGGCAGGGCGCGCCTTCCCCGGCAGCATCAACCATGAGCCAACGCTCTGGTTTGGGGAAGAGGAAATCTGATAACCCGGGTAAGCATATGGAGAGGCCCCGGTCGATCTCGAAGGATTCAGCCAAGGGGGAGCAAGGCGGTGACCCTCCCCCCAAGGTGAAGGCCTCAATTGCGCCAAAAGTGACAAATGCCTTGATTCACCCGGCCAAGGCCTCTATCGAGGGAGTCGCGGCGGCCCTGGCGAAGTCTGGGTAGGCTACACCAGTGGAGGCGATCTTGGGGGCCACAGTTTCCCTGCCACCGCGGAGGGAATCCTCTTTCCAGCCCATCAACAAGACCCCCGTGAAGACCCCTGTGGAAAAAGAGGGGGGGGCCGGTGGCCATTACGGACACGGGATTCAGCCTCTGAGGAGGAGCTGGTGGAAACCCTGAAGAACCTCAACGAGAGGTTCGAGAAGGTACGATCCCACGGGAGGGATCCCGAAGAGGTGGTCGAAGAAAGTGACGGTGTCGCCGACGAGGCCCCAGTGGAGGAGCAACCAACCCTCTCGTCACAGCCGCTGCCCGAGCCTCAGGACAACTCGGCGGCCATTTTGATGGCAATCCAAACCTTAAGCACGGAGATGAGGGCGAGATTACCACGAACCCTGGCGGACGTTCCAGAACCGGGCCCGTCGGCAAGCCCTCCGAACAAGCGGAGGAGAGTTCATCCCTCCCCGCCCTTCATGCCCCCACGACCCGTGGAGCCCTCATCCCCCTCACCGGACCCCAGTGATGACACGACGACTGACACGATGACGGGGACGGATGACGACGGTGGTGACGACGGGACGGACCTTCCATCACGACTCCCTCGGGCTTCCCCGCCCGACGAAATTGGCTCCTTTCACGCCATGATCACCAGGGCATCCGAGCTTTTCCAGCTCTGCCCCGAGGAACAAAAGAAGCAGGGTTTCCTCTATCAACGGCGAGAGGCCAAGAGAAAGACGGTCCTCGCAGTACCGTTACTCGACAATATCTGGGACGAGGGACTTGCGATCCTGAAGAACCCGTCCACAACGCCTACCAAGAGGGACAGGTACGAGAAGAAGTATCGGGTCCCCGATGCCGCCCCTTTGTGCCTCAGGGCTCAACCTATGCATGATTTGGTCGTCTCAGCGGCGGCCAAGAAGAAGGCGGCGGGGGTGACAGCCTCAACCTCTACTTCCCCACCTGACGGCGAGGGTAAGAAATTAGACGCCATGGGGCGACTGGTCATCTCGTCGGCGGCGATGACAATTAAGGCGGCCAACGCCTTAGCGATTGTGACAGGGAGCTATGGTACAAGATAGCTGCCCTACTGGACTTCCTACCAGAGGACAAGAGGGGGGAGGCCCTGGAGATTCTGCAGGAAGGTGAGATGGCGTCGGACCACGCCATAACTGCGTTTGCCTTCGAAGACGAGGCTGGCTCAAGGCAACAGACTTCCGTCAGGACGTACAGACCAGGGTTTTGGACATGCCGTTCGACGGCAACAACCTGTTTGGGAAAATGGTGGATGAGTCGCTGCAGGCCATCAAGGCCGACACAGAGACGGTCCGAGCCCTGGGAGTCCTTCAGCAACGACGGCCCTTTCGGTGCGCCGGAGGCAGACAGGGGGCCTCCAAGGGATCAGGCGGTGGCTCCTCTATGTACCGCCAGGTGGCCCGCTCTTCGTCCCAGGAGGCTTACAGAGGTCGCGGCAAGCAAGGAGGATCTCGGCGTCGTCGCCAAGTAGGCCAAGGCGGCAAGGCCGCCTCCAAGCAAGATTGAACCGGCCATAGCGTCGGGCCCCCACTGAAGCACCCCGGTGGGAGGCCGGCTGGTTAAGTTAGTCAGCGTGTGGGAGTCCATCTCCACCGACCGTTGGGTGCTGGATGCCCTGGTCCACGGGCACACTCTCGAATTCCAAAAGAAGTGTCCCTGCATTCCTCCCGTGGCCAGGAAGGAAAATCACGTCCCTCAACTGCTGTTGGAGGTAAAGGCGATGCTCAAGAAAGGTGCCATTTGAGCTCGTCCCCAAGAGGCTCCGGGGCTCTGGAGTATACTCAAAATACTTCCTCGTCAGAAAGAAGACAGGCGGTTGGCGCCCCATCCTGGACTTACGTCGGTTGAACAAATACATCAAGGCACAGAAGTTCAGGATGGTCACTCTCCAGCACGTGCTGGGACAGCTGGAGGAGGGCCACTTCCTATCGTCGTTGGACTTGGAGGATGCTTACTTCCACATCCCCATCCTAAAAGGACACCGAAAGTTCCTCAGATTCATAGTCCAAGGACACCACTACCAATTCAGAGCTCTGCCATTCGGATTGAAGTCGGCACCCGGGGTGTTCACCAAGTGCCTACCCCTACCTGGACGACTGCCTCATCCATGCAAGGACAAGAGAACTCTCCGTCGAGCACACGGCGAAGACCGTCCTCTTATTCACAGAGCTGGGTTTCTCCATCAACTACCCCAAATCCCATCTGATTCCGTCACAGGTGCCACTGTTTCTGGGAGCAAAGCTCGATACAGTGGAATGATTGGCGTCTCCGTCGGAGGAAAGGACGAAGGCCATCTTAGGCAAGGTGCAGCGCCTGCTAGCCACGGACGTGGCCAGGGTGAGATCCAGCAAGTCCCTCCTCGGAATGATGTCCTCATGAATCTATCTAGTGCGCCTGTACAGGCTACGGATGCGTCCTCTACAGGAGTTCCTCGACGCCCACTGGACCCAAGCGGCGGGCAGCTTCGAAGACAAGATCACGCTCAACAAGGTTTTCCGTTGGACGATTCGGTGATGGGGCACCTGTGCACACCTCACGGCGGGCACGGACTTCCAGACCCCGGCACATCAGGAGACAGTGACGACGGACGCTTCCCTGGAGGGATGTGGTGCGCACACCGGAGATATCCACGCAAGAGGCCTTTGGCTCCTGGAGGAGAGGTCTCTCCACATCAACTTCTTGGAGCTCCACGCCGTGTTCTGGGCGCTCAAGTCGTTCCTCCTGTCCCTCAAGGGCAAGGTTGTGAGGATCTTCACCGACAACACCACCACAATGTTCCACAACCGGAAGCAGTGAGGCACCAGATCCCCAGCCCTATCCAAGGAGGCCCAGGATCTGTGGCACTGGGCCGTCGCCCGGGGGATGTTTCTGGTTCCCTTCCATCTGGCAGGAATAAAAAACACCATCGCCGACTCACTCAGCAGGGAGCTGCGCTCGTGCCACGAGTGGGAACTGCGCCAGGATCAAGTGGATCGGCTCTTCCAACGATGGGGTAAACCCCAGATCGACCTGTTCGCGACGGCGATGAACTCCAAGTGCCAGAAATTCACCAGCAGGTTTCCTCAGCCGAGGAGCGTGGGCGATGCTTTCTCATTCCCCTGGGACGGCCTGTTCCTGTATGCGTTTCCTCTATTGCCGCTGCTGCTTCAACTCATCAGCCAGCTCAAGAGGTCCCAGTGCAGGATGATCCTCGTCGCACCGGTGTGGCCGAGACAGATCTGGTTCCCGGACCTTCTGGACCTCTCAGCGTCCCCACCAGTCAAGCTGTTGACAGACGCAGATCTTCTCTCCAGAGAGGGAGGCGCCATTCTTCATCACGACCCGGAGTCGCTGAACTTGCAGGCCTGGCTCCTGCAGCACTAGAGTTTGGAGGGTACGATATCCCGGCTGACTGCAGAGAGGTTCTTGCAAAGGCCAGGGCGTCCTCAGCTCTCAAGTGCTACGGACATAAGTGGAAGAGGTTCTCTGTCTGGTGCCGTGCACAGAAGATCAACCCTCTACGGATTACGGCACCTCAAGTGCTACCATGCCTACTGTCGCTGGCCAAAGCTGGACTAGCTCACACTTCCATCAAGATACATCTGGCAGCGATCTCCCGATACACCAGAACTGCAGGACGTCCGTCCTTGTGGTCTCATCGACTGATGAAGGAATTTATGAAAGGACTATTCCGATCGTTCCCGCCGGTGACCATCTCCTCCGCACGATGCGTGGGAGAGATTCAGGCCCTATCCTGCAAGCCTCCGTACTTGACTTTTCACGATACGAGGGTGGTGCTGAGGACACACCCCTCTTTCATGCCCAAGGTGCCGTCGGACTTCCATCTTAACGAGCCCTTGGTATTGCCAGTTTTCTTTCCGTCGCCTTCATTGCCGGCCGAGAGGACTTTGCACTCGCTGGATGTAGCTAGAGTGCTTAAGTTCTACGTGGACCGAACGAAGAGTTTTCGGAAGACATCACAGCTGTTTGTGAACTTTGCACCTGTGAACCAAGGGAAGGCTCTCTCGAAGGCTTCTATTTCCAGATGGCTCTCCGGCTGCATCATGCACTGTCATCCGTTGGCCAACCGACCGTTGTCCGGCCGTCCGAGAGCCCATTCGACCAGAGCGATCGCTGCTACTATGGCGTTCTTGTCTGGTGTGCCCCTGCTGGACATCTGCAGGGCTGCTACGTGGAGTTCGACGCACACCTTCACGAGATTCTACTGCGTCGACATGGATTCCAGAGTCGGCCAAGCAGTGCTGCACAACCTGTTCGCCTGAAGGAGGGCCTGGTGAGGAGGTAAGCGTTGCTTAATGTTGAGTTTATGTAATACTTAATGTTGAGCCTTTTGCCACCTCCCGTGGTTGCGCCTGTGTGTACTGTTATGTATTCTTATATTCATGAGCATGTGAATCCATGCCAGACCCCATTCTGGAGAAGGAACAAGTTACTTACCTGTAACTGTTGTTTTCCAGCATGGGTCTGGCATGGATTCACATGCGAACCCTCTCTCCTTCCCCTATGCGACTCTTCACTTGGTCATACTGCCACTTTACGTGCTACCAAATCTGAGGATGGCTGCCAGGGGAGGGGCTTAGGGAGAGGGCAGTCATTGGCTGGGGGCAGTATGACCCAGAGACCAGTGATTGGTTACTACTAAGAAAGACAGATCAGAAACGAACCTGATACTGATTTTTTTCTTTACCGAGGATTCCCAGCTTGACGGGGAATATTCATGAGCATGTGAATCCATGCCAGACCCATGCTGGAGAACAGTTACAGGTAAGTAACTTGTTCCTTACCTGTCATAGATGTGGAATACGTCAGAGGAACATCCCATCGAAAGAACATTACCAGATAAGGTAAGTAACTTTTTCTTCTCACATGTATATAGGAGGAACATGAGTGCATGCGGCTGGAACAGCAGCAGATATAACTGGCGAGAGGGGAGCTCTGTCTTGCCTAACTAATGTATGGGCAAGAAACTCACTTCGTGCCGCACTGGTTGCTGCAAGTACTTCTTAGATGCCCATACTGCTGAACAGCCGATTAAACGGTCATGGCCGCATCCGCATGTCCCGGCTCAGATCGCCACAGACCGCTGGCCAAGTGCGCGCTGGCGCGTTCGTGCCTGGGGGCGGGTTTCAAACAAAGTAAGAACTACAATCCTACAGGGGGTTGTAGTTCTTTCGCTTAAGCATGCATGTGGATGAAGAGTCTCTGATTCAAGTCGCTGCTTTAAAACAAAGGAAACAGGTAAACCTTTTATTAAAATCAGGTACAGGTACAAAAAAAGCCTAAAGATCAACGAAGCAACTAAAAATATATTAGACCTAAAATCGGGCAAATCTATTCACGTTTCAGACAATTAAAAATATCTCATGAACAACACAGTAAAATACCAATCTATATGTATTGGAAAGTACGTCCATGTAAGGGGAAATTTCCCTTACCACACAGAGAAACTGATATATGTTACTGTAGATTGGAATATCTGTTATTACAATTTTGTCCGTTTTTTTATTTGTTTTTTTTTATGAATAAATGCATTTTTTACCTGCAAAAGTTGCTCAAATTGCTTGCCCCACATATTGATAGCAATTTAAATGGTGCAAAATTGAGACTTTGTGTAAGCATTTTTTCTGTCCGCATTCTGTGAGGTCTTCCCCTGTTTTGGACCTTCTTGCACACTAAGGGTTCCTATGGATGGTTTCACAGACTCCTGTCTGCTGCCTGCACATGCTAAGGTACCGTTGATTGCATTCACTATAATTTACCTTGTCATAGGTGCACTACCCATTTTTCCTATTTTCTCGCGACCGGGAGAAAGTGTTTCACATTTTCTCCTGTCTTGCCGTTCACTCCCCGTTCACCAATACAGTTGATTGGTAAGGGCAACTAATTGCTACTAAGGCAATGCATCCACAATTCATTTGTAGCTTCAGTGAGACTTCGAAAAAAAGCCTTAATGTTGACAAGAATAGGTTCAGGATACCAAAAGCCATTAAAAGCCAAAGGAAACCCAATAATCCATATCTGACATAACAGCCAGAAACGTAGAAATGATTTAATGACGCCACACTATTTCTCTCTCCATCTTGTTCTCCCTCACTCCATCCTTATGCTCCCTCTAGTCCCCTTCTATGCTCACGCTTCTCTGTAAGCACTTTCTCCCTTTTTCCCTCTCACTACCCCTGTTCTCTATCACACTTGTTCTTTCTCGTTCGCTCCCTCCCCCTTGCTGTTTCACTGTTGCTCTTACACCCTTGATTGCTCTCTCCCATGTTTGATTGCTTTACCCTTTGCGCCCCTTCTTTGCAACCTCTCCCTTCCTTTGCACCAGTTACCTCCCTGTTGCTCCTTCTTCCTCCCCATTGCACCCACTCCCTGTGCCTCCCTCTACTACCCTCTTTCTGCCCACTCATTGTGCACTGTGCCTCCCCCTACTACCCTCTTTCTGCCCACCTTTGGCAATCTGCCTCCCCTGCAGCCCTCTGCCTCCCCATCTTTCTCCTTGCACCCTCTGCCTTCCCTACTCGCCCTCCTCCTCTTTGCATCCTCTTCGTCCCTCTCCCCCTTGTGCTTTCTCTCCCTTCTCCTTGCGCTCACCTCTCTCTCCGTCTTCGCTTCCCCACTGCCCTTGCACACAAGCTCCATGATGTGCACGCTCTACCTTCTGTAAGGAAGGTATGGTATCAACAGTAAAACAGGCCCAAGTGATCACAGTTCAAAGGTGTTTATTAAACTTCCGTTGGGTTTGAAAAACACCTACTGAATCCTAAATCTAAAGATGGGAGCAAGCTATGACCATCAAATAATAACAACACAGTCCTAGTGGTATCTTGTCAAATAAAAGGGCCTATACTATTAAACCTATTGCCTATCCTTACCTCTAAATTGAAATAGTGTGGGGAACAATGTTATGTAAAAGAAAAAGTGTTCACAAAATCATATGTCAGGATATTCAAGCCATAGGCTTTCCTTCCCCACGTCTTTAGCACGGGACAAGGTGGCACACTCAAGCTAAGCACAGTCTCTGGCTTCTCTAGCATGGGGGTGCAGTTCAAAATTTCAACATCATGCGCTTCTGTGCCAAAGTCTCTTTGCCATTCAAAGTGTCTTTTTTCCGAAGGCCTGATGCAACAACAAACAATAAAGTTCCTTTCCTTTTGTAGTTCACATATACACTATTTTCTTAGGTGGTTTACTCTCCACCTCAGATCCCCTTCTGCTGGGCTCAGAAACAATTTTCTTAGGATTTTCACGTATCCAATTTATTGGGTGATTCACTGTTCACCCCAATCCCCCTCCGCAGGGCTTAGATCCACTTTGAAAACAAATCTTCAATCAGTCTCCCACTGCCAGGCTCGGACCAACTTTATCTACTTTGCCATAAACTTTCTTCATTAAAATCGAAGACTTTAGACTGTGCGCAGGATTCTGCTTGACCTGTTGCAGGACCACTTTGATTCACAATTCTTTGCCAGTCTTTCACTTTTGTTAACTCTCAGCTGGATATCTTAGAGTCCTTCGATTGAGCACACACATGGTGCTGGACCACTCTGTCAAAGGTATCGTATCTTGGTTTCAAAGTTCAATCATTCATCTGCCGTTCAACATTGGTTATCACACGCGTTTCAAACAATGTTCATTTCAGTGCTCGCCATCCAGTGTTGCAGCTTGCAACCTTGGCATCAAAACAGACCGGTCCTATATCGGTCTCCCCAACTCACCGGCTGTGTTGATTTCACTGATGCTGCTTTGTTGTTGGTGCCAAGGACAGTACCACGGCAGCTGGCGATTCTCCCTGCTTTGATTATCGACGCGGGAGAGCCCCGGGTACCTCCGACACACAATCCAGGAATCTTCATCTGAGTTTCCTTGTCTTTTCTATTCTCTAGGTTTCATGAAATTAACTTGTCGAAAAGGTCAGGGTAACTTTTCTCCTTGTAATCCCTTCTGTTTCGCCGTCTTTCTCCTCTTGTTAAAATGCCATCTTGGAACTTGTGTGCTTTGCCTAGCTCCACCTTTTATCTGTGTGGGGAAGTGTAATGGAAGTCAGGTGTGTGTGATAGTCAGTAATTGCCTGACGTTGCCTGACCATTGTATTGGGACAAGACAGGTATGCGGCTTGGGTGTTTTCTCTCATAGCGGGCTGTCCGTGAGAAAGGGTTTGTGTTGTAAAAGGGGGGGTTGAAATCCTAAATATTCTTCCTAATAGGATGTGGTAAAGGTGTTATAGGGAAGGGGATACCACGTCTCGCCATCTGGTGTCCCACTCCCACACCCCGAAGACCCCGCACCCAGGTGATCCTCCCGCACTGGTCAATCCCCAGGAACTGAATCCAAAAGCGATGGCCGTGTCCAAGCCAAATGGATGACAGATCCCCAGAGACCAGTGGGTAGGACACCTTCTGGTTACTCACACCCTTCCCCTATGCGAGGTGGATGTACCTGGTCTTTGTCTAGGTTCTTCAATTTGAAGACCCTGGAAAGAACAAGAACGAGATATATCTAAGGTCTCTCGCATATTCCATCAGTTTATTTTCTTCTGTGCTAACACAGGCAGGGTATTTCTATGTGTTTCTCAGAGGTATCCCATAAACTGTCCTTGAGAAGGTGACCCTGGATTCCTTCTGTCTCGTGGAAGGTTCTTGGTTTTCTGTCTCCTTCCAATCCCATATTGGAGAGGTTTGGGAGTAACAGTTAGTGCCAGTAGTCGTGAGGCATACATTCCCTATGGGGAGTTGAGGATTCCTGTAAAAGAGTGGAAAATGCAGGGAAGTTCCTTCCCAAAATGACTTCTTGGGGGAGCACAGGAATGATGGCTGATGATATCAGATATGACTCACCCCTGATGTTAAAGTACACAGGTATCTTAGGCTATATTTCGTTATCCCTGTGTACACATGCAACTCTAACTAGAGAGGCAATCTTGAGGTCTGTTGTTGTGACCAAAATGGCTCTGGTGGCGGTTTGTTTGCTACCTGAGTCAATTAATGTGTTTACTTGTTTCCCATTTATCCAGGCCTTTTCATATGTGAGGTCAGCAGAGGACTGACACAAACATATGCAAATGGTTTCCAGATCCTCTTCTGATTCTTTCCACTCTTCCCCTTTTAGACAGCCTATTTCCATGGGTTCTTCCTTTAAATATTTCGGACAGTGTTTGGCCAAATTGCCAGCTTCTCTACATGAAAAGCAGAAAGGGGAAGAGTGTTTACGTCCCTTAGGTTCTTCTCTTTTACTTTCCTCTCTACTTCTATTGTCAGGTATTTTAACTTCCATTCTTTCTTTTGGTATCCATTCCTTGGTTTTATAGGACACTCCTCTCCAATACCTGGGGTTGGGGCTGATGAGTAGGTTTGTGATCTTTCCGCTTCTCAATTCTGTGTACCGAGTGGAAGTGTTTGGCTGCATCTGAGTGGGTTTGGACCGTCTCAATAGCCAGGGCTACAGTAGTTTGATTTAGTTGTAATACTGCCTTTTGCAAAAAGGGGGTTAAAGAATTGTTCTAAAGTAATCATTTCCACCAATTCTTCCATTGTTTTGTTAATCCAAAGAGCGATTGTTTTTTAATTTGTTCTCCCATTTCAAAGGGGCTGGGGGTCCCTGGGGTTGAGTCTAATGGCCCTTAATTTTTGCCGATAGAAGTTCCATTTATTTCTTTTATTTATTTTTTAAGCCTATATAGCACAACAAGCCTGGAGGCATCTGGGCGCTTACTTAGTTGAGAACACGAGTATACAATTGTTGCATAGGAAAAACAAGACAGTTACAGTAGGTGAGAAGGTATACAATTGGGCAGAAGGTCTAGTACGATAGTTATTTCACATTCTGAATTGTTTCAAGGACTTGTAAGAATGTAATTTGTTTTTCTCCCATGCTACCTCCCTCCTTGAAACGCTTTGAGAAACAGTGTGTATAGGCGCTATACAAATAAACAATCAATCAATAAAAATAAAAAAAGGCGAGAAAACAAGTTACCGTTGTTACACAGGGAATGCAGGAAAAAGACAGTAAGAGATAGGCTTGAGGATTGGACAGAGAGTGACAAAATCATAAGAGGAAGAACTTGCGAGCACAGGTGGGCGCATGTGGTGTGTATCTAGATGAAATCAGTGTTGTGGTGGGTTAAGCTGTTGGTGAAGAGGTGCGTTTTAAGTTGTTTCCTGAAGATCCAGAAGTAGTCTTGGGCTCCGAGTGTGAGTGGCAGAGAGTTCCAATGTTTGCTGGCAAATGTGAGGAAACTGCAACCCCCGGCCTTTTGGACCTTGAATCTGGGAGTGGTGCTGATCGGTGCTCGGGTGGGGTCTGGAGCATTGTGTCAGTGTGAAGCTGCTGGCCAAATAGGCAGGTGCCATTTGGTGGAGACATTTGTGGGGGACGGTGAGTGTCTTGAACCAGATGCGTTTCTTTACTGGTAGCCAGTGTTGCAGCTATCTGAAATGGGCGCTGTTCTGGGGAGGGTGAGCGCGTTGTTTTGTAAGATCTGTAATTTACTGATAATCTGTTTCGAGGTCCTTGCATAGAGAGTGTTGCAATAGTAGAGGCGCGTGAGGACTAGTGCTCTGGCCAGGGTCATGGAGCTATCAGGGGAGAGGAATTTTCTGCCCACTCTAATGCGTTTGCATGTGTATGCGGTGGCAGAGGTGGTAGCATTTATTTGTTTGTTGAGGTTAAGTGAGGAGTCTAGGTAGAAGCCAAGCGTTTTTACCTCAGTAGAGACTTTGATTGGGTGTCCGTCTATGATGAATGATTTGAAGAGGGGGTTAAGTTTTGCGATTCTGGGTTGGGAACCGAAGATGAGCAGCTCGGTCTTATCATTTAAGCAGAGACTGTCTTGTGCCATCCAATCTTGGATAGCTTAGAAAATGGTGTTGTGGGTGGCTATGTCAGAGTCGTGGTCTCCTGAGATGGGTATGAGGACCTGTGTCATCTGTGTAACTGGTGTAGATGACACCAAGGTTGTCCAGACGGTCAAAGAGTGGCTTTGTAAATATATTGTATAAGATGGGTGCCATGCAGGAGCCTTGTGGCACTCCACAAGTAACTGGGGTGTGGGGGTGCCTCAGCTTTCGGGGAGAAAACTTTCATAGTTCTGTCGCTGAGGAAAGATTTTATCCAGAGTGTGGCGTTGGGGAGAAGTTAGCTGCTGATGAGAGATGTTCACAGAGAATATTGTGATCCACCAGATCAAAGGCAGCAGAGAGGTCTAGGAGAAGAAGCACAGCTAGTTTCCCATTGTCTTTCAGTTTGTCCATTTGGATTTTTAAATCCAGTAGTTCAGTGTCCGTCGGTTGACTGGGATGGAAACCTCATTGGCGTAGCCCTAGGATGTTCTCTTCCAAGTAGTTCTGGATCTGTAGATATGCAACCCGATCAAGAATTTATAAGAGAAAGGGAACCGTTGTTATGGGGTGGTAGTTTGTGGGAGTGTTGGGTTCCAGATTAGTTCTTTTTAGTAATGGCAACACCCATGCTTTTTTTAGGTCAGAACGGACGCAGTTACCTTTGAAGGAGGCATTAATCAGGTTGGTGATAAAAGGGGTAAGTTGGGGTGCACATTCCTTGATGACTGTAGGTGAACAACGGTCACATTGGCACCTGGATGGTTTAAGGCTACAGATTATTTTCAGTACTTCTGGGTTGGAGACCTCAGTGAATTCAAATAAGGGAAGTTCCTTGGGGCGAGTGGATGTGCCGGAGGGTGGTGGGGGTTTGTGGAGCTTATCTGAACTGTTTTTTGGCTTTGATGGAAGATTGGAGGCGACTCATTTTGTTTTGGAGCGCATTTTGAATGTTCAAGCACCAGTTTGCATCTTTTTTGCAGCTTTCGGGGGAGGGATGGGTGTTTCTAACTCCCTGAGGATAAGGAATAGTTCCTTAGTGTTGGAGCTGTTAAGCACCTTTAACTTCTAGTACCTGGAGGCGGTGTCAAATGGAGTTTTGTTATTGGGTGAGGGTATTTTTTTCCTCAGTGCTGCTGCTTTTCTCTTGGTTATTCGATTTTTTAATTCAGGGGTAAAACAGGTGTTGAGGTGGGCAGGTGGTTTGGCTTTGCGTGTCGTGAGCGGAGCTATTTTATTTATGGCAGATAGTATCGTGTTGTATATTTTGCTCATAATGGTGGAGTCAGTGGAATTGACTGTGGGAGACGCTAGTACATGTTGCAGTAGTGGGAGCAGGTTATTGGCTCTGATTTCTTTTTTCTAGAGGGAGCTGCTGGGGCTATGTGGGTGGGGAGGTTAGGGCTGATCAGGGTGTTGATGGTGAAGGTGATGAGGTGATGGTCTGTCCACGGGCAGGGGGAGTTAGATGTGATGATGGTGGTGCAGTTGATGTCTGCCAACCAGTCTAGCGTGCAACCTTTTGCGTGAGTAGGATAGTGAAGCCGTACGACGAGAGTATTGACTAGTGATAGGGCATTGGTGTCCAGGGTGTCATTGAGTCCTAGGTTGAAGTCCCCAAGTAGGATGTTTTGTGATTTTGGTGTGGCGATGGATGCGAGGATCTGCGTGACCTCAGTCTCGAAGGCATGGTTGGGCCCAGGGGACGGTAGAATAGATGTTTGTTAAGGGTCGCTGTTATTGAGAGGGACAATTTCACAGAGAGCAGTTCACATGAGTTGTGGCGAATGGAGGGCACCTCTCTCATGTTGAGGTAGGATATGGCGATGATGGGCACTCCACCTGTTTGGCCTACCCTTTTTAAAAGCCCCCTCTTTTATGGATATGAATGTAGCTCCCTGGGCAAGATTAAGTAGCTGGTAGGCAGTCTGTAGTTCACAATTCAGCGTAGGTCCGAGATATAAAAAATAGATTTTCTTCCCACCCTATTGCTTTGGCTGGTCGCTGGAAATTCAGAAAGAAATTCCATAGATCTTCGCCCTCTACGTATGGTTGAGTATCCCTTGAGATAGCAGGGGTCTTATCTGTAACTCGACTAATTTCCTCAAATTCTCTTGAACCCTTGCTTTGGCCTGAATTTGATGGGCGACCAACTGGGCCATGATAGCTGCAAGGTCGGCCATTTCTTGCGGCGGGGTAAGGGTTCCTTCTGTCGTTTTTTCCAAATCAGAAAAGAACCGGGTCTTGACTGCCTCTGATATAGTTTCGAAGTCATCTGACTCCTCTGAGTATGATTCCGCCAAAGGGAAAGATCTAGATACTGGTTTCTAAACCTGATGGACCAGGAACCGAAGATAATTTGGTACTAAAAAAAAAGGTTCAGGGCAAGGGGGATTTAGAGCACTAGCTCTAATGAAGGTGTATGCTGGCCGTGTTTTTAAGATTATTCGATCCCACTGTTGGCTGTTATAGTGGGACAGTGGAAGGGTATCTAATAACTGAGTTTTAAAAAACAAATCTTGTTGACCAGTTGGGACGTGCATTTAGGAGAGCAAAACCTCTTTAAGGACGGATAACGGTCAGAGTCGAGGAGCTCAATGATTCTGGTTTCTCCTTCTTTTGGTACAATGATTATCAGCATAAATTCTCACTTTTTATCAATTGAATCACATCCCACTCCTGACCACATGTAAGCAAGGCATGGTATTGACAGTAAGACAGACACAAGTTACCACAGTTCCAGGGTGTTTAATGAACTTCCGTTGGGTTTGATCCTAAATCTACAGATGGGAGCAAGCTACGACCATCAAATAATAACGCAGTTCTTGTGGTGTCTTGTCAAAATAAAAGGGCCTATAACAAACCTATTGCCAATCCTTACCTCTAAATAGAAATATCGTGGAACACAATATTATGTTAAAGAAAAAGTGTTCAAGAAATCATATATCAGGATATTCAAGCCATAGGCCTCCCTTCTCCATGTTTTTAGCACGGGACAAGGCAGCACACTCGAGTTTAGCACAGTCTCTTGCTTCTCTAGCACGAGAGTGCAGTTCAGAATGTCAACATCATGGCTTTCTGTGACAAAGCCTCTTTGCCATTCAAAGTCTCTTCTTTCCGCGGGCCTGATGCAACAACAAACAATTAAGTTCCTTTCGTCTTTCACATATACACAATTTTATTAAGTGTTTTACTATTCACCCCGGACCCACCTCCGCCTGGCTCAGCTACACTTTGACATCAAATCTTCAATCAGTCTCCCTCCACCGGGCTCGGACCAATAACACACACATGCTTTAACCCAAATTTTTCAATTTATGTCCCTCTTCCGTGCTCTGAACAACTTCATCTACTTTGCCATAAACTATCTATATCAACATCGAAGACTTTCGACTGTGCACATGATTTTGCTTGATCCGTCGCAGGACCACGTCGATTCACAATTCTAGTTAGACATCGTATACAGGATTAATCTAGCACACAATACCTCACAACAGGCAGCACAGTAATCTTCTAGGGGCTTGGATTTTGTGACAAACTTAGAGTGAAAAACTCTCTCTGTCGGGAAATAGCTAGTCCATTGGGGCTGCAAAATTGAGGGATTGAAAAGGGTATAAAACTTGATCAAAGAGTTAAGTAAACCTGTCACCCTGGGTAAACCTGAAGCGGTGGGACAAGAAATTAAAATTTGGGGAAATATGCGACAAATATCTGCAACTTTTCTCTGAATGACAAGAAGCCCCTCATGGAGAAGGGATATCAGTTTATTGGGTCTGTGGGTCGTTATAGAAGAGAAGTCTTTAAATATTCACCTTACCTACGCTTGCTAATGGTTGAGCATAACACTGACCTGTCTGTGCGTTTAGATGTCTGCCAATTACCTCCTACCCTGTGATGCACACAAAGCTCTAATAAAATGTGGATTAAAGAAAACACTTGATTTTATATTTTTACATTACTCTATTTTGTTCTTGATTTAGCATATAAGCATGAAGTATGGTTGGTTTATCAAAAACATTAATACAGTAAACCAGTAATTTTCAGTTGTGCAAAGATGTTAGAAAATGTCATGTTTGGTGTTCAAAGGTTACATGAAGGGTATATTTTCAGTACATACACTGCCTAGACTTATATTTAATCTGTGTTTGTTTGACTATCTGCAAATTAGTAGCCCCTTACTAAAAGTGAATTTTGGCTTCTCTGTAATGTTTATTATTGTGAGACTCTGGCCTAAGACTACAGTTAAACTTCTTTTTACTAAGAAGATGAACAGAACAGATTATACCATAACTAGACATCGCATATCATGATAGCACTAGTTGTGCCATACATGGGCATTCCCACAGTTTGAATCGCAAGGAGTTTTAGCTCACTCAGCCAGGTTATATCAATTATATACATCCAAGTAGCTACACATTTCACATGTTGTTTTTTGTAAGCCATCACACGAGGACACTTGATAAATCTGTCCCCCCTTTTCGCTTTGTCTCCCCCCCTTTTCGCTTTGTCTCCCCCCCTTTTCGCTTTGTCTCCCCCCCTTTTCGCTTTGTCTCCCCCCCTTTTCGCTTTGTCTCCCCCCCTTTTCGCTTTGTCTCCCCCCCTTTTCGCTTTGTCTCCCCCCCCCTTTTCGCTTTGTCTCCCCCCCCTTTTTGCTTTGTCTCCCCCCCCCCTTTTTGCTTTGTCTCCCCCCCCCCCCCTTTTGGCTCTGTCCCACCATTCCCCCCCTGCTTTTTGGCTCTGTCCCACCATTCCCCCCCTGCTTTTTGGCTCTGTCCCACCATTCCCCCCCTGCTTTTTGGCTCTGTCCCACCATTCCCCCCCCTGCTTTTTGGCTCTGTCCCACCATTCCCCCCCCTGCTTTTTGGCTCTGTCTCCCCCCACCCCTTTTTTGGCTCTGTCTCCCCCCCACTTGGTGCTCTATATCGTTCCACGGTGTGCTTTTCCTTTTCCCATATGCTCATTCATCCATCTGCACGCTGATGCATATCTGTTTTACCACCCCGACATGTTCATGTGTGTTCACTGGTTCATTTATCCAGCTTTACATTTCTATTATTTCATCAACCTTCATTCAATTCCTACATCCACCCCTACATTATACTCTTGTATGTGGTTATTCATCCATCGGCCCTCAAATTTTAATTTGATCATCTGTCTTGCACCTTCCTTTTCTACACTTTTCTTGCCATCTCTGACACATGAAGGCAATCTGGTGGGGGAAGACTTAAGCAGTCCTTGACAATTAAATTTCTGTCATCGTCTCTTCAGTTTTCTTTTTGTCTGTTTTTCTGAATTTTTTTTTGTCCAATGTTCTTTTGCGTTTTGGTTAAAACTGGAGTTAATACCTCTGACCCACTGCATTAATGTCTTCAGAATTTCAGGCTTTAGACACTGGCAGGGAGTATCTGGAGAATGTAATCTAATGACAACCGCTAGTGAATTTGGGTATTTGTTGATGGATAGACTAAGTTGTTTGTAGTAGCTAACTAGTTCTACCTCGCTTTTTTCTCCTTATCTCTCTATCTCTTTCCTCTCCCCACTATCTGATGCCCTATTCTGTCCTCACTTTCTCATCTCTCCCACTTTTTTCTGCATTGTGCCCCTCTGATCCACACAGCTTCCTGCGTGTCCTGAACAGATCCATGCCACTCTTCCTGACGCTATCGTGGATCTACTCGGTGGCCATGATAATTAAGGGAGTTGTGCGCGAGAAGGAGTCGCGGCTGAAAGAGACCATGAAGATGATGGGGTTGAGCAGGGGAATCTTGTGGCTCAGCTGGTTCATCAGCAGCCTGCTGCCTTTTCTCATCAGCTCTGCCCTCCTTGTCATCATCCTAAAGGTAGGTTGAACTTCCCTCCTCCGCTCTCACCGGGGGGGGGGGTGACTTTCACTGCATACAGATTGTGTTACATGGTGGAAGGGTGTTTCTGTCTCAAGGCTCTGTTCAGTGTAACGCTTATGTGTACCAAGACTGTGTACAGTGTGCCCCGCTAACCTGATTCCAAGCTATGCTCAGAAAGGTTGGTCCTCTCCCCTTCCTTCTCAGATATTGCATCCCTCACCAGCTCCTACAACGCTCTCTAGGCACAAGATAGCATCAGCCACCTTGGACTTGGAAGATAGGAACGGCACACTGCTATTTAGACTTAAAAACAAATGTAAGTGCTGCCATGGACTTAAAACAAACACAGGAGAGCTGATGCCAAGTGGCTAAAAGCAGCTACAACTTCTGTCACATGCTCTCATAGAAATGTTGCCATAGGCTTTCAAACACACACAGTTGCTGCCCTCCCAGCTGCTAGATCACATACAACTACTCCCAGATGCTCAGACACTTACAAATCTTTTCTCCACTTCAGTGTGTATATATAGCTGCTATTAATATTTCTAGAGTAGACACAGTTGTTGTTGTTGTAAATTCTAGAGCAGATATAGGTACTGCCTTGGGCTATAGATTGATAGATCTGCTGGCAGGACCTGTAGAATGAATTGGAAATAGCTGCTGTCATAGGTTCTTGAAACCAAGCTCTAGAGCAGACACAACCATTGCAAAGTCTTTAGGACAGGCACATGTTCTGCCCTAAGCTCTAGGGGAGGGACAGCCGATACCCTTGGTTAATCATAGATGGTGCCATTGATTGTTTTACAACTTCTACAATAGGTTCTAGCAGCTTCTGCCAGTGGAACTGGAAATCGCAAAACACCTGTCTTGCTCCAGAATGGGCACTGCTGCCTAAGCCACTAGAGCATACACTGCTACTGCTACTGGCTGTGATTGCAAGCTGTAGCTTAGTAATTATGTCCTCTCTAATATGCTCTTGTGGAATTAACGAAGGTACAATCCAGTCTCTCAGGGCCCAGACCTGTGCATTACACGCCTTCAAAAGGCGGCCACCCATAGCACATGTAACACCTTTTCATAAACTTTCCCTCTACTTTCTCATCCCATTCCTTGCATAAAAGAGATGTCCATCTCTTTGGACAGATAACGTGCTGCCATATCACAAGAGATGACCTCCATCAGACCTTTCTGCAGGGACCCATTTCTTTCTATGCTGGACAATGCAGGCTGCATCACCTGACAGATCGTGAACAATTTTGTAACGCAAGCCCGGATATACTAGTACTACTGGGAGAACTTTGCTGGCACTCGTGCTGTTCCATAGGTCAGAGCATCAGTTCACACATTCATGCTTTGTTGTACAGTTAATGGCATACTCAATAATGGCAATGAATGTAGATTTGTGTCCTTATTATTGGTGTTTAGTTTATCACAACAACCTGATGATCTTCATGAGTTCCAGGGAGTCTATAGAAACATACAGTACTAGTGTACGGTAATTCCTACTTCAGTCCTAGTTTGAAGTTTATTTAAATAACTAAACCAATGCTTCTTTGTAGACAATATTGCCAGTCTTTGCTGTAGGAGCTAGTGTGAACAAATTATATTTGTTTCCAACTCTGGTGTAAACCACATAAAGCTGACCATGAGAAAGCATGAATTCTGTAAATCGGTTCCAGTTTGAGTTGGAGCATTGAGATTGCGCAGCAACATTATTGGTGTTTTGATCTACAGACGAGGCAGCAGCAATCACATCATAAGTGCCGTACATGTAAGGCTTAAGCGTGTAAGTTTGAAGTGCCCTACCCGTACGTTTTACAGCTGAAGCATGTACACCTTGTTGAAATATCATACATTCAACTTCCGTGGGAAATGTAGTTCTGTAATTATCATGAGAAATTTGCCAAAATGTGACGTTCTTGCGGACACTATTGAAGAGACCTGCACCATTTCCTGTCACCCGCATTACTACAAAAGCACCATATTGTGTCACCCGTATGACTTCAAAATTGAATGCCGCTAATGTAAGCTAGAATGCTGATAGCGTGGAAAGTTTAGAAACAATTATCTGCTGACGTTTTCGTGAACTTCTGAAGTTTAGGAACAATGAGCGTAGAACTACGGCAGAGCTAAGGCTCAAAAGGGGTAAACATTGCAGACCGCAAAAAAAATATGTATTTTTTATACTTCTCCAGCATGGGGTCTGGCATGGATTCACATGCTCATGAATATTCCCCGTCGTCAGGCTGGGAATCCTCGGAAAGAAAAAACCAGTATCAGTTTCGTTTCTGATCTGTCTTTCGTAGTAGTAACCAATCACTGGTCTCTGCGTCATACTGACCACAGCCAATGACTGCCCTCTACCTAAGCACCGCCTCTGGCAGCCATCTTCAGATTTTTACCGCACGTTCATGTGTTGGGATCCTCGTGCTATTGCTCTCGAGCGTTAGTGCTATTTTTTCACGTTTTTTGCTCAAAAACTTTGTTTTTTCGGTCAAAAGAGCCTCAAGCTCCACCGACTCTCCATCCGATCAACGGGGACCCGTGTCGGATTCGTCTGCGCCCCTCAAGGGTGAAGATTTCGTCGAGCTACGCTTTGGAGGACTCCAGAAGCTTCTCAGGCCCGGACATGGCCCAGGAGAAGGGAAGCTCGACGCCCGGGAAGCTGTTCAGGGTCTGCCCTGGATGCCAGCTGCAGAACGTCTTTAAGGAGGACGAACACTCCTTTTGTCTCTACTGCCTACATGAGGACAAGACACACGTGGAGAAGGACTGTGCGTCTTGCGGCAATATGTCGGAGCGGACCATGAAGGACCGCCATCAACGTCTCGCCAACTGGCTGGAAGGGAAGAGCCCGTCAGGCGAGAAGAAGAGGAAGAAATCCGAGCGGTCTTCTAAGACCTTTGAGGACGCCCCGGCGACGGGGGTCCAACACAAGGCAAAGCACCGCGAGTCCGCTGGCACCGGGAGCGCCGAACGGTCGGGCTCTACGGGCGCCAGGCAGGGCGCACCCTCCCCGGCACCTTCATCTACGAGCCAACGCTCTGGGTCGGGTAAGAGGAAGGGCGAGCACCCGGCGAAGCTCCTGGAGAGGCCCCGGTCGAGCTCGAAGGCCCCATCGGAGGGGGAGCGAGGCAGTGTCTCCCCCCTCAAGGATAAGGCGGTGAACGCACCTAAGGTGGTGAAGGCCTTAATCCATCCGGCCAAGCCCTCTATCGATACTGTCGCGGCGACCCTGGCTCAGCCTGTGGAGGCTACACCAGTGGTGGCGACCTCGGGGCTCAGAGTCTCCCTGCCACCTCGGAGGGAGTCCTCCTTTGTGCCCATCGATAGGACCCCCGTGAAATCCCCGGCGGGGAAGAGAAAGGGGGGCAGGGCGTCGTCGTAGATTCGGCTTCAACCTCGGAGGAAGAGCTGATCGAGGTCTTAAGCCACGGCCTTGGCGTGGAAGAAGACCGGCCCGTCGGGATGGATCCCGACGTGGGTGACGACGTCGTCGAGGGTGCCGACGGGGCCACTGATCGCCCTTCGGGTTCCCCTCTGCCAGCGCCGCAAGACAACTCGGCGGCCATTTTGTTGGCTATACAGTCCTTATGCACAGAGATAAGGACGAGACTACCGTTGCCGACGGAGGAACCTCTCCCGTCGGGGGATCCTGAACCGGGACCTTCTGCCGTTCCCCCGCCCAAGAAAAGAAGGATTCACCCTCCACCTCCTTTTCAGCCGTCGCGCACCGTCCAGCCCTCCTCCCCGTCCACCCGAGGGGATGATACGGGGACTGACACGGCAGCGCCGGGTACAGACGACGAAGTATACGACGAGGATGTACCGTCGTCTCCTCCCACCAGGGCTTCTCCACCCGACGAGATTGGTTCGTTCCACTCCATGATCGCCAGGGCATCAGAGCTTTTCCAACTCTGCCCTGAGGAGAAGAAAAAGGAAGGATTCCTTTATCAACGGCGCGAGGCCAAGAGGAAGACGGTCCTCGCGGTGCCTCTACTGGACGACATTTGGGATGAGGGCCTCGCCCTCCTCAAGAACCCTTCCACTACGCCAGCTAGAAGAGACCGGTACGAGAAGAAGTACCGGGTCCCGGACGCGGCCCCCCTGTGCCTCTGGGCGCAGCCTACCCCGGACCCCGTCGTCTCCGCGGCGGCCAGGAAGAAAGCGGGGGGGGGGGGTGCGGCCTCCCCATCGACTTCCCCACCGGACGGCGAGGGAAAGAAATTGGACACTATGGGACGCAGGGTCATCTCGTCTGCAGCGACGACGATTAAAGCGGCCAACGCCTTGGCTATCGTGGCCCGCTACGACAGGGAGCTATGGTACAAGCTGGCTCCCCTGCTGGACTTCCTACCGGACGACAAGAGGGCGGATGCCTTGGAGATCCTACAGGAAGGTGAGGTGGCGTCGGACCACGCCATCACTATTGCGACGGACATCGCCGACACTGGGTTTCGCCAGTTGGGCAACGGCGTGTGCCTTAGGCGGCGTGGATGGCTCAAGGCTACGGACTTCCGTCAAGACGTACAGACCAGAGTCCTGGACATGCCGTTCGACGGGAACAACCTGTTTGGGAAAACAGTGGACGATTCCCTCCAGGCCATTAAAGCGGACACTGAGACGGCCCGGGCCCTTGGGGTTCTGCAGCAACGACGGACGCCCTTTCGGAGCAGCGGAGGCAAGGGCGCCTCCAAAGGTTCCGGCGGCGGTTTCTCCACCTACCGTCAAGTGGCCCGCTCGTCGTCTCAGGAGGCCTACAGAGGACGTGGCAAGTCTGGCGGACCCCGCCGTCGTCGCCAAGGAGGTCGAGGCGGCAAAGCCTCGTCGAAACAGGATTGAACCGACCGTGGGGTCGGGCCCCCACCGATGCACCCCGGTGGGAGGCCGGCTGGCGAGCTTCGTCAGCGTGTGGGAGTCCATCTCCACCGACCGTTGGGTGCTGGACGCCTTAGCCTGGGGCCACGCGCTCAAGTTTCAAAGAAGGTGCCCGCGCGTCCCCCCCGTGGCCAGAAAAGAGCTTCACGTCCCTCAGCTTCTCCTGGAGGTAAGGGCGATGCTCAGGAAGGGCGCCATCGAACTCGTCCCAAAGAGGCTTCGGGGCTCCGGAGTTTACCTGAGATACTTCCTCGTGAAGAAGAAGACGGGAGGATGGCGCCCCATCCTAGACCTGCGACGTTTGAACAAATTCATCAAGGCGCAGAAGTTCCGGATGGTCACCCTCCAGCACGTCCTGGGTCAGCTGGAGGAAGGAGACTTCCTGTCGTCGTTGGATTTGGAGGATGCCTACTTCCATATTCCCATCCTAAAGGGGCACCGAAAATTCCTCAGGTTTGTGGTCCAAGGGCGTCACTACCAGTTCAAAGCCCTCCCCTTCGGACTACGGTCAGCACCCAGGGTATTCACCAAGTGCCTTGCACCGGTGGCGGCGCAGCTGCGCCGCGAGGGGATCCACGTCTACCCCTACCTGGACGACTGGCTCATCCGGGCCAAGACGAGGGAGCTCGCCGTGGAGCACACGGCAAGGACCGTCCATCTTCTCACGGACCTGGGATTCTCCGTGAACTACGCCAAGTCCCACCTGGTACCCGCGCAAAACGCACTGTTTCTGGGAACGAAGCTCGACAGTGTCCCTTCGGGCCTCCCCGTCGGAGGAAAGGACCAGGTCCATCCTGGGCAGGGTACAGCGGATGTTAGCTTCCGACGCGGCCAAGGTGAGGTCCACCAAGTACCTCCTCGGAATGATGTCTTCTTGCATCTACCTCATTCCCATGTGCAGGCTCCGGATGCACCCGTTGCAGGAGTTCCTGGACGCGCGCTGGATCCAAACGACGGGCGGCTTCGAGGAGAGGATCACACTCGACGAGAGTTTCCGCCGCGCGGTCCGGTGGTGGGGCACCCGCGCGCATCTGACGGCGGGCATGGACTTCCAGACCACCAGGAGACAGTGACCACGGATGCCTCCCTGGAAGGGTGGGGAGCGCACACCGAAAATCTACACGCGAGGGGCCTTTGGCTCCCGACGGAGAAGTCCCTCCATATCCACGTCCTGGAGCTCCGTGCAGTGTTCTGGGCCCTCAGGTCCTTCCTTCCGTCCCACAAGGGCAAGGTGGTGAGGATCTTCACCGACAACACCACCACCCTGTTTTACATCAGGAAACAGGGCGGAACCAGGTCCCCAGCACTGTCCAAGGAGGCGCAGGACCTGTGGCATTGGGCCGTCGCCCAAAGGATGTTTCTGGTGCCGTTTCATCTGGCCACGAGTGGGAACTACGGCAGGATCTAGTGGATCGCCTCTTCTGACTGTGGGGCACACCCCAGATCGACCTGTTCGCGACGGCGACGAACTCCAAGTGCCGGAGGTTCGCCAGCAGGTTTCCCCAGGCGAGGAGCATGGGCGATGCTTTCTCGTTCCCCTGGGAGGGCCTGTTCCTCTACGCGTTCCCTCCTTTGCCACTGCTAATCCGGCTCGTCAACCAGCTCAAGAGGTCACGGTGCAGGATGATCCTCGTAGCACCTGCGTGGCCGAGGCAGATATGGTTCCCGGACCTTCTGGACTTGTCAACGTCCCCGCCAATCAAGCTGCCAGTGGACGCGGATCTACTCTCCAGGGAAGGAGGTGCCATCCTCCACCACGACCCGAAATCGCTCAACTTGCAGGCCTGGCTCCTGCAGCGCTAGAGTTTGGAGGATACGACATACCGGCCGATTGCAGAGAGGTTCTTGCAAAGGCCAGGGCGTCCTCGACTCTTAAATGCTACGGACACAAATGGAAGAGGTTCTCTGTCTGGTGCCACGCACAGAAGATTAACCCTCTACGGATTACGGCTCCCCAGGTACTGCCGTACCTGCTGGCCAAGGCTGGACTGGCACACGCGTCCATCAAGATTCATCTTGCTGCGATCTCCCGATACACCAGAACCACGGGGCGAAGGTCCTTGTGGTCTCATCGTCTGGTGAACGAGTTCATGAAGGGACTGTTCAGATCGTTCCCGCCGGCCCCGGCGTGGGAGCTCAACGTGGTGCTGACCAAGCTCATGGGACCTCCGTTCGAGCCTCTGCACTCGGCCCCGTTGAAGTTTCTGTCGTGGAAAACAGCGTTTCTTGTGGCCATCACCTCCGCACGACGGGTGGGAGAGATCCAGGCCCTTTCCTGCAAGGCCCCGTACTTGACTTTTCACGACACGAGGGTAGTGCTCAGGACGCACCCCTCCTTCATGCCCAAGGTACCGTCGGACTTCCATCTCAACGAACCCTTGGTGTTGCCTGTGTTCTTCCCGTCGCCTTCGTCGCCGGCTGAGAGGACTTTGCACTCGCTGGATGTGGCTAGAGCGCTGAAGTTCTACGTGGACCGCACGAAGTGTTTTCGGAAGACGTCACAACTCTTTGTGAACTTTGGACCTGTCGATCAGGGGAAGGCTCTCTCAAAGGCTTCCATTTCCAGATGGCTCTCCGGCTGCATGATGTACTGTCATCGGTTGGCAAACCGACCGCTGCCTGGCCGTCCGAGAGCCCATTCCACCAGAGCGATCGCAGCTACCACGGCGTTCCTTTCTGGTGTGCCCCTGCTGGACATCTGCAGGGCTGCTACGTGGAGGTCGACGCACACCTTCACGAAATTCTACTGCGTCGATCGGGATTCCAGGGAGGAGTCCAGGGTCGGCCAAGCAGTGCTGCGCAACCTGTTCGCCTGAGGTGAGCCTGGTGAGGAGGTAAGATGCTTAATGTTGGGTTTGATGTAACGCTTAATGTTGAGCCTTTGCCACCTCCCGTGGTTGTGCATGTGTGTACTGCTATCTATTCTTTATTCATGAGCATGTGAGTCCATGCCAGACCCCATGCTGGAGAAGGAACAAGTTACTTACCTGTAACTGTTGTTCTCCAGCATGGGTCTGGCATGGATTCACATGCGAACCCTCCCGCCTACCCCTCTGCGGCTCTTCACTTGGTCATACTGCCACTTCACGTGTTTCCAAATCTGAAGATGGCTGCCAGAGGCGGTGCTTAGGTAGAGGGCAGTCATTGGCTGTGGTCAGTATGACGCAGAGACCAGTGATTGGTTACTACTACGAAAGACAGATCAGAAACGAAACTGATACTGGTTTTTTCTTTACCGAGGATTCCCAGCCTGACGATGGGGAATATTCATGAGCATGTGAATCCATGCCAGACCCATGCTGGAGAACAACAGTTACAGGTAAGTAACTTGTTCCTTATTACATTTTCTACACCGTAGAACCTACCCACATGTCAAATGTCATGTTTGTAGCATGTTGGGAAGTATGCTGAATATTTCAAACAGACACACGCACACACATATCCACAAATTCCCCTTTTATACATATATAGAGATAACTAACAGTTTGCCAACAGTATCATCAAGTTCACTTTACAAAATCTAGCAGTAGTTCATGGCCTAGGATTTTAGCTTGGTTTGTATCGAATATACAGGTAGCTCATTTTAGAAGGCTTGGTTCAGAATTCTAGTCTTAAATGTGGCAACGGTGCCATGAGATAAACCGAGACAGAGATACCAAAGATCTAGTTAAAAACCTTTATTACAGTTTTCTCTACCAAAGTATACACTTCTTTCTTGTCCTTTTTCCTAAACCTTTTGCTTAGGGATGCAAAGACCATGCAACACATAATAATCTTAGTTCAGAATGGCTGAAATGAATACTACTACTGCTACTATTGAGGACCAAAGGTCAGAAGACCGTTGCTAAGAGAAGACCTGTATTGAATAGGAGTGATGGAGAATATAATGTATCCCCCATGCAAGAAGGGAGATATTGAAAGTTAAGGTGCAGTGTTTGACTCATCATTATGCAATATGTAGCTCCGAATAACAGGCTAATTTAGGATGAGACCTGAATATGACTTTGCATAATCTAGTGTAATCAAATATGGCTATACTTCTAACTGAAATAGGATAATGGTACCAGACTCCCTGATTACTTTGATATTTTTTTACATAAGCCTGGGATTACAATAGTAGATTAATACGGTGCTATTATGGCGATGACGTAAACGCGTTGCACAGCGCAGTGCCGTCATTGCGTGTGGCCCAACGCGATGACATCATCATGTGTATTTATAACCGGAGGCCATTTTGAAAACGCTGTGTGACTCCTGACATTCTCCACAGGAGACCTTGCCACTCAGACGTCCTGAGTAGGGTGCTCTTTTGTCCTATACTAGTTTGGGCCACTGGTTGTTTTCAGTTTCACTAGCTGCAAGTAGGTTTGGGCTTTTCACAGATATTGGGTCTCATTTCACTATGGAATTGCTGGTGGGGCACCTGGGTTACCGCCAGCTAAATGCTGGAGGTAATCCAGGTGCCATACCGGTCGAAAAAGCAATTGTTACCGCCACTGGCATTGCTGGTGGCGGTAACTACGGCAAATCCCCTCATGGAGTCCTATCGGATTCCATGAATGGGGATCCGCACTGCTCCGCAGGCACCCATAATCTGGCGACAATGCTGCCGGACTGGGTGGCGGAAACGATATCCACATTTGCTGGTATCCTGCCTGCTCTATCGCCAGGTTCCCGGCAGTGTCGGAATGAGGCCCATTATTCTTAATGGGCGCCTTTTAAAGTGAGCAGGTGGGGTCCATAAGGATTAGGACATTTCCCCAGCCTGGAAGTAGGATTAAGACATTTTATGGAGAGGAAATCACAGCGGTCTCCAGTAAATACTCAACCAAGTTTGGGAGTCTATAGTGCCATAATGTTTGGACTTGAGTGTTGACAATCCAGAGTCTTGTAGTCTGTGCTTGGTCTTTAATCTCCAACAAGGGTTTGGGATAGCCCAAATAACCACTTTTTACTCAAATTGTCCTCTACCCTAATTTCAGGAAGGTGAGAATAATCAGTAAGAAAAAAGTAGAGAAAGAGTTTATTCAACAGTCAGTCACTCTAGACCATCGCTACAAATCACCTTTACAAAACAGTGATAAATCAATACAAAATAATTTTATTAAGATTCAATACAAGATAAAAATCTCATGAGGTAGAAACTACAATACAGTAAATTACATAAAACAACCCTAAAACAAGCATATTTAAATATGCTAATGACCAAACATAAAAAGTAAACATGCATCAATTGTTTACGACAAAAATCATGAGAGGATAGATCCGTCTATTAATTTTTATCAATGAAATACACATTTTCAATTTAAGTAGTACACTTGGTTACAACTCCAAGCTACACACTCTACATGTTTCAGTCCTCTTGAAAACCCTGGGACCTTCTTCAGGATTAGTCATCACAAAGGAGTTTTTCTTAAAAAAACCTAACAAAGCTTCTTTCAATGAAGACACATTCATTTGTTTGGAGGTGTGACTGTTGAAAAAAAAAAAAAAGCATCAGCAATTTTGCATATATGTTCGGGACACTAGCTAGTTGTCCAAGTGGACCCTCAGTCTTTTTACATGGGACCACTAGTGCGAACAGACCTTTGTCGGGTTATATGTCCAATTATGGGCTGGTTACTGGGAAATCAGTTTTTGTTCACCAGAACCTGTGAGTCAATTACAGACGGGGGTACTAGTTAGAATTGCCAATTTCCTCGTGCCAGAATTCTCCTGCTATTTTACTACAATTTAGCAAGGTTTAGAGACCACCAACTACCAGGAACTCGTTATTCCGTCTATTCCAAAATTTGTCGTTAAATAATCTTGGTTATGGCACTCTTATTTTATAAGGATGCACTTTCATTGTTGTTCTTAAAATTACTATGGTTCATCATCCACCTACATTACACTTGCAAGGCTCAAGATCTTACCTATGGGTAAGTGCCCATTTCGCAGCAGCAGTGTGCGCCAGTGCGGGTCGGGATCACCAATCTTCTTAGAACCTTTTCTGGGGGGGCTTGTCCAAAGGATTTATGTCGCTACTGAGGCCCAGGGACAACTCTTGTTTCATTCAGCTCTACAGGGTAAAAGACACACAGTGTTCAAAAATGGGTATGCCTTAAGTGATTACTTCTATAGTTATAGTCCTTCCTTATGGGCGCTAAAACAAGGCTAGTAAGCGTTCTAATGAGTCCATTTTTACTCACTGGTGTGAGAGTTGGGGACTAGTTGTTGTTCAAAATGGCCAACAAATGTCCATTTCTATGGTACATTCTAAGATGGTGGCGATCTGAAATGTTTTGACGCCAAAACGAGTCTCTACAGGCAGTAGAGAGAGGCCTACGCAAAGGCCCTGCAAGTAGTTAACACTATAGGACTCATTTTGCGAGACCGGCTGGAAGCTGCAGATGGCGAGAGGAAATAATTAAGGAGACTGAACCCCTAAAATTGCCCAGGTAAAAATGGAAGGGCACATTTAACATCGTGGTGTCTTTTGAATAATTGGGTAGGCCTTCCAAACATTGAATGAAGAATATTGAATCTAAATGAAGAGAACCCTAGAAAATTGCTAAAAATGTACTTATTAGAAAGCTTATTACTAGCCTTATTTTAGCGCCCATAAGGAAGGACTATAACTATAGAAGTAATCACTTAAGTCTATCTATCCAAAACGACTCGCGTTGATTTAGTTTTCTCCCCAGGTCTTCATGAGCATTATATTGTTGAATAACTTCCAGAACTTGAATCCTCATCTGGCTGATGTTGTTTCATTGAATTCCAATGTCTTGCCACTGCTGAGTTTGTATTGTTGTTCCGAATGCATGACCTGTGCTCATTCAATCGTAGCTTTCCTGGTCTCTTAGATTGGCCTACATAGTACATGCCACATGGGCATTTGATTCCATAAATTATATTCGGTGTGTCACATGTCGCATAATGCTTTAGTCTGATCTTTTCACCCGTACATGGGTGGTCTATGGTATCTCCTTTTGTTACAAAATTGCAGTTATTGCAATGCAAGCATGGGTTTGTCCCTTTTTTTGTTGTCTCTGGCGGTTTCTTTCCAGGTCTTGTTTTCACCAGTCTATCTCTTAGATTCGCACTTCTTTCGTAGGCAAAGGTGGGCAGTTCTCTAAACAGATGTTTCACTCACATGTCGTTTGTCAACGTGCACCAGCTCTTTTTAATCGCATTTTTGATCCTGTTAGTTTGTATAGAGTAACATGAGACGTAGACTATATTACGTTCCTTCTTTCTTTTGTATTACGCTACTCTGGGGTTTCATCAAGCGTTCTTTAGCTGCCTCTATCTCTAAGGGTTTATACCCTCTTGCTTCAAATCTTTCACCCATGTTCTCAATTACAAGGGGATTGGGTCCTCCGACGTATTCCAAATCTATTCCATATCTATGGCAGGTAATGTCCACAGCTGTGCTGCTTTGGAAAATCTTCGGCTCCTGCGCCGATGACGTTGATGCGCCGTCCCCGAGGACCTCCTCCACGGCCGACGTCACCCGATCTGATAAGTAGGACGCACGATGCCCATAGCCTCAGTTCCGTTTTTTCTGCCAACGTGTTCGCTTCGTGAATCTCGGTACACCTCGACTCTTTGGAGTTTGCTGTTTTCCTCTCGGTTCGTTGAACCTGTTCGGGTTTTTGTGAAGACCTGTTTGTGGCGATGTCTACTTCGTCTTCAACCCCGCGTCTGGGCTTCAAGAAATGCGGGGAATGTGGGTCTAAGATGTCAGTCACAGACTCGCACGACGCCTGCCTCTGGTGCCTCGGGGCGGCCCACGATACGGACGACTGTGTCGACTGCCAGTTGCTCACAGCAAAGGCCTTGCGGGAACGCAAGAAGAAGCTGTCGGTAGGTCGGGTGTCTAAGCCCCGGAAGTCGAGGTCTGCGGGGCTTTCGATGGATGACTCGAGAGGCGACTCTCCGTGTCATCGTCAGAAGTCCAGTGGGTCTCTTTCCAGGAGTCGGTCTCGCCACTCCTCCGCCTCTTCGAGGCATTCCCGGAAGCACCGGCATCGGTCGCCTTCCCCGTCGTCTTCCGAGGATTCCACCCGTCGGCGGGTCGCTTATCCCTCCATGCAAGCGACACCAGAGGAATGGGCTTCCTTCGGGAAGCAGATGCTAGCGATTCTTGAATCGCAGGACACCGGTCTGTCCGTGCCTCCGAGTGGGGTTGGTCAGCACCAGTCGAGAGACACCGCTCGGACGCCTTTGGGCTCGGGTGGTCGGCACGGCTCGCGGGAGAGGTCCCGTTCGGACAAGGTTAGCCGTTCTTGCCATGCCCGTTCCAGGCCCGCGTGATCCTGTGCCGTCTTCAAAGAAGACGTTGACGCCTGTGGCGCCGAGGTCGTAGGTGATTTCTCTCGAGGCTCCGCCTCGGAGGGGTTCGTCGACGCTGTCGGCGCCTAGGTCGTCGAGAGACACGGTCGGAGCTCTGGCTTCGAGGCCTGTGTCGACGCCGCCAATGCTGGCGGCGCTGCAGCTGTTGTCGACGCCGATTCGCTCGATGCCGTTTCTGACGGCGCCGACTCGTTCGGCGCCCTCGACACCTTTCGAGGCGGTGGTGTCGGAGGGGCGCCGTGGCACAGGGTTAGCCCCTAGAAAGGCTCTGGCTAAGGTCAGGCACAGCTTTGGTCCCGGATGTCTTCCTCTCACCGCCTGGAGTACATTTCAGAGGGTGATGAAGGCTCTGATGATGGCTTGGTTCTGGTTACGGTACCTGATGAGCTTATCTCGGGCCATAGCCAGTTTGACGACCTGAGGCAGTCACTGCATGACGCCAGTGGACTGGACACCTGTCCGGAGGTGGAGTTTTGTAGGCCGGAGCCTGGCACTCATGCCGATTCTTCATATCGGCGCCTTATGTCTCAGGTCACGGAGTACTTGGGTTGGTCGGCTCCTCCAGGGGAGTTCGTTCAGGATGATCCCACAGACATCCTTGATCTTGGTCCCCCCACTGACCCGGTATTGCCGTTTCATATGGCTCTGCAGAGAAGGGTGGCGTCGGCTTGGACTGCTCCAGAGAGTCTCCCGGCAGTGAGCAAGTCTTTGTCACGAAAATACCGTCCAGCCAGTAGCGACCCCTGCTACTTGTCCAGGCACCCCACTCCGGAGAGTTTGGTGGTGCAGGCGGCTTTGGCCCTGGCGAAGCAGGCGTCGTATCCTACCATCCCTCCGGATAGGGACGACAAACGTTTTGACGGCTGGGCAAAGAAAGTGTTTTCTTCAGTGGGTATGGCGCTTCAGGCAGCCAACTCCACATGTGCCTTGTCTCGTTTCACACACACTCTGTGGAACTGTGTTGCATTAGTAGCATGTGTGAGGCCGTTCAGTCGGGTTTGGACATGGCAGATTGTCAGCCGGTCCATGGCGGCGAGCACCGTAATACGCAGGTTTGCGTGGTTGCGGAAGTCTGGGTTCGCTCCTGATGTGCAGTCCCGGCTCCTCAACATGCCCTTTAACGGTGAACATCTTTTTGGCAGCAAGGCTGACGAGAGCCTTGAGAGGTTGCAGACCTCCAAATTTGCAGCAAAGTCGTTGTGCGCTGCAGTTCGACAACCTCTGCCTTTTCGTCCTAGGGGACAGCAATGGAGGGGAGGTTCCTTTCGCTATTACTCATCCTTCAGTAAAGCGAGAGGAGCTAGCAGTCAAAGAGGCCACCGTAAGAGTGCAAGAGGTGGAAACAAGGGTACTCGAGGTGCCAAGGCCGCTCGGGCAGTTGCCTCTTTGCCCTCGGGCAACGCTGCAGCCGCTACCACTCAGTCATGAGGCCAGGTCCCATGGTTCGCCGGTTGGGGGAAGGCTGGCGCAGCATCTTGTAGAGTGGCGAGCCATTACTTCAGATGTATGCGTTCTGGAGATCATAACCCACGGCTACTGTCTTCTTTTTCGGCAGAAGCCTCACGACAATCCACCTGGGAACCTCTCTTTGAAGAGTCCGGATCCGCTCCTTGCGCAGGAAATTCAAGCCCTGCTGGAGAAAGGTGCCATAGAACTGGTGCCTGTAGCAGAGAGAAACAAGGGATGTTATTCCCCTTATTTTTTAATTTCGAAGAAAGACGGGGGATTGAGACCCATCATGGACTTGCGCGGTTTGAACAAACTCCTCAGGAAGGACAAGTACAAGATGGTTACTCTCTCTCAAGTCCTCCAGGCCCTTCAACTTCAGGACTGGTTTGTGTCTCTCGACCTCAAGGACACTTACTTCCATGTGCGATCCATCCCAAGCACAAGAAGTACCTGAGGCTCGCGGTTGGCGTCTCGCACTTTCAGTTTCGGGTCCTGCCGTTCCGATTGACCTCCGCCCGAGGGTTTTCACCAAGCTCATGGTGGTGGTGGCAGCGCATCTCAGGAAAGTGGGGGATTCACGTCTACCGCTACCTGGACGATTGGTTGATCAGGGGGAGCTCTCCCGAGCAAGTCCTGGATCATCTGTCCGTCACCTGCCACTCCCCTCACAAGCTGGGCTTCTCCCTCAATTTAAAGAAGTCCCATTTGACACCAACGCAGCGGCTCCAGTACATCGGAGCAGTGCTCGACACATCCCTGGGGCAGTGTTTTCCTCCCCAGGTGAGGGCTATTCACATTCAGCAGACGGTGCACAAGTTTCAACTTGCCCAGAATCTCTCAGCGTCCGAGTTCTTGAGATGCTCGGCCTCATGGCATCCTGCATTCTTCTGGTGCCAGAGGCTCGTCTGCGGATGAGATCTTTGCAGTGGGCACTTAAGCTGCAGTGGTCTCAGTCCTCCAGCAGGCTGTCGGACCCTGTTCAGGTGCCGCCCTCGGTCACCCAGCACCTTCTGTGGTGGGCCGTCAAAGGCAATCTGATGAAGGGGGCCCCATTTTGGCTGCCCTGGCCAGAGGTGACGATCGTGACGGACACATCCCTCACGGGATGGAGAGCTCATGCCAATGAGTAGACAGTCAGCGGTCGTTGGTCTCCGTCGGAGTCCGGACTCCATATCAATCTGTTGGAGCTGAGGGCCGTCAGGCTTGCCCTGAAGGCTTTTCTGCCGACTGTGCGAGGAAAGTGTCCTGATTCTAACGGACAACACGGTGGCCATGCACTACCTCAACATAAAGGGGGGGGGGGGGCAGGGTCACTTCCTCTGTGCAGGGAGGCGGTGCAGCTCGAGTTCTGGGCCATCCAGCAGGAAGTTTCAATCTCGGCTGTTCATCTGGCCGGAGACGACAACGAGACGGCGGATGCTCTGAGCAGTCAGAGCAAGATCTCTCACGAGTGGGAGCTGGCTCAGGAGATTATCCTGGAGAACTTCGCCCTTTGAGGGACCCCTCAAGTGGATCTCTCCACCTCCAGTGTCAACCGGAAGTGCGAAAGGTTCTGCTCGCGGGAATTTCCTCCAAAAGGAGCCTTAGGAGACGCGTTCGTGGTGGAGTGGTCATTCCCACTGCTGTACGCGTTTCCTCCAGTCCCCGTCATCCCACAAGTACTGCGGAGGTTACGGAGGTTCGGTTCCCGGATGATCCTCATTGCTCTGGTGTGGGCCCGGAGGACGTAGTACCCAGACCTTCTCGACTTGTCCATCTGCCCTCCACGTAGTCTTCCCTGCCGAGACGATCTGCTCTCACTGGAGGGGGGTCAGGTTCTCCATCCAGAGGTCCGATCCCTCAACCTTCACGCTTGGCTTCTGAAAGGTTGAGGTATAAGGATTGGGACCTCCCTGAAGATGTGATGGAGGTGTTGCTCTCGGCCCGGCTGTCGGCAACAAAGTGTGACTTGAACGGTACCGTTGGCTGAGTTCCCCCTGTACACATGCTCTCCTCACCTGAGCTTTCCGAGTCGATGGTATCTTGCAGGCCTCGACGTGCCAGGTAGTCTCTCTCCTTCTTCTGGTGCCTGGGCTTGTCACGGAAAGAAGCCACTGTGGCCGCTGGGTGAGAACAGCGGCTCAGTGACCTCCTTTCCGGAATCAAGCCAGAAAATACAGGGAAAACCCCGCAAGGGGAAGAAAACCCTGATAAGAGGTGTCAAGTCTTGTCTCAGAAGGCCAGTGAAAGAAGGAAGCAAAGGATCTCCAACAATGAGGGTGTAGCCGCAAAATGTCCAAGTCCAACGGCAGCAGTAGGCCTGAAGAGCAGGCAGCAGCTGAAATGGCTGAGGTGGAGGTAGAAATCTTCCAAGAAAGCACTGTGGAGGAGCACGGGAGAAAAGAGAGAGAGAGAGAGAGAGAGAGAGAGAGAGAGAGAGAGAGAGATAGAGAGAGACAGAGACAGAGACAGCCAGCCGAAGGCTGTGGAGAACAGTAACCACGGGGAAATAAAAAAAAACCCTGAGTAGTTCCAAAGCGAAGTGCAGAGGAAGAGCGAAGGACCCAGAGGGGGTTGCAACGACCTGCCGGGAGGCGGGGATTTAAATACTCCCGGCAGCGTTGCGTCCCGCGTTTGGAGCTGCAGCAGCGAACACAGAAAAAGGACTAAAGTAACCTTCCTCTGCGTCCTCTCAAACTCCAACGCGGAAGACCTCGCCAGTCACGGCGACGGCCGCGACAGTATGCCCCCCCCCCTAGAGTGCAACCACCCAGGCTTACCGGGGGGCAAGCGATGAAACCTGGCCAACAGCTGAGGGGCATGTATTTGGGAAGCTGGCTCCCAGGAATCCTCCGATACCGGGTAGCCCTTCCAGGACAGGAGGTATTCCAACCGACCACGAAGGAATCTAGAATCACGAATGGCAGAAACTTCGTATTCAACCTGATCGGCAGCAGTGACAGGAAGATTCCGGTTGAGAGGCCGGCGATGTGGATCTGAATAGTAGGGTTTAAGAAGAGAGGTGTGAAAGACAGGGTGTATGCGTTTGAGAGATGGAGAGAGCTGTAGACGATAGGCAACAGGATTGACCTTGGAGAGAATGGGGAAAGGTCCCAAGAAACGTGGAGACAGTTTAGAAGGTTTTGTCCATCTGGGAAGGAATCTGGTGGACAACCACACCTTGTCCCCAGGTTTCCACGAAGGTGCTTCCCTGCGATGTTTGTCGGCTTCAACCTTATTCTGCTGTCTACAATTCCCTAAACTTAGCAATGCACTGCCCCTGGCCTCCTTGATATTTCTTAGCACCTCTTCCGCAGTTGGAGAGTTGGAGAAACTGGGCACCTCGGGCATTAAATAACGCGGGTGAACCCCGTAGGTACAAAAAAAAGGGGATACGCCTGTGGCAGTGTGCCTGAAGTTGTTGTAAGCAAATTCTGCAGTAGGGAGTAGAGAAACCCAATTATCTTGATGCTGGGAAATAAAGCATCGCAAGTACTGCTCCAAGGTTGCGTTGAGTCGCTCTGTTTGGCCGTTCGTCTGTGGGTGAAACCCAGAGGAAAGGGCCCTTTCCACTCCCAATCGAGTACATAAAGCCGTCCAGAACTTGGAAATGTACTGGCTTCCTCGATCGGATATTATCTTGTCGGGGAGGCCATGAAGCTTGAAGATATCTCGGGCAAATGTTTCTGCCATCTTGGTGGCAGAAGGGAGACCTGGAAGAGGAGAGAAATGTGCTAGCTTGCTTAGAGAGTCCACTGTAACCATGATACATGTGCATGACTCGGAATCAGGAAGTTCCACTATGAAGTCCGTGGAGATGAGTCCCCACGGGCGAGTCGGCATCTCCACTTGGGTGAGAAGTCCTAGGGGCTTCCCCGAGGCATATTTGACTCTGGCACAAGTTGGGCAGGTCTTTACGTAGTTGAACACGTCTCTCCTGATGTTGGGCCAAAGAAACGACCTCGAGATAAGTTCCAACGTACCATTTCCACTTCTGTGTCCGCCTAGACGTGAGTCGTGACACCATTTAAGAACATTCCGGCGCAGCGACCCTTCAGGGATATACCACCTCTTCTTGTAGAAGACCCAACCGTCCTTGATTTGGAAAGGGGAATCAGCGGAAAAAGAGATATGAGGAGCTTCTTGTGCAACCGCAGCCTTGACCTCCTGAAGGAAAGAACTCACCGTGGCTAGGATCCGATTTCTGTGGAACAATGGCTCAGACCTGACAGCTACCGTTTCCAAGTGGGAATCCTTGCGAGACAAAGCATCAGCCAGATGATTGAGAGACCCAGGGATGTAAGTGATCTGGAAGTCGTACTGCGAAAACAGGTAGGCCCATCTAGCCTGCCTGGAGTTCGAACATTCCATGTCCTGTAAAGCCTTTAGGTTCTTATGGTCGGTGCGAATGAGGAACCGATGACGGGCACCCATGAGAAGGTGCCTCCATTCCTCACAAGCCAATTTCTTTGCCAACAATTCCTTCTCCACAACTGAGTAGTTGAGTTGGCTGGGAGAAAGAGTCTTAGAGAGATAGGCGACAGGATGCTCCACCATGTTGTAGGACTGAAGCAACACCGCCCCGACAGCTATAGCAGAGGCGTCCGTCTCCAGAATAAATGGAAGAGTTTGGTTGGGATGCTGCAGAATCGGGGCAGAGCAGAAGAGGGTTTTCAGATGACAGAAACTTCTTTCCGCCTCAGTAGACCAGGAAAAAGGATAGGCCGTCTTCTTGAGTAGGCGGGTGATGGGAAACACCACCTCCGAAAAGTTTGGAATAAATCTCCTGTAGTAATTGGAAAGACCCAAGAACCTCTGGACCTCTCGGACGGAGGTCAGGGCCGGCCAGTCAAGAATAACGTGCACCTTGTCAGGATCCATGGCGATCCCTCCTTCTGATAGAACATATCCCAGATAATGTACCGAAGGTACAGCGAATCTGCACTTCTCCTCCTTGACCAGTAGATTGTTCTCCTTAAGACGCTCCAAAACTCGTCGTATTTGTGCTATGTGATCTCTCATGTTAGGGGAAAAAAACAAGATATCATCTAAATAAATGATGACCGAGATGGAAAGCATGTCAGAGAACATTCTGTCCATGAACCTCTGGAATACCACTGGGGCGTTCACCAAACCGAACGGCATAACCTTATACTCAAATAAGCCCAGAGGAGTACGAAACGCGGTTTTCCATTCGTCACCCTTGGCAATCCGCAACAGATGGTATGCGTTGCGAAGATCCAGTTTGGTAAAGACTCGAGCACCTTGCACCGCCTCAATAATGTCCGTGATTAGGGGCATAGGATACCGGTCATGGACTGTCACTGTATTTAGGCCCCTGTAGTCGATGCAGGGTCTAAGGTCGGCGGAATCTCTTTTCTTAATGAAAAACAAAGGAGCTCCTGCTGGAGACTTTGAAGGTTGGATGAGACCATTTTCCATGTTGGTATCCAAGTATCTCCGAAGAACTTATCTCTCGGTTTTGGTGAGAGCAAACATCCGTCCGAATGGAACCAAGGCATTGGGCTCCAGATCGATAGTGCAGTCTTCTGGCCGATGGGGTGGAAGTCTGGCATGGAGGCACTACTGAAAAACCTCTGAAAACCCAGAGCAGAAATTGGGTAAAGCATGGATACCCACATGGTTGTTGGGAAACACTTTGACTGGCTGAAGATCAGCTCGACCTTCCAGTGAAAAACAGTTGGTTGCGCAATACGGGGAACTGAAACTTATCTGATTCTCGGTCCAGTTAATCAGAGGATTATGTCGACGGAGCCAGGTAATGCCCAAGATGATGGGGAAATGGGCAGCTCTGATAATATCAAAGCTCAAAACTTCCTTATGTTGGTTGATCGTCAAGGAGAGATCTTCAGTGGTATCGGTGATGGGACCTGAGGACAAAGGCGAACCGTCCACACCTTCCACCTTCTGACCTTCTGCCCGGGGGATCCGACGGATACCCACCTTGTCTGCCCACAGGGTGTCGACGAAGTTCCCTGCAGCGCCACAGTCCAGTAGAGCCAGTGTTTCCACCTGATGGTGTCCGAGGTTGAGTTGTAGTGGAATGACCATCAGCCTGGAGTCCTCCATAGATTCGGAGGAGGTCACTGACAGAGAGACATAGGGACGATGAAGATTGCTCGAAGACCCTCGGTCGCTTGTCCCTACTGACGCTGAGGGTAGTCGTTTCCCGACCTCTTGCTTGACAGTTCTGTACAGTCTCTGAGAA